>NC_061095.1:31323071-31415571 GCF_015104395.2 Macrobrachium nipponense | reverse complement strand
AAGTGGTCACTGGATCAAAATCTCGAATGAAATCTCAGAATCTCTAGGGAAATGGATGCCTACAGAGAAAAATCAACAGAACAACAAACATATGAGCATCTGGCTGAACAGCCTCATCAGATTCAAACCTCAGAAGTGCAGTAGATACTCGGTCTATGTAGCGAGATGCAATGAATCGTGACAAGGCTCTCTGCAAAATGTTTCATGCAGGACAAAAGTCATACCGTCTTCTTATCTCTCGCATTGGACGAGAATCATTACACCCCTTACCTTTGTGCTACATCTAAAAGTACAATGGACGTAAGAATTTAAACCAGTGTCTTGAAGGCTCGTACTGTCCGAAGCTCATTGCCTCAAATTTTGCGTTGTATGTCTCCACGTAGGATGAAAGATATTAATATCCTCTTTAATTATGGAGAATATTACTTAATTATTATACCCTTGGAAATGTCATACGGCTCAGATGCTATTTCCCTTGGGTAGCCTACCCAGGTCCAGAAGACCCAATTAACACCGTGTCGAATTTACTGGTCTCGCCGATTCTCCAGTATGCCATTCACTCTTCAGCCTTGGGCATCAGTTTATTCATTTTTTGCTGTTTATTTTTTCACATTTTCAAGTACGCATACTGTACTTCTTTTCACTGAGATTTTCTTTGTCTTTTAGGGCCCTTTACTTAGACACTATATTCTGCGGCAGTTTGGTCGGGAAGGTGATGTCTTTGGCTTGCTTCATGTCAATATTTACACATTTTGAATATTAATAATAATAATAATAATAATAATAATAATAATAATAATAATAATAATAATAATAATAATAATAATAATAATAATAATAATAATTTTTTTTTCACTTTTTCAGGTTATTATCATCATTTGTAAAGTACTTGTAACAAATTATGACTAAGCGTAGACTTCTGTTGCTCTGTTTAACAATTCTATGACTTCAAACACTTCAAATTCCTCAGGTCAAAATAGGTAAAGAATATATGTCGTTCGGAAGCGAATATTGTCTTTAGCTTAAGATAATACTCTTAAAACTTGGAATGTAGCACAAGTCAAGGTACTAGAAAAAAAAACTGATAAGATTGTAGTACGTGTTTGCTTTTTATATTTATTTTTTTTTTTTCGACAGAGAAGCAGTAGTTATAGAAAATGTTAAGCTGAATGTAGTATATGCAATATTCAGCTGTTCAAGGTTCTTCTGAACGCTGGGTTAAAAATTTTCCCCTTTTTATTGGAGTTCCTGTAATTATCTCCGGTGTTTTATGCCCAATTTTCTCATCTTTCTCATGTATAGGTACCCAGGCCTTTGCCACTCTGTTCATATCCAACATGTACTTATAACTTTCCATCCCTTTTTCATCTCCCTTTTCCACCTGTCCCGTTTGTCCCCCAGAACTTGAAATTCGCCCACTTCCTCTCGCTCCCCTAACCCCAACTTGTGTCACAAGCGACTCACCACCCCCCCCCCCCCCCCCCCCCCCTCCCCCCCCCCCCCCGGGCCAACCCCACCCGCTAATAAAATACATTCCCCTTCCCCCCCTGTTCAAGTTCCTTCCCTGGCGTCTCCAAGCACTGGTCGTGCAAATGACATCAGAAGACTACTGAATGCGTCTGTCTCTTTTTGCGGAGGATTTGAAGCTTCTTTTCTTGCCACAGCAACTTCCCTCGGCTCCTCCCGCAGTTGTCGCCCGATTCCTAAACCATCCCACGTGCCCCCAACCCCGGCTGACCCCGATTCCCCACGTGCCCTCACCCCCCAGTTTCCCACGGCGAGCGGCTACGGAAGCCAAAGATTAACACTCAAATTGCTGGGCCGGTATAAAAACCTTTCCTCTGGCTCCTGCTCGTCCCTCCCTCCCTCCTCCGTCTCACCGGCACCCCCCCCCCAACCCACTCTCTCTCTCTCTCTCTCTCCCTCCTGACGTTCCTTCTCCATCCCATCCTCTATTCTTTTCACTATCTTTCATGCTCTTGATTCTTCGATCAGCAGTTCTTCTGACCTGCCCAATAACTCTTCTGTCGCATATGATAGTTGGCATTCATTGGATCAAGTTTCAATTTCAATTCTATTCATCAATTTAATAATCGGCGAAATTGTGTATTGGACAAAAAAAAAAAAGATGGCTCACAAATAGAAGATCAAATTAACATAGATTTTCTACTTTGACATGCAAGAGACAAGGAAGTAACTGTAAGAAATAAAACGTTTTCCATTGAAATTGTATAATTTACTTTTATTATATTTTATTTGACTTCAAACAGGCGATGTATTTCTAAATAAGGGAAAAAACAAGATAAATAATCATATAGTCACTAGTGCTTCTTTTTTGGCCGTGCATCTTTCAAGAGAACCAGGTAAGACGAGTTTAAGCTCAAATACGGTGAAATGAGGTCATCAAAAGGCGAATTTTAGCAAATTAGAAGCTTTCGTAAAACATTTGAATTGAGAAAAACTTTTCGAGTCAGGCAGCGTAGAAATGAATTAGGAGAGCAACTCACACCCTTATCTGTAATTTTTTTTTAATTGGCGATCTCCAGATACATATAAGCTCTGTGTAGATGCATTCATACATACAAGAGCACACACACACACACATACACACACACACACACACACATATATATATATATATATATATAATATATATCTATATATATATATATATATATATATATATATATATATATATATATATATATATATATGTATGCTTGATCATTTTATATATTGATGTCCCTGGTGATGGGACCAATGACCCTGAAACGTAGGAATAAATTACTATACTTGGCATCTGCTTGTGTTCCTGCGTCCGTTCCTTTAAACATGCACACACACCACACACACACACACACACACACACACACCACAATATATATATATATATATATATATATATATATATATATATATATACAATTATAAGGCATTAGGAGGATTACTGCAGAGCTTCTTACCCTTTATTTGTAAAATCAAGTTACACATTATTATGCATGTAATTAACATAATTGTAGTGAGCAATGTTGGTGGAGCAATTAGCTGTACCAGTGTCGATAAAACTAATTAAAGTAGCCCCGTTTGAAGCGCGAATATTACAGTGTTATGAAGCCAAAGGTCTCATTATCAGAACTTCCTGAAATTGCTGATTGCTTTTTAAACCTCCTGCTTTCGGATTTCCGATGCAATATTTGGACTTTCGTAGGTATTGAAGAGCTAATCAGTTTCATTTAATTAGAGACTCCGGTATTTTAGATCTGGTCTGCATAACCTCAGTTCGATTCTAAATTAAAGCAAAATCTTTAGAAGGTAGACAATCATTTATTATTGTTTGTATGGTGCTTTTACGTTGCATGGAACCAGTGATTATTCAGCAACGGGACCAACGGCTTTACGTGACTTCCGAACCACGTCGAGAGTGAACTTCTATCACCAGAAATACACATCTCTCACTCCTAAATGGAATGGCCGAGAATGGAACCCGCGACCAACGAGGTGGACGCTAATACCATACCAACCACGCCGCTGAGGCGCTCAATCATTTATTAGGATCCGCGAATCAGAGGAAAATTATCTTCTCTGATCTGATTCTTATCGCTATTCAGTATGTTTGATTATATCAGATACTGTAAAATGACTATTGAGCTTTGCACATTTTCTAGAATAAAATCGATTGCCCTTGGATACCTTCTTTACTTAATAATATCCAAGAACAGTGATAACAATATTATGATTTTCTAAAGGGTCCACAATAATACAAAGTGTAAAATGTCCGTGTATAATTTTGAAGACTTTACAGAAAGCTTTCGAACCCTTCCCTGAAGATGAACCCAGGGAAGGGTTCGAAAGCTTTCTGTAAAGTCTTCTAAATTATACACAGACTTTTTACACTTTGTATTATTGTGGACCCTTTAGAACATTATATATACTCTCGTGATAGAGAGTTTTTCCCTACAAATATTATGATTATTATCATTCAAAACGTGCTTATAATTAAATGGATAAAGCCGCCAATCTTGCAAACAAATTTCTTTAGAGTAGAGAATCCGAACTATACAGAAATCAGTGGCAAGAATAACAAATAAATTCCAAAAGCGTCAACACCAGCTGATGACACTTGGAAGTAGTATGAAGGTCTCTCTCGATAGATTTTGTCTAAAGAGAATCACTATTGCTGGCATTTTCTGTAACATTAGGGTATTATTACCTGTCACGGCCCTTATGCTTTGTCGATTGCATGTCTGTGACGATTTCTGACAGAGAAAATCAAGATCTTTGGCGAATTGTTGATATATTTGACAATATCTCAGCGGATTATTGTTCCCATGCATGGAAGTATTATTGAGGTGCTCATATGGGAGCCTTTTCTCTTGATTCACAGTGTTCGTTTTTCATTCTACATTTACATTATTAACTACTGTTATCTGTTTTCCTCTTTTTAATAATGAACGCTTTTGCGATATACTTCATAATAATAAGTTTTGATGAACCTGCAGCTTCATTCCCGAATCTGGTTTAAAGACTGAAATGTCAGGATATACTGTAACTATAAGATGGATATGTATACGATATTCTAACTATAATGTATTACTGTAATGGACTGAATGGCTTCACTACAGTTCCTCGTACGATCACCCATACCATTCTTCTTTATGACCAGAGATTATCTGGAGTATTTTGTTCACCATCGGAATTGCAGCATCATTTGCAGGATTATCTATTACTTCTCAAATATCTCAGCAAGTCCGATACATAACATTTACTAAGAAGACACAATTATAGTCTGCTGGCTCTGGCCTCATTGTGATCCAGTCAGATCGCCGAGGTTTGTTTGTTTGTATGGTGTTTTTACGTTGCATGGAACCAGTGGTTATTCAGCAACGGGACCAACGGCTTTACGTGACTTCCGAACCACGTCGAGAGTGAACTTCTATCACCAGACATGCACATCTCTGACCCCTGAATGGAATGCCCGAGAATCGAACTCGCGGCCACCGAGGTGGCAGGCAAAAACCATTCCAACCACGCCGACGAGGCGTATGATCGCCGAGGTTTGTTACTAGCTCCAGTAACATTTATTCTACAAGCCACACCTGGCTCACCATCTAATAACAAGCACGGTTTAACTCGCTTTGCAACATTTGGGAATGAGTTTCGCCTTTCTGATAAGAGAAGGAAGAGACAGATGCTTCAGTTTTGTGATGAAGACTCCTAGTTTTACCCGTCTCATTGGCAAGAGGGGAAATGGTTGGTGGCGAGGCCCGTGACGGAAGTCTAAACATGGAAGGAAATTAGTTTTTTTACCCTCATATAATACTGGGTGCTCTCTCTCTCTCTCTCTCTCTCTCTCTCTCTCTCTCTCTCTCTCTCTCTCTCGATCTTTCTAAGGGTCATGGATATGTTACACTTCAGCTTATTCAACTCTGCATGCACTAAAAATAGAAAACCTTGTATTTTGAAAGGAACCGCATGAACTTCAGCTTACTAAAGGAAAGTGGGTGTCAAAAAGAAAAAAAGAAAAAAGGTTCTTAACCATAATACGACAGGAAAGATGGAATGTTATGTGAATATAAAAAGCAAACTGAAGTAGAACTTCAAATGCCGATGCTATGGCCGACCGTATGAAGGAAACAACCACTGAATCGAGAAATCGTCAGGCGGAGAACCGTAACTGCATCAGTTAAGTCATCTCCCTCTCAATTACTATGATCAGTTTTTCCTCAGGTATGATTACGAAGTCTTTAATTGTTTGTTAAATATCACGTATTGCTTTCTCCCTGACTTTTATAGAAGTGTTCGTGCTCTAATTCTCTTCGTCAGGAGCCTGGCAACGCTAATGCCTCATTCTTATTGCTTGAAATGAGGCATTTTTTTGTGGGGTGGGGGAGGTGGGGTGGGCGGGGTGGGGGGGCGGCTTTGGGAGGAGGCGTCAAATGGCTGGCAGAAAGACGCGAGGTGACTAGGAACTCAGTGACATCAACTGATATCTTATCTTATTCTTTTAGGTATAAATCGATGGAAAACGAGTGACTGCCGAAAAAAAAACAAAAGTCCCCGACGAAAGAGAGATGAATATTGAGCAGATGTCATCAATAGCGAGTGAAGAAGAGATAGATGGTGGAATGGGAAGGAGAGAGGGAGATGAAGGGATGCTGGGAGGAGGAGAAGCCGAAAAGAGGGTGGGAGGGAGAGGGACCAAAAGAGGAGGGAGAGAACTGGAGGGGAGGGAAGATCTAATGATCAAACCTTTTTTTCCAAGGTCAAAGCAAATGCCTTTGCTAACCAATCTAACTTCTTTTTTAAACCTCGCTCCCCACAATTTCAGAACTCCGCTGACCTCCTTCTCATGACCCCCTCCTTCTTACAGGAGCCCTACCTTCCCGAGGCTCGGTACCCTCAAACACCCCTTCGTCTTTAACCACCTTCTCCCCCCTCCCCCCATTTCTCCATCTAATTCGGAGCCTCAAGCAATTGCGCTCGCACGCTGATATAACCCCTAACCTTCTTCCCTGCTCTTTCATTCTCCTGTTCTGTACTGACGTGTACTTTATGATCAGCCCAGAACACGCCTTACCGAGGAACAAGTAAAAATTAGAGATGAATTTACACACTTTGCAAGTATATTCATTCATTAAACTATAACCTGAAACCATTTTTTTGTGAGCGAATGTACCAGCTATCTAAAGGCACGAATGACGCTCCCGTCCTCTCTAGGTGACTGAATTTTCTTTCTTCATTTTATGCTCCGGATAAGTGTAGTCTCCAAATATCTGTTCGAGGTATCGTGAAAATATTTCTCAGTTACAGGAGCAGCCTCTTGAGGTCATAATCCCAACAGATAGAGAATGAAATACGTTAGATTTTTAATTGATAATATTCTCTGTCGCCTTGCATAAGTCTTGTAAGTAGTGTTATAAAACAATTAATAAAGAAAATAATGTATACAACCCGGAACCCCATACGAAAGCCACTATTCTTGATAGACTTTGATACAGAATAATAATAACAACAACAACAACAACAACAACAAATAATAATAATAATAATAATAATAATAATAATAATAATAATAATAATAATAATAAAATAATAATAATAATAATAAAATAATTGGGAAAAACTCTCTATCACGAGAGTATATATAATGTTCTAAGGAGTCCACAATAATAAAAAGAAAAATGTTAAGAGGGTTTCGTGTATAATTTAAAAACACTATAAGGTGAAAGAAAGGTTTCGAAAGCTTTATAAAGCATTTTTGATCATACACGAACTCTTAACATTTTTTTTTTTTGTTATTGTGGACTCTTTAGAACAACAACAACAACAACAATAATAATAATAATAATAATAATAATAATAATAATAATAATAATAATAATAATGATGATGATATAACCAGATTCTAGCCGTCCCTTCAATAGACCACTCAACACTCAAATTACATATCCAGCACGACTCGTATCACAAATTTTTGAAGTCAGATTACTATGAATAGTTTGCTTTCTGAAATGACAAAAAAAGGTAATAAAGTTATCCGGAAAAAAATAACAGGGTTTTGCAGGAGCTAGCGAGCCGGATTAATAAACTGGAAGGGGCGAAATATTTTACCTTCCAAGAGTCGCCATTTCACCCTCAAAGCTTATTTATTTTATATGTTTTAATCAAGTCTGACGACCTCTGACAATCTTTGTTTTCAATGTTTAAACAAAAGTTGAATTCGAGTAAAGTTAAAACAACCCACCGGTTATCCATAACTATCAAGTTTCATCAGAATTAGATTATAGATATAGTTTTAATCTTCAAATTAAACTTTTACCTTGGAAAATAGGCAAAGGTAAAATTGTTTAAGAAAGTCAATAGGCAACTTTACTGACACCCATTTACAAAAGTTCATCAATATCAGACTAAAATGAAGTTAAACAGTTTACTTTGACCTACAAAAAAAAAAAAGTATATCCTAGTTGTACCAGACCACTGAACTGATTAACAGCTCTCCTAGGGCTGGCCCGAAGGATTAGATATGTTTTACGTGGCCAGGACACCAATTAGTTTCGTAGCAACGGGACCTACAGCTTATTGTTGGATCCGAACCACATTATATCGAGAAATGAATTTCTATCACCAGAAATAAATTCCGCGTTGGCCGAGCGGAGAATCGAACTTCGGACCACTAGAAAACCACTCTTCCTACGAGGAACTACCTTGACATACAACCTTGAATAATACATGAAGGTCAGAAATATCAAATCCTCTGGATACATACCCATCAAATTTGATCAAAATAAGAGAAAAACAGAATTTCGTGAATTATGATTACCTCCCACAAATTGGCCTGTGAGTTTCGAAACAGTGCAAGGTAAAAAATATTTGGGTAATCAAATACCAACCCGAAAGACATACCTATCCGGTTCCACGGCTTATAAGGCTATATGAACTCTCAGCCATGGTCCATGAAACTTTCAGCCACGGCCTGGTGTTGTTGACAATTATTGCTAACTTTAACCTTAAAGAAAATAAATACTACTGAGGTTAGAGGGTTGCAATTTGGTTTATTTGATGATTGGAGGGTGGATGATCAACATTCCAATTTGCAGCCCTCTAGCCTCAGTAGTTTTTTCATGATTTGAAGGTAGCACAGAAAAGTGCGAACGGACAGACAAAGCCATGTTAATAGTTTTCTTTTACAGCAAACTAAAATGCCCACCAACCCCTTAGGTGCCTACTTAACAAGTGTCATGAAAAGCTGAAATAAAATTTTGGCCTTCGAATTAACCTAACTTTAAAAAAGTTCAATGTTAAAATTAACTTTAAGTACCTTCAACACATAGCCAAATCCGAACATCAGAACCCTTTAATTCTTATAGGTTCTGAGAGTTAAATGGAAATGTAGCCACAAAAATAAGTCGCAGAAAAAAAAAATGGATGAAGACATGAACTAACCTTTCTTTCAAAGTTAAAGGCCTCAAGGCACCTACATACCAAGTTTCATTAGTGTCATAGGTTCAAGAAAATAATAATAATAATAATAATAGTAAATGTATTCTGCTTGCTCTGCACGCATGAATACTTGTACATTGATGTAAGGCGACCCCAAACGTTAACGGGTCTTCCCTGCCTCTTTCCCAAGCCAAAGAAGTAACATCCTGGCCTTTGAAAATCCTCTATGACCCACAGTGCCTCTGAGTAGCATCTGCTACCAAAGGGAGACGCGAAAGAAACCTTTTCCTGTCTCTTATCAAGAGTAAGGTCATAGAAACAGCCACTGTGTACTTTTTATGTGTCTTTCTTTTTGTAAAATCGAGTTCCATGGAAGACTGCGTAGAGTCAATGTATTTTCGGCTTGTTCTCCCTTAATGTATACATATAATACATAATAATAATAATAATAATAATAATAATAATAATAATAATAATAATAATAATAATAACACCGACGACTACCCCTGCTTTACCTGGACCTGAGATCCGCCATTCCTATATACCAATATACTGATAATACCAGTATTGAAAAACAAAGTCCTTCTCTAAATAAAATACCACATTCAGCATTATTTAGATTTATGCAAATATGAATATTGCCCAATTATCAAGAGGTATCGCTGAGCCAGAGAAGCGAGTGATAAGAAAAATAGAAAAGATAATATATAAGATTAATTCGCTGAATTCTGCTATTTTATTCAACAGGTTTTGTTAAGAAGAGGGTCTTCTTCCTAAATGATAATAATAATAATAATATAATAATAATAATAATAATAATAATAATAATAATAATAATAATAATAATAATAATAATAATAATAAAACATGTGGCGCCGTGGAGGAGTGGGTTAGGTCCTCAATGGACTTAAGTCAAGTTAAGCAACATTGGGGCTGGTCAGTCGTTTTATGGGTGACCGCTCTCCTCGGCGTTGATTCCTTGGGAAAGGATCTTTACCATAATTTCCTTAGTCTACTCAGCTGTAAATGAGTACCTATCCCTAATGGGGTAGGGTCCAGCTATGGGTTAAATAGCAAAACTCAGTAATGATGGAAAGAAATGAAGGAATAAACGACAACGACGTAAATGGAACCTCTGGCAACAGAGGAGCTTCGTCCGGCAACCAGGTATTCAACCCAATTGAAGGGGAAGACGGTCAGGTACTTGGAGGTCGTCATCCAGCAACTGATCATCACAACGAAAGTAATCAACAGCCTGAGATTGGAGCTACAGAAGCAAAAAGGAAGAAATGGACAAGAGAAGAAAATAAGGAAATATGGAGATGCTACATCAGAAGCAACCCGACGGAGAGAGGATATAGAAGAAGATTGGTCAACATCTGGAATGAGAGGAATAACACCCCCCAAACAGAGCAGAGGCTGGCAGACCAAGTAAGGAACATAAAGAAAAACAACTGGCTCTCTCCAACAGAAAGAGAAGAACTGGAAAGGGAAATGTCACACGACAACGAATTACACGAAGACGAACTGAGAGACGATGCCACAGAAGACGACAGGGAGGATGAGGTATCAAACAACGACACACGAAGAAACACCGACGAAGTAACAGAGAGGACGGAATGGGTAGAAAAGATTAGACAATGGATGGAGCCAGATACAGAGAGAACAAAGATCCCCTCCATGAAAGCCTACAACACCAAGAAATTAAGGGAGAAAACAAGTGAGGTCAATGAAATAATGGGCATAATACACACCACCAGTATCACAGAAACAAATAACTTGGTATATGCAGGAGCAAGATTAGTAGCAGAACTGATGGGGATTCGAACACCAACACCATCAGCACAACCAACCCAACAGAAACCAAAACAGCAACCTCCTTGGAAAAGGCGCCTGGAAAAGCAAATCATGGTGATGAGATCTGACTTGAGTAAACTGAAAGAGATGGCAGAAAAAAGGCTAAGAAGTAAGAAAACAAGGGAGGAACTCAACGAGAAATACAAAGTACAAGAGAGAGGGGCTAAACAAACACAATAGAAGATGTAAAACAGAGGCTTAAGGCCAAAGCACATAAGATCCAACGGTACATGAACAGGAATAAGGGATACCAACAGAACAAACTATTCGGAACCAACCAGAAAAGACTATACAGCCAACTAAGAGAGAACAACCACCCCAGAAATTCCTGAAGCCGAACAAAGTAAGAGACTCTGGGAAAACATATGGAGTAATCCGGTATCACACAACAAACATGCAACATGGCTCCAGGAAGTCAAGGAAGAAGAAACAGGGAGAATAAAACAAAGATTCACAGAGATCACGACAGACACAGTCAGACACCAACTAAAGAAAATGCCAAACTGGAAAGCCCCAGGTCCGATGAAGTCCATGGATACTGCTCAAAAACTTCAAGGCCCTTACACCCACGAATAGCAGAACAACTCCAGCATTGTATCTCAAATCACCATGCACCTAAATGGATGACCACAGGAAGAACATCCTTAGTACAAAAAGACAAGAGTAAGGGAAATATAGACCAGGTAACTACAGGCCTATCACCTGCCTACCAATAATGTGGAAGTTACTAACAGGTATCATCAGTGAAAGCCTATACAATTACCTAGAGGAGACAAACACCATCCCCCACCAACAGAAAGGCTGCAGAAGGAAGTGTAGGGGCACAAAAGACCAGCTCCTGATAGACAAAATGGTAATGAAGAACAGTAGGAGAAGGAAAACCAACCTAAGCATGGCATGAATAGACTATAAGAAAGCCTTCGACATGATACCACACACATGGCTAATAGAATGCCTGAAAATACATCGGGCAGAGGAAAACACCATCAGCTTCCTCAAAAATACAATGCGCAACTGGAATACAATACTTACAAGCTCTGGAATAAGACTAGCAGAGGTTAATATCAGGAGAGGGATCTTCAGGGAGACTCACTGTCCCCACTACTCTTCGTAGTAGCCATGATTCCCATGACAAAAGTACTACAGAAGATGGATGCCGGGCTACTAAACTCAAGAAAAGAGGCAACAGAATTAACCATCTGATGTTCATGGACATCAAGCTGTATGGTAAGAGCATCAAGGAAATAGATACCCTAATCCAGACTGTAAGGATTGTATCTGGGGACATCAGGATGGAGTTTGGAATAGAAAAATGCGCCTTAGTCAACATGCAAAAAGGCAAAGTAACGAGAACTGAAGGGATAAAGCTACCAGATGGGAGCAACATCAAACACATAGATGAGACAGGATACAAATACCTGGGAATAATGGAAGGAGGGGATATAAAACACCAAGAGATGAAGGACACGATCAGGAAAGAATATATGCAGAGACTCAAGGCGATACTCAAGTCAAAACTCAACGCCGGAAATATGATAAAAGCCATAAACATATGGGCAGTGCCAGTAATCAGATAGAGCGCAGGAATAGTGGAATGGACGAAGGCAGAACTCCGCAGCATAGATCAGAAAACCAGGAAACATATGACAATACACAAAGCACTACACCCAAGAGCAAATACGGACAGACTGTACATAATACGAAAGAAAGGAGGGAGAAGACTACTAAGTATAGAGGACTGCGTCAACACCGAGAACAGAGCACTGGGGCAATATCTGAAAACCAGTGAAGACGAGTGGCTAAAGAGTGCATGGGAAGAAGGACTAATAAAAGTAGACGAAGACCCAGAAATATACAGAGACAGGAGAATGACAGACAGAAACAGAGGACTGGCACACAACAAACCAATGCACGGGACAATACATGAGACAGACTAAAGAACTAGCCAGCGATGACACAGGCAATGGCTACAGAGGGGAGAGCTAAAGAAGGAAACTGAAGGAATGATAACAGCGGCACAAGATCAGGCCCTAAGAACTAGATATGTTCAAAGAACGATAGATGGAAATAACATCTCTCCCATATGTAGGAAGTGCAATACGAAAAATGAAACCATAAACCACATAGCAAGCGAATGCCCGGCACTTGCACAGAACCAGTACAAAAAGAGGCATGATTCAGTGGCAAAAGCCCTCCACTGGAGCCTGTGCAAGAAACATCAGCTACCTTGCAGTAATAAGTGGTACGAGCACCAACCTGAGGGAGTGATAGAAAACGTTCAGGCAAAGATCCTCTGGGACTATGGTTATCAGGACGGATAGGGTGATACGTGCAAACAAGACCAGACGTGACGTTGATAGACAAAGTCAAGAAGAAAGTATCCTCATTGATGTCGCAATACCATGGGACACCAGAGTTGAAGAGAACGAGAGGGAAAAAAAAAAAAAAAAAAAAAAAAAAAAAAAAAAAAAAAAAAAAAAAAAAAAAAAAAAAAAAAAAAAAAAAAAAAAAAAAAAATGGATAAAAAAAAAAAAAAAAAAAAAAAAAAAAAAAAAAAAAAAAAAAAAAAAAAAAGTATCAAGATCTGAAAATAGAAATAAGAAGGATATGGGATATACCAGTGGAAATCGTACCCATAATCATAGGAGCACTAGGCACGATCCCAAGAACCCTGAAAAGGAATCTAGAAAAAACTAGAGGCTGAAGTAGCTCCGGGCCTCATGCAGAAGAGTGTGATCCTAGAAAAGGGCACACCATAGTAAGAAAAGTGATGGACTCCTAAGGAGGCAGGATGCAACCCGGAACCCCACACTATAAATACCACCCAGTCGAATTGGAGGACTGAGATAGAGCAAAAAAAAAAAAAAAAAAAATAAATAAATAAATAAAATAATAATAATAATAATAATAATAAGATGGTAGTAAAAAGTTATAAATCATTTGAGATTTGTAATATTTTTTGTTTTCTGTTTAGGGGAATACATATATACTATATATATATATATATATATATATATATATATATATATATATATATATATATATATATATATATATATATATATATATATATATATATATATATATATATATATATCTTACTTTTTAACAGTTGTTCGTTTGCAGATATCGCAGACGTATTGGAAGTCTGTTTGGAGATAGTACTCCGCATCCGGTGCCTTTTGGCCCCACCAGCAGTAAGTCACAGGTTTTCGAAAGCTCTGCGCAGCTCCTGGCGCTACCAGGACCCACGGCGCTATCTACAGCACCGTTCATCTATCCAGAGACGTCGATGGTGTGGGTGTGGGAGAACCGCTACCCACCTGTACCCACCTTGGAGGAATCATACTATCATTCCTCCAGGTCATATGTATAACCGTCGTTTTGACTACGTTTCGTTTATTCATCTAGTTTAATTTTATGATTTTGAATTATACATTTTCCAACACATACTAAAATGCCCTACACATTTACACGCAAACAATGGATGTGAGTATATCAAGGCATGTGCAGTGCATTTATATCTATAACTGATATACATCAATATACCTCAACATAGGGTGGAATCTATTTGATTGAATTATTATCTATCCGATACTTAAATAAAGCCCTGTGTTAGAACTTATTATTAATTATTATTTATTATTATTATTATTATTATTATTATTATTATTTGTTATTCTTAATTTTATTATTATTATTAAATAATGGCGAAATTTCTCCATGCCAAGACTCATGCTACTATGAATAATTTCAAATTATTATTATTATTATTATTATTATTATTATTATTATTATTATTATTATTATTATTATCTAGAATACACCATCATTCATGCAGAGCAAGTTAAAAGCCTTTATTGTTTTTATTGTTTTTTTCGCCTTATTATTATCCAGATTTTACACATATTACGAACATCGAGAATGAACACTAGGTAAGTCATAACGGTGACATAATAAGTTATTAATTATCGTATACCTAACTTCCTTCATTGAAGGGTTGGAAGATGGACTAATGGCCTTGTTAAACAGTCAACCGACGTAAAAACATGAGAAAAATCGCACGGAAAACAATAGAAATGACGAGGGACAATTCGACAAAAGATGATAAATTGATAAATACAAAATACATTGCAAAATAATAACGATAACTTTGCCTTAAGAGTTGATATACTCTTTCAGGTCCCAAACCCGCGTCATATGAAAGGGTGGTTGAGAGTTGCATGAATGGCCTCGCCCTTTAGAAAAGAAAGACCGTGATATCGACTTTTCCCAACGAATCTTAGAGATTTGGCTCTAACGACAGTAGTTCAAATGACCCTCGAAATTCATTAGCGTGGGTGAATACGAATTTTATTATAAACTGTCTTCCCTTCACTTATCATTTGGAGGGCGAACCATATTCTTGTTTTTTTCCATCTGTCTATCCGCCTGTGGTGTTTGCGCATGGTAACACTGCGTCCCGGGCTTTAAATAATATCCTATTTCGAATATTAACGGTGTAATTCGCATACAGTAAATTATTAAAACACTTTTCAGTTGCAAATGTACACCCAGATATCCTTTTATTTACCTAAAACTTAGACATAGCGTAACTATTTAAAGCCCGGGACTCAGTGTTACCATGCGCGACCACCACAGGTAAATGGACAGATAAAAAAAAAAAAAAAAAAAAAAAAAAAACAGAGTATAGGCAAAGCGACTACGCAAGCAATGGAATGCATTCATCAACATTTCTTCAACAGAAAGTCGCTCCTGCAAGTCGAGACATCCAGGGAGTAGCGAGTCATAAGGAGCGAGTGACGAGCAAGTCATAAGAGGTAATGATCGGGTAACCGCTATTCAGTGCCACTAAACACAATGATAAGTCTCCCGGCATCCTCTGCGGTATCGCACGTTGCTTGCAAGAAGCTCGGCAGCATTCATTCTCCCGCTTTCATTTCCTCAGGCGACTTCCTTCCTGCACTCCCATTATGACTGATCTCTGCTTCCTTGGTGCGTTTTTCATTCTATCTCTCTCTCTTCTCTCTCTCGTCTCTCTCCTCTCTCTACTCTCTCTCTCTCTCTCTCTCTCTCTCTCTGTAGTGCGGAGGCTGATGAGCGTGGTAGCTCACGTCCTCAGCAAACCCTAGACCCGGAGAAAAAATATTATAAAGCGATCATAAAGTAAGGTATAATGAAGGTACGAAGAGTAGGCCAAAGCCAGGCAGTGAAAGAAAGAAAGTCACTCAAGTTTAGTTATCTATATATATATATATATATATATATATATATATATATATATATATATTTATATATATATAGGTATTAATATTTCTTGCCTTTACATGACAGTCGATAAGTCTGCCTGGCATCGCAAAAGCGGTAAACAGCATGGGTAGACTACTGTAAGTCTTCTCTTCGTCGAGGATGTCAGTTTAAAAATACGGCCCTAAAAGTTATTCACTACACTTAATAGTACCAAAACAATCCAATTATAGTTTGCTGTCAGACCCAGACTTAAATTCTGTGGAAATAATTAAGCAAAATTAAATCCTCCAGAACACTGGGATCCACCACAACAACTGCTTTAAGAAAACAAGTGGTGTAGGAATGCAGTTATGTATATAAAAAATTTTCATTTCAGTGAAATGGATAACTGATGACATGAAATGTATTTCCCAACAACATTTTACAACATTTCTTTGATATTTTGAATTTTGCAGGTACTTCATCTAGACACAGAGATTAAATTCAGGACGGGCACAATTTTGATCAAATAAATCTTAGAAAATAAACGTTATGAGATGTAAAATAGGGCCGTGGACTGATTAGGCGCTCTAGATTTCCTTCAAAATAACTAACGCCGAACCTTGAATGAATGAAGGAAATCCCTGTCACCTTCCAAAAACCACCATGATAAAGATAGATTATGGAACGTGTAGCTTCTTTTCTTAACCAATGTAGCTGGATTGCATACTTGTAGGAGTATGTGCCCCTTAGTTGAAATAAGCCCCATTATTGTTATTATAGCTAACTCCACCAGTAATTTTTTGCCAGTTATCTGACATGCTATTTGTCCATTTTCAATTTGTTTTTTCCCGTATGATAATATCTTTACTATTGTATTCTCATGATAAGTAATATCATGATAAGTAATATCATGGTCATTCCACAAACGGATCTTGACGACTTCATCTTTATTTCTGACTCACTTTTACTTGATACAAGCTTCCTATCATTCAATTTCTCGACCTGGCGTCGTCTGTTTGCTGAAGAATATCAGAGTAATTGTACCTTGGTTCAGGTCATTTCTCTTGTATCGTTACATTAATAAATTGACTTCAACCCTTCTCTTTCGCTGGAAGATTGCTTGAATAATAATAATAATAATAATAATAATAATAATAATAATAATAATAATAATAATAATAAAAATTTAAGAGACTTGTAAGGCAGAAGAATGAATTCATCAATCTTACTTAATAATAATAATAATAATAATAATAATAATAATAATAATAATAATAATAATAAAGAACTAGCCAGCGATGAAACATGGTAATGGCTACAGAGGGGAGAACTCAAGAAGGAAACAGAAGGAATGCTAACAGCGGCACAAGTTCAGGCCCTAAGAACCAGGTATGTTCAAAGAACAATATATGGAAATAACATCTCACCTTTATGCAGGAAGTGCAATATGAAAAACGAGACCATAAACCACATAGAAAGAGAATGTCCGGCACTTGCACAGAACCAGTACAAAAGGCCCTCCACTGAGACGTGACGTTGGTTGACAAAATCAAGAGGAAAGTATCACTCATTGATGTTGCAATACTATGGGACACCAGAATAGAAGAGAAAGAAAGATAAAAAAAAACCGATAAGTATCGAGACCTGAAAATAGAAATAAAAAGGATATGGGAAATGCTAGTGGAAATTGTACCCATAATCATAGGGACTCTAGGCACGATCCCAAGATCCTTGAAAAGTAACCTGGAAAAACTAGAGACTGAAGTAGCTCCAGGACTCATGCAGAAGAGTGTGCTCCTAGAAGCAGCACACTTAGTAAGAAAAGTGGTAGACTCCTAAGGAGGCAGAGTGCAACCCGGAACCCCACACTATAAAAACCACCACTCGATCGAATAGGATGACTGTAATAAAAAAGAAAAGAAAAAAAGAAAAGTATTCTATAAATGAAAGAAAACCCGACAATTATAAGCGCCATAACTGGATTGTGTCAGATAAAAATAAAGTAATTATAATTGATTTCTAAAACGGTATTTTGCCCGTCTGGGCAGATGGATGACTCCAGAATATAGTGGGTGTGGGGTGAGGAACGGAAAACAACTAAAAATTATTAATGTCCGAGAGAGAGAGAGAGAGAGAGAGAGAGAGAGAGAGAGAGAGAGAGAGAGAGGTTTCAAATCGATGACTTTGGTCTCACACTCATTGTGTCGGCCTTGAGCAAAATTCATAACTCTCTTGTGAATGGAGCAAGTCAAAATCTTCATTAGGAACTCTGCTTGAGAGGTGGTGCAGTTATGCCGGTCTCATGTCGGGATAAAAGCGCTAAGCGCTGAGCATCAGGTTATCATTTCTAACTTGTGAAAAAAAAAAAAGTAACTGAAACTTACAACTCATCTTAATAGTCGCGTGCAAGCTGCAATGGGTCATAATGATGACCGTAAGCCAAAGTAAATAACAAGTAAAATCCCTGGGAAACTCTGGGAAGAAATTTCCGAGTGAGATTTATGACCAATAAGAAAAACAAGACACTACAAACACGGACTCTGTTGTGCCTGCATTGTCGGGGTCGATTCAAGGGTCGAGGAACCCCGCTGGAGGAGAACTCAGGTGAGCTCCGCCACTGCCTTACTGAGAGAGTATTTTAGGCAACGGGCCTTAAAGGGGTCGGATGAGTCTCATGAGACCTAGAAACTACCGGAAAGGCTGATTGAGCAATGAAATTAAATGTATTTGTACCTCAGGTCCTGCTGTCAATGGAGCAGAGAGGAGCCATCAAGAGATTGTAGAGTGCGCCGTCATTGTTTCAAAAAAGCAAAGTGCCGTTAAAATTCCGAAGCCTTTTTTTTATTATTATTATGCATTGATGTTTCAGCTTCTTTCATTCACGGCACCTTTTGCATTAACGATTTTAGAGATTTGAATTACAAAGATGTAATTCGTGTGGTTTTTGAAAGAAAATTAATTTTTATGAAAAAACGCCTTTTCCGTCAGCGTAGGAGAGGATCGGAGAGTGAATCTCAATGGAGTGAACTCGGTCCATGGGATCTTAGAAAGTACTTCCAATTGTGTGATGGTCCTTTCCTGTTTCTGAGTTGAAAACAAGCAGTAACAGTTTTGAGCACATGAACTCGCTCTGTATATTTATTTTTCGAAATATCTCTTTTAGCCGCTCTTTTAGGTCCACCTACATAAAAACAAATAATACCACTGTAAAATATTTTGTTTATATTTTTTATTCACCTTGGTTAGAAAAAACATCAATTCTCGATGTAATGATGCTCATTATTTTGTAATAATGGCGTCATTTTCTACTTGCAGTAGAAAATTCCTACAAAAAGATTTAGAATTGAATATAACACTTAAATGAAGAGTTAAATTATGCTTTCCAGCTGTACCAGTAGTATGAGATTTCGCACGAGTAAAAAACTGAAACGCAGGCAACTTATTAGCCAGTTCTCAAGTACAGAGATGGACTGAAGGAAGTTTGTAGTTTAGCGGGAAATGACATCAACAAACAAGTAGAAAATGCCCCCGGAGTTTCTTCGACACAATCGAGTTTTCTGTACAACACATAATGCTTTATAAAACCTTCAACTGTGACCGGTAGCGTCTCAGTTTCTCACCTGATACGGTAGAGTGAGGCGGGGTCCCATGGCTTCAGGAAGTACTGCCAGATGCAGGATCCATGGCTAACTTTAACCTTAAATAAAATAAAAACTCCTGCGGTTAGAGGGTTGCAATTTGGCATGTTTGATGATTGGAGGATAGATGATCAAATAGCAATTTGCAGCCCTCTAGCCTCAGTAATTTTTTTATATCTGAAGGTGGAAAGAATAAAGTGAGGGCGGACGGACAGACAAAGTAGTTTTCTTTTACAGAAAACTAAAAGTGTAAAAATTTATACCCACTCAAAGTTTGGTTAACCGTCAGGGTTTAGTTCTTTGAAGTTTCTTGTATGAGAAACTTAGCTTGTGGGCAAGAATGCAATACACTTTGCTTTTCAAGAAACCTAATTTGTTTAACGGCATAGAATGGAAATAGAAGAAAAGAACTTTGGCGTAAGTCTGGTTCCTCTTCCACTTTTCGTCTAAAGAACTGAACTATGTTTTTATAAGCAGAATTATTGCACACAAAGAAAGTAAATAAAAGAAAAACAGTGCTAAAAAAAAAAAAAAAAAAAAAAAAAAAAAAAAAAACAAAAAAAAAAAAAAAAAAAAAAAGAGTAGAAACCAAAATTACTGCAATGTAAAACGAACGACACTCCTTCGCACCGTGTGGTTACCAGCTACCTTACAAGGACCCGAAAGCTTCTTCTCAGAGAGAGCAAACTCGTTTTGGGAAGAGGAAGAAGAATATCCTCTTGGCTGTTCTCTCTTGAAAGGTGGTACTACGACGAGGAGGTCAGCTGGCGCAGGTGACTGAGCGAGATCAGTTGTGATTATTGGCTTTCTAAGACAAGTCTCCGGTCCATTGCTTTCTTTGTGTCGCTTATGCTCTCCCACCACCATATATATACATAATTATATATATATATATATATATATATATATATATATATATATATATATATATACAATGAGTGTTATTGAAGAATCAGGAAAATAATATTCATGTTTATATAGTAATCTGTATATCTATGAAACTTTTAACATAGGTATAGAAAGAATTGACTTATAACGTCAACTTGAGTCAAAAAACAAAATAAATAATTTTTTTACAACCCGCATTTGTCACCCTGTCCTAGGATACACAATGTCTAATAGGCAATGCATTTCTAAAATATCAGATCATTCCCTAAGCAATTACGGTCTCGACATTCAGCATTCTTCTGTTTTAAGCAGCCCCAACCACTCATTATAACATGTAGCATTCTTTTCAGGGACTGATCAGTTGAATAGTATTTATTCTGGCGCTACCAAGCAAAGGTAGGAGGCCGACTGCTTGCGGTTTGGTGACGACGGGATAAAAGCGAATTCGGAGATGAAAGGGAGTCGGAAATTCCTTGAAGGAATAAGTTGTAGGAAAGAGAGAAACTGAAGCAGAATTTCATACATGACTATTCGCAGCTCAAAGGGCCACTGAATTCTTGGCTCTTCCCCCAAACATTCGTTTTCTACTCCTCTCTAATTGACCTACTCTGTCAGTGGCTTACGAACATCATTACAGCTCACATCAGAACCCTGTAATGGCCGCTGTAAACTTGTTAAAGAACAGTTTTTTTTTTAAGTTTTCTGTAAAGGGAAACAATTGAGATTGCTTTGCCTGTCCGTCCGCGCTTTTTCTGTCCGCCCTCAGATCTTAAACACTACTGAGGATAGAGGGCTGCAAAGTATTATGTTGATCATCCACCCCCCGATCATCAAACACACCAAATTGCAGTACTCTAGCCTCGGACATATTTATTTCATTTAAGGTTAAAGTTAGCAATGACCGTGCGTCTCGCACCGCTATAGGGGCCAACAACACACAGGCTGTACAGAAAACCGGATTGTTTTTTACTTGTTTCTTTTTTAAAACATGGGCGTCAAGCCTACTTTCAACCACCCTCTTCCTCGTGAGTGGGACGGGCGTGGGTGTATGAACTCGCATGATCGTATTCCTTCCTGTCTCTGTCAGAGATGACGTCGATGCTCCTAAGGTGAAGAGAGGTCACATGGCCACCCAAGTGCCATGCTTCATTATCTCAGCTTTTTTGACGCATTCCTCTTTTGGTACCTATCTACTCTTTACTTAGTTGAATTTTTTATTTATTTATTTTTTATTTTTTTTACTGATTCGTCATTCTCTTCTCGATTTTCTTATTTGACATACGTTCATTCTGTTCTACAGGAGCTTGTATTTCAAGATACTGGCCTTTTTGCTAAAAATTCTAATAATTAGGTAAGTCTGACTAATGATATTAATAATAATAATGTTCAAACTCTATCGAAATAAACATACGGTACACTTGATATCAAAGAAACCGCTTCCGGCCGGCGAAGTTGTTTCGCCACTTAGCGTTAAACTGCCGGCGCTGGATATGGTAATAACGTCGCTTATTTGACGATATGATGATTGCTAATTGCACGTTGCCTGAGAGCATACGATAATTGGCACGAGCATCCTCGAAATGGTATACTATGTTAGAGAGAATGCTATCGCCGCTGACATGAATGAACTCAAGTACGATCTCTTGTTGGTTTTTGTAGTCATCGCTGAAAGACTACTTAACACTCTTTTAAGGACCAACAATTTTTCATGAACAAGCAAGAACTCACTCACACAAACGCGTAGAACATTTGACGATTAATTTCTGGCGATGTCAGTGTTCCATTTAAAGGAAATGAAGGGATTACCTGGTTAATAGCCTACCTTTAATAATATGGATATGACTCAGTAGATTGAGCTTTCTTCATTACCTTTCTCTTGACTCACTATTTGAGTTTATAATTAGCTTCTTAAGTCAGCAAGTACACATTTGATTCCAGATGGATCGACAGAGAGAGAGAGAGAGAGAGAGAGAGAGAGAGAGAGAGAGAGAGAGAGAGAGAGAGAGAGATTTCATTGCAATGTTCCTCTGGAGAATGGTAATATAATTCTTACATGATATAATTTTGGCATAAGCTTTTATCACAAAATTAGAGACAAGAGCTCAAACGATCATACTTGAAAAGCTTTTCTCCTAAACAGTCTAAAGAATCCGATGACCACAAACGCTGGTTTAGGCAATAGTTGTAAAGCTATTGAAAATCAATACAAAAACACAGCATTCAACCAACAACCTTAACTTACAGTGAACCTTATTAAATGATATTTGCAACCAATGGAAATGAGAGACCAAAACTCTTGCAATGACGAGGCAAAGAGCTAACGTGGGAATCTCTTGTTTTTAACCTGCCACGTTCTGGACGTGCTGAGAGAGAGAGAGAGAGAGAGAGAGAGAGAGAGAGAGAGAGAGAGAGAGAGAGAGAGAGAGTTGAGGCGGGGGGTGGGGGGGTGGGAAAGGGGTGTGTGGGGAGTATGGGTCCTTTTTAAGTTGTGGTGCCGGATGTGCAATAAATTAAATCTGATTGAGAAAGCTTCGAAACTTTCCGATCCTTATTTCTTTTTACTCCTTCGTGCGTTATAATTTCTCTCTCGCTCTCTCTCTCTCTCTCTCTCTCTCTCTCTCTCTCTCTCTTCTCTCTCTTAATTTTACCCTTGCCTCGTGTGTACAATTATGTAAGCTGTTCTACAAGTAAATATGAAGTGATGTAACACCATTTTCCATTCTGTTAAAAAGCCACATAGAAAACAAATGAGAGAGAGATGTTATCTTTTACTTTTAGAATATTTTTTCTTATCCAAGTGACAAGAGCTGCAGGTCTTCACCAGCAATAATGATTAAAGTAATATTAGAAAAAGGCAAACGGTGATTGTTTTTTGATTAACAAGAAAACAGCTGATTTGCTTTCAGTGCAATATGCGAGGTAAGTAACAGATCCTCCCGGGAGTAATCTTGTTCTCAGAAGCGGTTCGTCTTTGTCCACGTTTTTTTTTTTTCGTTCTTTTTTTTTTTTTTTTACTATTCTCTTGTCTTTAAAACGATGTTAAAGTCACTTGCCTTTCAATAAAATCAATTTGCTCAGAGGCATTGTAACTGGTATTCTTATACAACTTTCTTTGTTATGGAATTATAACAGTATCAGTATATTAGTACTGTCGCAAGTCTATGAGCTTCAGTTTTTAATAAGAAAATTATGATATCAAACATTATGTCTGACATTTCATTTTTACTACTTAATTGTGCTTACAGCTAATACTACTACTACTACTAGTAGTAGTATTAGTAGTAATCGTAATAGTAGTAATGAGATCATTAGAATAGGATATTTTAAAAATAGAATCGACATCCGTTTAAACCTAAAACATTTTTCGGTTTTCTGTTTACATAACGTAGGAATGAGGTCATGGTGTATTTTGTGAGTACGGTCTACTAACCGTGAAAATGGATGCGTGTAAGGAGACACCATAAAACGAGTTTAAGAAACGAGTTTTCCAAGATGCGAACAATGCATGACACGCACCCTCCTCTCCTCTCCCTCCTCTCCTCTCCTCTCCCACAGGGGTTTGGATTACGTCCGTCTGTAATTCAAGAGGTTCTTCCGTCATCAAACAAACGGCAGTAACTCCGTCATCAGACTGAAGTAATTCAGAGCGAGTAGCTTTCCAGAACTCTCATTCCAAGGACTTTTCTCGTATGGACCTCGTAAAGGATCCCTTCCTGTGCTGCCCTCGATTTGGTTGGTGCTCCTCTTCTATTGTTGATATCATCATTCAGATGAACGAACTTCCGTACTAAACAAACCTTAATGCCCATTAAAACTTGCCCTGCAGTCTACTCTCACCTACAACAGTCGAACACAAATAAGGGGGAAATTAGGAGAAAGAAATAAAGAATGAATCCTTTTATCATCTTTGGCTTTTCTATACCTGCGTTCTTGGCAAGTTGTTTTTATACATTAATTTATTCATCGATGATATATACATCTAAAGATTGGAATCCTGTTCACCTTATGCCTAAAGATACTAGTCAAATATACCATCTCACCCTAACTATCAAAAAACATTCCAAAGACTTGGCAGTTGTGCCTTTCACGGGGCAGCTGCAGCTTAACCGCAAGGAAGAAAAAAAATGAAGGGCGAATGTTGATTAATACCACGTGACCAAACTCACTTCATAACATTTCTGCAAGTTAGCTTATTTTCTGTGTTATGCCCGTAGCGTAACGAAAGATTTATTATGTAATATCTGTACCTTTGGTGCGAGATTTTCTAATCTATCTCGTATGTCAGGAAGTTGGCTGTATTCTTGTCTGAAAAAAAAAAATCAGCGAAAGTGAATTTGAATGTAATGTTTCCACAATTTTACGGAGATTCACCGAGGACTTGGTGTCAAGACTCACTCTGCCTGACATGGAAAGGTTGTCACTGAAGGATTAACAATGTATCTTCCTCTTCAGGTTTACACTATTTGCTGTGCATATAGACTGAAACATGGTGACGAGACTTTTGCAAGATGATAGGATTGCTTTAAGAAATGTATGTGAGCAATATTAAGTAAAAATGTCTATATTGTAATATACCCTAAAACTTATAGGCCCGACGACGTAATTTCAAAGGCCAACAGGTATTTCGCGTTTTGTATACGAGTTTTAGTGGGTCTTCCTTAAAATACATACTCAAAATGGGACTCCGCCCCTTGTTTTTCTGTCCTTCATTTTTCTTGTGCATACTTTAACAAGTATTGCGTCACAGAAATAATATCACGAAAGTCTTCTGCTTCTCTCTGACTATTCACACATAAGTACTTTCAATGTAATAGGCTTTACAGATGATATAGATAAAGGGTTCGTGAGAACCTTTAAGATTATTTTTCCTGTTTATTGTCACAACAGACCAGTTCTAGAGATCGTGAACTAATTTCGACCTTCAAACTCAAGTTGCAAGTACATGATTTTAGGGAAGGAGAATACTGTAGACAAAAGCTTAGGATACTGATTAGATCATCTTGGCTTTCTCTCCTCTTCTGAAACTCTCTTGTAATGTCTTGTTACCCTGATACAAGTCCTCCTCATGCAATCAACTCCTATTTTGGTCAACTGACCTCCGAAGCATTCAAGTAATGTCGTATTCTGCGAGAACAGGTTTACTCGGTTGCTTATGAGTTAATGTTTATTATAAACAACGAGTTTCATTTCTACTTTCATCTTTTATTTGCTAGATTAAAACACACCCATCATTATAGAGTGTGTTAACCCCTTTACTAAAATATCCTGGGATCTGAGCTGTGTTCTAACCTGAGATTAAAGGTTAAACCTAAGATTAGTTTTGATTATGGTTTATCCACTCGAACGTTTAAGTCTCAAAGTAGCTTATGCTTCCTTTTTAAAACTTGTCATACACTCATTCATACTAATCCAAAAAGAAGGGAGAAAAGGCGATTTATATATAGATATATATATATATTTATATATATATATATATATATATATATATATATATAAACACCGTATCGTGCTTTTAAGAAATCAATTGATGATCCAAAAGTAATATCCTTGTTTATCCATATGAAGATAAACAAGGATATTACTGTGGATTCTTCTACATATATATATATATATATATATATATATATATATATATATATATATATATATTATATATATATATATAGATTTTCTCTTTTCCTACTGTTACCACCACACTAAGGGGTCGGTTGCCTGATGCGCCTTTCCTTACATCAGGCAATTATTATTTGACAAAGGGGTTTTTACGACCGCATGCCCTTGCTGTCATCAACCACAGTTACTAGCGGTGGGCCTTGCCTTTGACTAAAAAGTCCACCTGCAAGGCAGCAGCTGTCCTTTTAGTCGCCTTTTACGACACACAGGATCTTGTGTGCGTGTGTATGCAGAGGGAATCACGAAATTTTTGCATGATATCAGATTTGTAGGTTCGCCACAAGGAGGAGAAAATTAAAAACTAAGCACCGAGTACTTTCGCGTATTTGCTACATATTTTCAAAGTACAACGAACAAAGTAAGACAATTTTTGTACATGAGAAAACTTTACATAAGAACAAAACAAGACAGTACTTTTTACTACAAACAAGCTAAGTCCCCAGCACCTCAAAACCTAACAATATTGTTAGTTAGAAACGGATAAAGAAGTTGGTCTTCCTAATTATAGTAAACAACGACTTATCATAGTTAAAAGGAAATAACCAAACGCACGAATAAGTCTGACAGTTATTCACGTAACATTTGAACACAATTACTTAACAGTTTCTTTAACAATAAAACCATCTAACTTAAAAAGACCAGAAGTAATGTTCATTATATCCCCACGATAAAAGTTGTAACTTCTAAGATTCTTTGCCTTTTTTTTTATTTGGATATGCTTGTCACTATTCGTGCTCTATTAAATATATATCTTAAAACGACAGGTTTATGTATGTAAGAGAGGGAATAGACTTTTATCCTTCTCGTGGTCAGGTCGGCAATGTGACTTCGTCGTGATTATGGTATCGTGGGTTGGGTTCGTTTTCCCGCTACCGGGGGACTCATGGATCCACTTCAAATTTTTTCTTTGGAGGAGGAGCTCAAAAAAGAGTAAAGAATCTGAGAAGTTAAGAGGGCATTGAGGCTATACACACACACATACACACACACACACACACACACACCCATATACCCCATATACATATATATATATATATATATATATATCTCTATATATATATGTATAGTATATGTATATGTATATATGTTATATATATATATATATATATATATATATATATATATATATATATATATATATAGTATATATATATATATATTATATATATATATATATATATATATATATATATATATATATACATGTAAATATATCAAATATAAGATAGCTGGTGAATTCAGTAAGACTTCCTCAGACAAGCAGGCACAAGAATGGAAATAGAAATGGTTCATCTTAAGAAAAATGTACCTAGAGATGATCTCAATAGCATAGTTAACAATCATACTAAGATCTGCAATGTTCAGTCCAACTTGAAGGCTAAGAAAATTTTCGGTTTTACACTAACTTCACAGAAAGAATTTAACAGACTCTGTAGGCATGTTTTATCCTCATGTATATATATATATATATATATATATTATATATATATACATATATATATATATATAGGATATATATATATATATATATATTATATGTATATATATACTTATATATATATATATGTATATGTATATTATATATACATCTATATATATATCTTATATATAATATATATATATATATATATATATATATATATATATATATATATATAATATATATATATAGTATATATACATACATACATATATATATCTATATATATATATATTATCTATATATATATATATATATATATGTATATATATATATATATATATATATATATATATATATATATAATAATATATATCCTATATATATATATATATTATTGTTACTTTCAAAATGCGTATATCCCCTCTTTGACTGTATAAAAATATTATGTAGAGTATTTTGGGAAAATTTTTTCATATTCCTAGTAGCCTTAGAGTTGTAGGATGTTTAAAATGTGTGTTCAGAATTTCTGCATAACATATTTTATAAGAAGTATATAACGTAAATAAGCAAAGAGGGAGAATTAATCTTTGTCCGTTCGAACGCTAGAGTTGTTTTCAGTTACTTTTCAGCGCCTCGAGATTAGAGGAACTCCGAGATCTCCGTTGCTCTCCTGATCTGTCAACACGTTGATTAGAGGACATCGAGGTCTCCGTTGTGTTTTTGGGAATTTGTCTCTCTCTTGATAGGGGACTTTTGCTCGAGTCTGTTTCCCCCCCCCCCGATCGAATTAACGTGTCTTTGTTGAACCGACTGGTTCATTACGTTGTATTTCGTTGCCGAAACCAAGTGCAGATTTAACAGCTTTTTTTTGTAAAGTTGCGTTATAGTGGATGTTTCTAGAAGCATTATACCCTCTTTCTCATTGCTCCAAAACGTTTTGTGTCATCTCCACTGTCCAGCTTTCGTAAGGAAGAGATTTCATTCGGGCTTAAATCCTCAAAGCGTTCACATCTCTCTCTCTCTCTCTCTCTCTCTCTCTCTCTCTCTCTCTCTCTCCTCCATTGCATGGCACTTTTGATTTCAAAGTAAACGTAACGATTTCATACTACTGAATGGTCACTCGTAACTTGTAGATTCAGATTTTGATATTTCTTAGAGTTTATTTAGTATTATTAGTGTTTTATGGAATCTGAACAAAACATTATATTAGTGTAACTAACGGGCGCCTGGCTTTTTGTGATTGTGAAACAAGCTGCAGCAAAGAAGAAATTGTATACCAAGAAAAAGGTAAAGTGTGGATATTTTATTAGTTGCAACTAATATCTAATGGTTATGATGGTTTGGTAAGAAACTAATAACTATTGGTTACGATGGTTTAGAGAACTAATAACTAATGGTTACAGTGGTTTGAGTGAAAAGATTTACATTTTTAGGCATTGCAATTTTTGTGTTTTTGTGTTTTTTCATTTAAAGTGATTTCTCTATGTTTGTGCATTTATTCATTTTCTTATTGAAGTGGGTGTGCCTTTTATTTTATTTTCTGTATGATTAATACTTTTTGCAATTTTGGTATTTTCCACATTTTTCTGTGTTTTCCTTTACATTCACAATTTAATTGACTTAGTTATTTTCATTAATTAATCGATGCCCATTTAATTGAATTTAACACTTATGAATTAATTTGCACTTATAATTCTTTTCAAGTTTTGTTGTTTAGCACTTGTGAATTAATTTCCAAAATTTCATTTATTGCCTAATACTTTTGAATTTTGGTTGAATAATTTCTTAAATTTTGTGTAATTATTTTGATTTAATTTTACTTAATTGATTTAAGAATTAATTAAACTTTACTTGTTTTTAAAGTAACAGTAATTTTTCCCTGATATTGTGAATTTCACACATAGATTTTGAGTTGGATAATGAATTTTTGTATTTAAAATTTTTATAAGTATTTCTTTTCTCACCAGTATATTTGCATTTAATTATGATTATATTGATGTTAGGTAGGAACATAGAGTGGTAATTGATCTGTTTTCCTTCAATTTATTTGACGTGATTTAGAACCAGGGAAGTATTAGACTTCTAAAATCAGGGAAATACTTAGACTTTTAAGTATTAATGGAGTGATGCCTTTGATTAATTCAATTTTTTTTGACTTACAAGATTACCTCACACTGTTTTTTGATGAAACTTAGTCTGATTTTCTGCAATACTGGTAAGTGTTTAAGGGATCCACTGTTGCCTTTAGAGTATTCAGGGTCGTTTAGTACTGTGATGAGGGTTCAGGTGTCTGGCTGTTGTGAGGTAACAATTAATGAATGGTAAGTGTAGTAACCAGATACTTGGCACTTTGTCACAATATAAATTTATTTGTATATATATATATATATATATATATATATATATATATTATATATATTATATATATATATATATATACATATACTCATATATATATATATATATATTATATATATATATATATATATATATATATATATATATATATATATATATATGTATCAGGCGAATTCGTCTACAACAATTCGTCTACAACAATTTATCTACAACAATTCATCTACTACAATTAATCTACAACAATTCATCTACATATAAAATTTATCTGCGGCAAAATATTGATATAGATATGCAGTTGAGGAGGCCTAAACAACGACAGCAAGTATTCTTAGAGTCACCGTTTTAAATGAATTCCCTTTTAAGTAATCTACTATAAATTCGGATAGTTTGCTGCTTTCAGTAATGGTGTATTTGGAAAATGGTCTGTTACCATATTATTCTTAGAATCACCTTTTTAAATACCTTCCCTTTTAGATACTGTTTTAAGCGTAAATATGCCTTTTGTAGTATTAGTATTTAGTAGCTTTTGGTATATATTTAAATATATAAAACCATAAAAACCGGAGGGTCTTTATTATATAGGGTACATTTGGATAAAAATTGCAATGTTTTTACCTATTTTGGATATAGTTGGATCAAAATTACAATACTTTTACTTAGTTTGGATATATTTGGATAAAAGTTACAATATTTTTACTGTATGCATAGATGCAAAACATAAAGAAAAGTTATGGATATCTTTAGATAAAAATAAAGAAAAGTTATGGATATCTTTAGATAAAAAAGGCTATGCATTCTGAATAGCCTTTTCGAAATCTCTTACAGTTGAAGGTGTACAAGATGGCAAAAAAATTTTTATTTTCTGTAAAAGCTGGCCATATGTTTCCTCAGATTTGTTGGGTAGTAAAGCAAATACTAGTGGTAATGATGCTTTTTCTGTTAAACAATGAAAAGTATACCATTGGTGAAACAACAATGGAACAGTCTTAAATGTTCCATCGGCAAACCATTGATTACTTCTTGAAAGCAAATGAAGGTTGCGTTTCGTAGCAAAAATCAGCATTCGTTTATCACCTTGCCCTGAATCATATGCTAAGAATGTCTCACCTTTGAGAGATTTTGTATATCCGTCAGGAAAAATTAATTCGTTGCAATTCCTTGGTAAGGCTGGAACTGCATTGTTTTGTACCCTTATAGAGCGCACTGTCCCTTTTAAGACACTGCGTCAACGGGAGTCTAGACACAGCAGCCACACTACAATCTTCGAAGGCACTAGATATTATTGATTGTGGTGCTTCATTCGTACTTTTGCCATATGCCGTATTTTCAAAACAGTTTCTGGTTGCTTCAACCTCCACAGCATCTATTTTGTGATTATGACCGTTTGTAGAACTGATAACTTCTTCCTGTATGTAGTTACACGAGCACTGCACTTAATTTTGTGGTATTTATCACACTTCCAAGATGTCTGGTCACCATTCGTTCTATTCTTATAGAATAAATAACCACCATGAACTAATTTTCTTTCGTCCTTTCTCTAGTTTCTATGTATTGCAGAGCCATCAATATGGGTTTTGGCGTAACTTAATCTTGATCTGGTTTTCTCTTGGAATTACAGTATATAACAAAAGCCTCGAAAAAACTGAAGAAATGGTTTGTAGTTGAATACTTATTACTCTAACTAAGAAAGGAAAATTGCCATAGCAGTGGTAGTTTAATTTATCATTAAGAAAATTTTTTTATTAAGTGCTTGTTTACTTGCTAACAGCCTCGTAAAAACTGTAGCATTTTGTTGTTCCTGACAGTTATTTGTTTTTTTCATAAGAAAGGAAAATCGCCATGTTAGTGGTAATTTTTAGTAATTAAGAAAACAAACAAATCTGGTAAGTGCTTGTTTACTGCTTAACAGGCTTCTCTCAACATCTCTCATTTTTAGAGATATTATTTTTTTCTTTTTATATAGATTGAATTGGTTGTAGATGAATTTGTTTTGTAGAATGAAATTGTTGTAAGACGAATTGTTGTAGATGAATTGTTGTAGACGAATTGTTGTAGCTGAAATTCACCTAGAAACCAATAAATAAAAATATATTATATATAATATAATCTAATCTATATAATATATATTATATTATTATAATATATTATTATATATTAATACCATCTATATATATATACCATATTTATATAAATATTATATATATATATAATACTCTGATATATATTTATTCTAATATATTGTGTGTGTGTGTGTGAGTGTGTATGTGTCCATATAGATGTAGGCTTATGTATATGTTTGGTTACATGTTTACAGATTCGGGTGCGTTTGTTAGTTTTTTGTTTATAACATTGCATATGTTCTATGTGTTTATTTGTTTTAAGTCTAGGAGGGCATATATGTACATTTGTAATTTGTGTTTTTATAGTTTTTTTTATTTTTGCTGTGCGTTGGCTTTTCTATCTTTCTGCATTTACTGGATTTTTCTTTCATTAGCGTGTTATTATTTCTGTATATATCACTGTATAGCTTTGATTTATGTAAATTACCATATTGCCTGCATAACTTACTTTTAAAAACTTTGACTGTTTTTGTCAGCATGTCCTTCTCCACTGCTTATATTTGAAGCAGGTTTTAGCTAGTTTTAGGCAGTATGTGTCCCTTCTTTTAATTTCTTTTAACTACCGTAATCTCACGTTTATACTCTGTAAAACTTTTACTAACAAATTGCCCTTGTCAAGGTTTGGTGGAAGACGACCAGTCGGAGTAAATTAAAATTCATTGTTTTTCTTCAGACCTTCCTTCATGTGGATTGAGTTTTACACACACAAACACACACACATACGCGCGCATTTATACGTAAATATGCTTCTATGTCACTAACTAGCATGTGACAAGGTATTCAACTAATGCCGAGAGCAATCGTGCTTATTCAACACATTTCCAAGGTACATTTTCGAAAATGTGTTTTATTTTTCCTATGACCTTAATTTATATTACATATACATACATACATACATACATATACATATATATATATATTATATATATATATATATATATAGTATATGTTATTTATTATAATATATTATCTATATATACTGTATATATATTTATATATACATATCTCTTATATATATAAAAGGCAATTTCTGTCTGTCTGTCTGTGTGTTTGTTTGTTTGTTTGTTCGCTACGCACACCCAGACTATGAAAGCTAGGGCTACCAAAATTTTACCATAGACTCCCCCCCCCCCCCCCCCCCCCACCACAGGAAGGTTTTTGTCAAAATAGAAATTCGAGGGCCGTTTCTACGGGGGTCATAACCCCTATTTTTCATATCCCCCTCAATTTTTTACAACTTTTGGAGTTGACATCTATGCTGAAGTGTTGCTCTAGGTACAAACAGGCTCCCCACAATATGGGGCCATAAGGCATCCTCAGAAGTAAGAGGGGCCATCCACCTGGGAATGGGGCCCAAGGATTTCCCACACTATTAGGGGGTCGGGAGGCCTACGCCCTTTCGACCAGGGGAGAAGGGGTCGTAGCCTGCCTACCTCGACCGTGATAGCAGGGAATTAGGGCGCAAACACATTCAAATTTGGTACAATGATTGCACATAAATGACCACAAACGCATTTAACATAAATATCAGAGTTTAGCTGTAGGCTGAGTTTTGAGTTTTATCAAGGGCCATTTAAGGGGACTTTGTGATGAAAATCTTTCCCGAGTAACCTGTCGCAACATGTATGCGCCTACCGTCAGCCAGCGGTGCCTGATGATCCAGTCAGTGACACAGTAGCATTGGTTGGGGAAAGGTGTACGTCCAGGTCATTTAGAGGTCCTTATAATACACACACACACACACACACACACACATATATATATATATATTATATATATATATATATATATATATATATATATATATATAAATACGCACACACCACACACACATATATATATATATATATATATATATATATATATATATATATATTATATATATATATATATATATATATACACACACATGCGTCGTTAAACTTCATTGCGACTATTAATAAAAGTTTGGTAATTCCGAGAAATCCGAGGGTCTAAATACTTCACTTTACAATTTTTTTTTCCAAAAATAACATGCAGAAAGGTACAACTAGGCTCTTTCCAAACCGTGTACGAGTCCACGACTTATGTTATTTGTAATCCTATCAGTGATAGAGTGAATTATCAAAATATATCTGCTGACACCAATTATGGACGTGACTTCATTTAACCAAAAAAATCATTGCTCTTTTCCTAAAAGTGTTCGTTCACTTAAATAATTTTTATTCTGTCTCTCCACTTTTCTCACCTCCTTTGAGCATTTCCCTCTTAAGTATTTGCCTTCTCTTTCCCTTTTTCTTTACGTGTTTTATTATTGCAAGCACTTACAACTTGCTTTGCTTCAAAATCTCATGGTAATTTTCATCCTTGTCAGACCTGCATTGAAGGCATCCTGAATTCCGCTTTTGGAACCTTATCCCTGAGTAGTCTCGAAGAGGCCCTCCTCCTTCGCCTTATTTTTCTCGGTTCTTTATTGTTAGGCAGTCCTTTTCCTGGTCGCCTTCACTGCCGAGGCCTTCGCATCTTCATCACCGCAGATGGTATCACTCCTGCCTCTGTCATCGGAGGTCGCCGGAGCCTCTCCATCTTCGACGGAGATTCTGAACTAAGAGATGTAGGAGATCGGCTGCGACGCCGAGGGAGGGATCTAGACAATCAAAAGAAAATAAGCCAAATGGACTAGAAATATAATAATAATAATAATAATAATAATAATAATAATAATAATAATAATAATAATAATAATAATAATAATAATAATAAAGAATTAAACCAATAAGAAAAACTAAACAAACAAGAAGTTTATGATTGCGTATTGAGACCTATACCAATGTAAACCAGATTAAAATCAGAACCAGTAATAGTAATAATAATAATAATAATAATAATAATAATAATAATAATAATAATAATAATAATAATAATAATAATAATAATAATAATAATAATAATGGGTATAATGGTAGATAAAAACGAGAATTAAAACAATATAAATCACTGAACTAACAAAATTTTTATTATTGTGTGATTGGGGACTGTAACGACATAAACCAGCGATTAGAACCAAATTAAAAAAATTAATAACTAAATAATAATAACTAATAATCTAAATGTAATATATAAATTAAATAATAATAATAATAATAATATAATAATAATAAATAATAATAATAATTAATAATATAATAATATTCCAACCTCTGTAAAATCTCTGACATGTAACTCTAATGCTATATCTCTGAAAGAGAGCTGTTTCCTGGGACCAAGGTAACCCAGATGATCAAACCACCTGTCGGGTGTCAACCCCCTGCAAGGTGAATTGCATCCGATGACACCGTGGATTCAGGTAACTTCAGATGGAAAAAAAAGAGACCGTAAGATCAAATCCTTTGATTATGTGTCATTTGCATGGCTTGTAATACGATAATGACAGTGAAATATATTTAATGTATGTAACCCATCTATTATTTTTTGTCAAATTTCACCATTGAAAGGCGAAGTGACGCTGCATGGGAACACCGTCCTTTGGGGAGGTTAAGGAACTATACCCAAGAGCAATCTGGGCATGACGGTTCTGCGCGCTTTGTCATTTGGAGGTACAGTACCCGGGATTTCCTCCGTTCTTACCGAGCGTAAATTCTGATGTTCGTCTTTCCAGGATGACATGGGATTTACTGCGTATAGTTTCATCTTTCGAACGCCTCTTTCCTGTCATTACACAAACGCGCATATATATATATATATATATATATATATATATATATATATATATATATATATATATATATATATATATATATATATATATATGTTTATATATTTTTATCATATATTAGTTATACGTCATTTAACTTTACATTTAACTGTTGGTTAAGTTTTTCTTCTAACATAACAAAGATAGGAAGAAAGATGCGTTGTGTCTAATGCTTATTTGATATTCCACAGACAGCTTTGGAGACCGATTACGACTGCTATTGATCTTATCAATGGGATCAATGAAAGGCATTGAGTCTGCTTGTTAAATCTCCAGTCAGTCACTTACAACAAGCTGAGGAGCAGCCTGAGGTAGACGTTGAAGTGAATGCAGGGTGGTGACAAGAGCGCTTCAGATGTGAAGTAAACATTCATCTGGGTTAACTGTCCAGAAGAGAAGCAAACGCCCTACCTGAAGAATAAAACTTATTTCTAAGCCCAAAATGCTGATAGCTCGGAGGAAGCTTATTTCCTAATATGCAAATATAATTATGAATATAAAACAAGAAACAAAGAAAGAAAAGGGTCATAAAAGCATAGAAATAAACAAAAGCAGATTTTCCTTGCTCTTAAACATAATACCCAGAGACTAAAGTACGCGTGAGAAGGAAATAACGCTTTAAGGAGATTAAAGTCATTTGCACAATGATGTCGTTGAATATTATAAAACACACTTAGTACATAAACCTTACATTCTATCGTGCTGCCTTCTCGAAGCAAACTCGAATTCTCTCTCATAAAAATTTATAAACGAACAAACAGTAGCACTTCCTCCCTCCCGCCTATATGCATATATATACGTAATATATAAATATATATATATATATATACGTATATATAAATATATATATATATATATATATATATATATATATATATATATATATATATATATATATATGTGTGTGTGTGTGTGTGTGTGTGTGTGTGTGTGTGTGTGTGTGTGTGTGTTTGTTTGTTGTGTACGTGTGTTCATATAGGTCGATGATTTGATTTATAGAATAATTATCATTTATTACATGAAAAGTATCATTTAAAAACGAAATGCCGGTTTTATCTGAAAACCAGTTGTCCTTGTGCCACTCATCTCTATCTCCTTTTGTACGTTGTGGGTGTGCTTATGTGTGTGTGTGTGTTTTAGTATGTCTATTTCGAGAAAATTACAAAATTTTAATGTATATTATATTCGTTATTTATTTGTCATCTTTATATTTAGTTCCGAGCGCCTTTCTCCAATAGACCTGGACGTGACGACCAAGTCGTGCCTTTACTTTTGCTACTACCTTTTCGGTCTATATTTTTTGCAAAGTTTTTTTCTTGCCGTCGCAGCTCCGTTCACGCCACCACTTGCCCCATTCACCCACCCAAGTCTGAGCGACATCTCACCTGCTGCCCCCTCGAGATAAGGCCGTCTGTGGGCAGAGGGACCACCAGATAGCAATCGTGGTACGACCTCCTAAATACGGAACACATCGTCAGGAGGAGGATTCCTTTGGAGTGCTCTTCAGGGGGTCTTTTACCGCCCCTTCATCTCGGATGTCCTTACAAAGAGGAAGGGCGATTTAGAAACCTTTCCAGGGGCGTGCTCTAGCCTTCCATCAGCTCCTATTGTGATTTACCCTGCCATTAATTTCTGTTATCAGGAGGAACTTATCGCTGTTTCATTATTCTTTTCCTATTCTCTAACTTCAAAAAATTTCAGTGATGGTTAAATGTTAAATTAGTATTCTAATTATGAGAAAATTCCCTTCTTATTTTCTAATTACAAATTTAGAAGTTCAGCAAGAATTGATTAAACGACTTTATTACTGAGTACTGAAGAAGAAAAGATGTGTCGCCTCTCTGACTTGCGCGAATTGTTCTCGTAGTGGAGACAAAAAAGTTATTCGTTTCCATAACCTGCTATGAAATATCGTTGCTATATCAAAGTAGCCTGAGGCATTACAAAGGTTACTCTAAAAAATTTTGTTCAGCCACTTAACCATCGATTAACCCATAAAAGAATTGTTCATCTAGAAACCAACGGCGAACTAAACAATAAAAGCTGATTTTGCATTATTTTCAATCGCCTTTGATACTGGTGTGATGCAAATATAACTTATTTACTTATGTCTCCACAATTATTATGTAGCAATTTGCAACTTAAAATTAAAATAAAGCGCTACATCTGTCTATATTTCAACATAATTTTAATATTTACCATAATCAAATTACGAATGCTTGTTCAGTCAAGGTTGAGGGGGTCCTAGGGTAAGATAAGTCGTTGCATCTTTGGTTAGGTTAGATTAGGATGAATGTCTGTAATTACAACGGTGACTATGATGTCAGTTTTGCAGTTTGATCCCAGATTATTGTTCGAGAGAAATTAATATCAGATTCGCTTTATTTTAAGTGTAATGATTCAGAAACATTCAAATGTTATTGCAAATGAGGCAATGCGTATATCCGTGCTAGGTTAAATTCAGCTTTTGAAATACATCACAGTAAATACGTCAATATATGTAAAATAAACCAGATTTATAAACGCTGAATCATACCAGATATTTGCAACAGAAGTCATATAGAAGAAGTGTTATTTACTTTTAGATCTTATAGCCGTAGGGATAGTTCAAATATACGTTGCCCCATAACGATGGAAACTTAAAGATTACTCTCACGCACAAACACGCATATATATATATATATATATATATATATATATATATATATATATATATATATATATATATATATATATATTATTATATATATGTGTGTGTGTGTGTTGTGTGTGTGTGTGCCGTATGAAAATATATATATATTATATTATATATATATATATATATATATATATTATTATTTGCAGTTTTCCTGTAGTATTTATAGGATCTGTGTATAATAACTAATGTCTTAGTTCATACAAAGAATATGACTGCTATTATTAGAATAATATATAGTTCACTAAAATGAAATAATGCATGGAGAGAGAGAGAGAGAGAGAGAGAGAGAGAGAGAGAGAGTGATTGCTCTTGCAACTGAGTAAATCCACATTGTTTAAATTGCCACAGCCTCATATGATCATTAATTCAGCGGATAGCCTAACGGTCTTCGTTTCGGTGACTGGAAACAGTATTCCAGGATGTAACCATTATCTGGAAATAGTCCTGGAAGACTCAGGAGAAAAAATAACAGAAGAGAAAAGAGGGACGGGAAGCAGCTACTCTTTCTTTCTAAATGGCAATAAAATTGGAGATTTCAAGGCTGCTCTAGTAACTATCTTTGCTCAGTGAAACGTAGGGTATAAAATTCTGGGAACTTTGAAAAATGTATAAAACTCTCGTGGTTGTATTATCATTATCTTTATTATTATTGTTTACAAAGAAAGAACAAACGATAAGAGAAGATGGTTAGATGTAAAGACAAAGGAAAATAGAAACAGCTACAGACGGCCAGAAAACGCTGGCAATCAATTGGTGAAAAAGGAAGGTCCCAGTATTTCATACTAACTCATTTCACATATTAGTTTTCCTGTGGCTGCTTTGAACTCATTGCATCTTGTATATGTCACGATATTTATTTCACTTGGAGAAAAGTTCGCCTAATTGGTCCGGCAAGTATTTTTTCCTGAGGGTGTGACATTTCACATCTCTACGTCTCTAGAATTACAACGAGATTTTGAACTCATTAGTGCGTAGCAAAAAAATTTTTTTTTTATAACGAATTCATATACTCGTATTTATGTTAGTAAGAAATAGCGTTTCTCAAGATCGCAACAAGCATAAGCATTGTGCCTTAAGTGGCAAGGGATTATACTAATGGCCAAAGGCCAGCTGAATAAATTTATTTACTCTATTCAGTCTCATTTTTTTCTGCTTGTCGGAAATGTTGACTTGCTTTTATTTTTATTTTCAGATAATCAATATCCACATGATGTCTTCTTATTTTATTGGTTTATTTTTATTCTTCCACCCAGATAAACTCGATCTTCTGTTTAATTTCCTTTGTCTTTCCTCATTGTTACTCGCATTTCTCAGAAGGTCGATATGTCATGAAAATAACTGGCATTGCGAAGATAATCACTGAGGGAATAGTGGAGACGGTCTTTCCTTATCTGTGTAGGGGAAATAAAAAGCAGTGGTGATTGAGGGTTCTACTTCCCAAGTTGTACTTTTTTAAAGCTACTGTTTACCGTTTTAGTAGGATGAAGAAGTTGCGCGTCGCATTATTCGTCCGTCTTACTTTTCTATAAAAGAAAACTATTGAGATGGCTTTGTCTATCCATGTGCACTTTTTCTGTCCGCCCTCAGATCTTAAAAACAACTGAGGCTAGAGGGCTGTAAATTGGTAGGTTGATCATCCACCCTCCAGTCATCAAGCATTCCAAATTGCAGCCCGCGAGGCTTAGTAGTTTTTATTTTATTTAAGGTTAAACCTAATCATGATCGTGAGGCTGGCATCACTGTAGGTGCTAACAACACAGGTCACCACCTAGCCGTGGCTGAAAGTTTCATGGGCAGCGGCTGAGAGTTTCGTGGGCTGTTTCATACAGCATTATCGCTGAACAGAAAACTCTATTGCGCTGAGTTTTTGCGCATTTTTTACTCGTTTTTTATTTGTTTTGACGTTCAAGAACAAACACAAACTCAAAATTACACAAATGGAAACTTGGAGTGATTATGCTATTTCTGAAAGAAGGGTCACAATTACTCAAGTAGGAAACAGACATGGAAGAGAAACAGAGTGTCTGACCTACATAGCTTTCTGCTTTTTAGCTTTCATCGTTCCTTTAATTCCTTGAACGCTCGAAATCCGCTTCTTTGGTCTTACTGTGCTCAATTCTTGCCTGTGGATTACGAACAAATGCTTCAGGTTACCTAGTGTTGGGCTACTATTGTGACAATTGTTCAGTTAAACTAATCTGTAATAAGAATGATAATACTATTATTGATATTATTATTCAGATGATGAACCCTATTAATATGGAACAAACCCTAAGTGGCCATTGACTTGAAATTGAAGCTTCCAAAGAATATGGTCTTCATGGGATGAAGAGATGGTAGAGGGAAGCAAAGGAAGAGATTTCATTTTTTAAAAGAGACAGTAAATTGGTAGACTAATAAATAGATAAAAAGTGTATCGAAATAGAAGGAGAATCGTACTTTGCTTCAATTTTTAAAGTTCCAATTGCACGATATCCTCAGGGAGGCCGTTCCACAGTCTAACGGTGTGAGGAATGAAGGATCTCCTGGCTGAGAGATCCTGTCCAGTATATCTGGTTGCTCTCGGCAGGTAAAGGTGATCAAAGATCAATTGTGAATGTGAAAGGTCCTCGTTGAAATGTAACTTATGAAAACTTGACAAACAAGAGGCCATCCGTCAGTGGTCCAGGTCATGACCGCTAATATTAGGAAACAGAAACCTACCACCACGCACAACTCTATCTAAAAGAGAAAAAATTCTGGCAGAGGCAGACATCCATACCGGAGAACGGTATTCTAGTAAAGGAAGGACAAATGACCTTCAACAGCGTGCATTGATTTTATCACTGTTTTAAATATATGAAGCCCATCGTACAGTACCTAGATTTCGTGCAGCATTTGCTGACACTTTCATTAGATGTTTCTTAAACGTAATATGTCGTCAAATAATAATAATAATAATAATAATAATAATAATAATAATAATAATAATAATAATAATGATTTCATCTAAACATTTTGTAAAGTAACCAAATTCAAGGTAACCACGCATTTAATGTATGCAAAAAGAGAAACGCACGCTTACATATAAAGCCGCAGGTATGAAATAGCTGAGGAGATTAAGACATACCTACGCAAACAAGATGATAAGCTCTCCGATGAACAAGATAAGAAACAAGCAAAACAGACCGATAAGAACTGGACATAACGTCTCCAAATTCTTCGCGAGTCTTCCTCAAACGTAAACAAAAGCAAAGAAAACGGGAATCTTCCATTCCATTCAGATGTGGCAACGCTTTCAATCTTCTCTCACAGATACAATCAAATATCTTCCGATCAAATCAGCAACATGTGATGAGTTTGCTCATTACGAGTTATCATGATCAACTGGGGAGGGTTCGGATTATCTCATTATATCTTCCGTCTCAATCTTTCCTTCCTCCAACACACTCTTACCCAAACAAAAGAATATACGGAAAAGAAATACACCAGATTCTTCAAATGAATATGTTTGTCTGGAAAGACATAACAGTGGTCATAGTTCTATCAATATTTTCTTTCGCTACGATTGCATTGGTAATATGAGTCATCATATGAAAAAAATGTCAAAACCACTGGGTATGAAATATTCTTCAATAAAAAGGCAGGTAGATGGTACCCACATATGATCAATATGATCAATTCGGTTAACGATATGTGAAAGTAAAGCAAGTTCTATGAGATTTTGAACTATACCTGCTTCTTCATACAGATGCTACAAAAAATGCCACAAAAAACGGTAATCAGCACAACATTAACGAGGGGGAAAAGACGTATTATTCCGCAAGGAACGTCAGTAGATCTCTGTATGTAATACCTCTCACTGGATCAATAGACTTCTCTGGACGAATTTCTTTCTTCTGTGCTTTTGGATTGCTAACTCTCAAATGTGAAACCAAGATTCACTCGTGTCCTTTAGGCTCAGAATCCCTTTTGCTGTTATTCTGTTTAACTCTCACGTGTTATAAAAGTTAAGTTTTCATGAGAGTCACACACAAACAAATGTCTCATCTTAAAGTGAATTTTAGGTGCATAAATTATTTTCTTTCGCTGCTTATGAGCGACAGCAGGCCTTTTCTGTCCTAAATATTGCAGTATATTCATAATAAACCTTATAAAGTTATAAGAAAAACACTTTACCAGATCCCTTAACAAATATTTATCATAATTTGTCTTCATGGTCGTGACTTCCTTCATCCTTCTCTCTCTCTCTCTCTCTCTCTCTCTCTCTCTCTCTCTCTCTCTCTCTCTCTCTCTCTCTCTCGCCATCTTAACCAAACAAACCCTTTCACACCAGTTAAATGCAGTCGTTTAACGAAGCAAGCGTCTGTGAAAAGCGACGAGATACTAAAAGCTCATCTTCGGCGAAACAAAAACCTGTCCGCGAACTCTTTTTAAACTTCTTGCAGTGGGATCGAAGTCGATTTGTCCGGGGCGTGGGAGCGTTCGCACGACAGTCACTTTTTTTCTTTACTCTTCACTTGCCAACTCGTCCGATTCCGTGGTCTTGCGAGCTGGTTATACCTATCAGACCGTTGTTTTAAGAGAGGGTAAGACAGCGAAATGTAATAAACAAGAAGTGGAGGCCTGATAAACGTCGTTCACTGCATTAGATGAGTGTCTCTTCTTGCTTGAGTGAAACAAGAACGAAACCTTGGGCGAATGGCGCTCGACGGCGAAGACAAACTATGGGTCACAGAGTTTATGTGTTACGTAGAGGCAGCGTTAGCTAAGCCTCTTAATGCCAGCGCCGTCTGAGCCTGACACAGGAAGCTTACCTCCTTCTGCCGGCGGCGCTGACGAGGCTATAACGGATCTGAATGCACTGAGAGCCCACGTGACGGCTCTTGCAACAATATCACGATGATGCAACTCATGGGAAAAGACCTCAGTCTTCATAATTAACGTTTTACTTGCCATGATAAGAAGAAAAAAAATATGAAAAAAGCAAAAAATGTATCAAGAACGGGTTCATCAACACACGATTTTTGAAAGCATAACTTTTACGAGAATCTGCTTCCTATAAGAGGCTTTTCGTTTGCAGCCGATGTGTAAGTGTTTACATAATAAAAATATGGAATGTTTGTCCATATATATAAAAGACTAAAACTAAAGAGGTCAACCAGATTGCTTGCAGGAATGTGATCAGACTAGAGACGCTAAAGATGATGTATACAATAAAAGTAGGCTAAGATAACATGCCGTCACCTGTAGTCATTCAATTGTTTATAAACATTAGTCCAAGCTCCCTGCTTGAGACAACTACCGCGACCTATAATTCAAACGGCCTACGTGATCTGTAGCGTGTCTCATCTGATAGTATGTTCATATGTTCGAGCTACTATCTGCTTCCTTCATAACTTGTAACAGAGATGTAGAACAGAGCAGAACAGAGTTAGCTATCGTCATTAGAAGACCTGTATCTCTTTACCTAAGCTTTATCATGTAGAGAGAGTAGAATTAGCCATCATCATTGGCAGAAGCGATCAAGCTATCGTCATAGAAGACTTGTACAATCATATCTGATCTTCACCATGTAAAACCTCAGAAGAATATATATATTTTTATACTTCGTGTTTTCTACAAAAGAACCTCCTCACGAATCATCATGAGTTTAACACATCGTCGTCATAAACAAGAAGATAATCCCGACTTCGTAAGTGATCTACAAACCCCAAGACACTCCATTGAAGATGGAAGTGCAATACCAACCGACTTAGCGTAAGATTATCGCAAGTCTAACATTACCTTCATAGGGCGCCTTATTATACAAGGCAACAGCTCTAAAAAATGTACCCTATGTCTGGCGATGTATGGGACATTTTCTTTATAAAATCATCATTTTATTTGATTTTTTTTTCTGTTCTCTGTTTATTTGATGTTACTTGTCTGTTTTATCATTTTCTCAAGTGTGCTCATGAACTTAATGGCCTAATTTGAATTGTACCATATGATTGCTTTTACATTTGAATAATAATAATAATAATAATAATAATAATAATAATAATAATAATAATAATAATAATAATAATAATAATAATAATAATTATAACAACAACAACAACAACAATAATAATAATAATAATAATAATAATAATAATAATAATAATAATGTGGATGCTATGAGTATCTTTTAATGTATTTCTCATGCAATCCACCCAGAGAGAACTTTTACTTTTGCCTAAATAAACACAAATATTTCATTATACTTTAGTTAATTTTAACAAAGACCAGTGGGGATTCACTCACACCAGAGGTTCTTAGGCCTCTCTGTGACCTCTGCAACTCCCATCAGACCCTTTTAAGTTTTGATGAACGAGCCACGAAAGATTTATTTGTTTTGTAACTCCCAAAATAAGTTTCCTAAGAAATTACAGTCTACTTTATAGGTCACAAACAGATTGACAAGACGTAAGGAACAGTTGGTACTTTTCAAAAACATAGTAGACAAGCTTGATTTGATAACTGCTATATCCAATGTCAAACAATTTTTATTTATTGGCTATCTACTATTTACTAGCAAAAAAAAAAAAGCCGGTACCGTATATTGGCTTTAAAACCTTCACCAATAATTATCGACAGAATGATGACTTCATGAGGCTCCACCCACTTTGGCCTCGTTATAATTCAGGATAACACTGAAGGCTATGATGGACATTGTTGGATTAGAAAAGTTAACTTCTGGCTAGAAAAACTCATTTCTCGAGTAGTTGTAAGAAGTGCTAAATGATCCTCAAGGATCCCAGCAGTTGGCGCAAACGTTTAATTCATTTATATTACTGCTATTACTACTGTTGCAGCACTACTGCTACAGTAGTATTACTACGCTAGCACAGAAACGCCACCCACATCTATGTATCGTTCCGCCATTCATAAAGTCTTTGGGTTTCAGAGCCGATGGAACAAGGTGAATGAGTTTCTGTCTGGTGGATGGGTGGGGCAACATTTCGTCAATAGTTGTTTACCTTGCTTACGTAATGAATGCTTTTCGCCTCTTGGCTCGTAATCATTGGCCATGGCGTCGGCTAGATAATTTTTACTCTATAAAAATTAAAACTATCGGGTTTAGGTTATTGAAAATGCTGACAAAATTTGTGTGTGGTTGTGATACATACATATGTCAACTTTCAGCTACATCCGATGCTTTGATAAGGAGCAAAGTCCAAAAAACCGTGTTACAGAGTCTCTGAATCTCATAGTGAGTTAGGATTATTTGTGACTGATAAGAAGCAAAAGGCAGAAAGTAATGAGGCTGCGCCGAAGGAAAGAAGTGAAAAACCATCAGCACCAATTGCAGAGTATCATTATTACTATATTATTCAGTAGATGAAAACTATTCGTACGTAACAAGACGAGAGGGGCCATTGATTTGAAATTTAAGCTTCCAAAGACCATGGCATTCATTAGGAAAAAGCAAAAGGAAGTAAAGGGAAATACAGAAAGAGGAGAGTATTGGGCAAGGCAACTGCTAATCAGTTTTCTCTTGCTGAGGCCAAGAAAAGATATCTACCGCGTCGAAAAAAAGGTAGGGTTATAGAAATCCGGAACATGATCAGTTTAAGAGGTGGGACTGATAGGCAATTTCTTTTTTTTTTTTACATAAAGGTTCTGCCATTGAGAAACAGCAGAGAAGAAAAAGAGTGACTACCCCTAAAAGAAGATAGACCTTTTCTCGTAATAGAGGAAAATCAGAGAGGTCAGGGAAAACAGAGGCCGGAATGGTTCCAAAATGCCGCAGCCGTTTGGTAATACTTTCCACCTTGCTAAGTTTAGAATATATTGAGAAAAAGGATCTGCGGGTAATAAATATTCAGTGCACCAATTTTCCTTTATAACAATCGATTTTACAGAACTAGAAATGACCTTTAATTTTGTTAAGCAAAATTCTTTGTGACTAACATGATTTGTTAAAGGAATTAATAATTCTATTTAATTACATTACAAAATTAAATTCAAATAACATGATAGCCCTTACTCAAGAACGGATGCTGTGACGCCAGGTTTAATAGACACACACAATCAATCATCAGCAGCGTTACCGAGGCCAAAAAATTATTCCCTCAAATTTTAGGACCTTTTCCCTCTCTCTCTCTCTCTCTCTCTCTCTCTCTCTCTCTCTCTCTCTCTCTCTCCAACAATAATAAATCTTTAGATTGCTAGCAATAATTTTATTCCTGTTTTGAAAAGGTTATTTCTTCTATACCATTTCTGAAAGTATTTTTGATAGAAGTAACCTCCTGCCAATGGCTTGCATTGCAAACTCCACCTAAATTAATTTTTAAATGGCTTACTTCTGGAGGTAGTTGCATACTGTAAGTGCGGGTTTAGGGGCCAGTTATCCGTAGCAAAACCCTTGGTCATAGTAATCAAAAACACTTAAAAACAATAAAAGCAACAACAAAATGCTTTTCGAGTGGAAACCCTTGGTTGCTGAAATAGATTTAAAATCTCTAAATATCATTTTGCAAAACGTAGAAGTAAAAGAATATATCACCAAAAATTGAGCCATGATCATGAGTCTGCCACCACTATTGGTGCCAACAGCACAGGCCATCACCGGGCTGGGGTTGAAAGTTTCACGGGCCGCAGCTAAGAGTTTCATGGGCCGTGGGTAAGATTTTCATACAATATTATACGCTGTAGAGAAAACCCGCTCATTTTTAAAATTATTTTCTTATCTCGGTCAAAACGTAAAGTGATTTCCGGTGTGCAAGAGACTGACACGAATAAATGGAGTATATCAAGTTACCGAAAAACAAACAGACAAACCACAGACTGAAATACGGACGACATTTATTAGCTGGACTCATAAGTCGAGGGAGGTGATCATCCATTTCCGTCCACGGCCTCAGGAGGGTCTATAATTTCCTTGTTTGGCCACAAAGGGCATTACGGTAATCTACTCTTGATTAGTGTATCTGTCATTGTTCGATTTTGGGCATCAACTGGGTAGGAGGTCCACCGGGTGTTGGGCTAATACCCTACTTCATGCCCGGCTAACTTATATGAATGAACCGGTCCCAACAAATTGTAGTGTTTAAAGTCTGAGGGGCCTCTCCCTCTTTTATATCAGTCGAGCTGGAAGCTTGGATGCGACTAGGAAAGCGCCTCAACGGCGTGGTTGGTATGATATTAGCGTCCCACCTCGGTGGTCGCGGGTTCGGTTCTCGGCCATTCCATTGAGGAGTGAGAGATGTGTATTTCTGGTGATAGAAGTTCACTCTCGACGTGGTTCGGAAGTCACGTAAAGCCGTTGGTCCCGTTGCTGAATAACCACTGGTTCCATGCAACGTAAAAACACCATACAAACAAACAAAAAACAAGCGACTAGGAGGATCCGTCTGAGCTCCTCCTTCTCATTTGCTTGTTTCGTGTGTCATTCATTTGTCGTCAGCGCCAAGACTCTCCTTCGGAGCAGACGAGACGAGGGATGGCAAGCACTTCCAATATGATGGTAACATCTTCATGTGCTACGTCATTGCCATCTACATTTTTCTCGTTTCTAGCAAATGTTTAAGGTTTTCCACGTATAATGAACTGTCCTTGGCAGTTCATGACACGTTTTTCTTTCTTGAGATCGTGAGGTTAATGTTAATATCGGACCTCCTAGCGTACTTCAATAATACGATAGTCTTTTAACAGAGGGAATGGAAAAACTATCTAATCGTCAAAAAGTATCAATAATTAATGCTGTCATTTAAATCGTACGTATAGATGTCTGACTAAGGAAATATACAAATTCTATAAATTCAATTCTTAACAAGGTGAAATTATTTTAATATTAAGGAATGAGACATTGCTTACGAATCTGCTTATTGAAATGGAAGAATTTCAATATAAATGTTACGGTGAATGAGAGTAACAAGCAGCCAAAGTAAAAGGGGATCGGATCAGAGTTGTAGAATTCATAACTATTTTGAATATTCTAAATTCTCAGTCACTTGAGTCTACGATTTTTGCATGTGTAAGATTATTAGTTTGTCATCTAGGAAGTATTTGAAGAATATGATAAACATCACTGATAGAGGCATTATTATTATTAATATTAATATTATGCTACTCAATCTAACTGAAGAAGTTACAAGATGATAGCCATGCATATTATTATTATTATTATTATTATTATTATTATTATTATTATTATTATTATTATTATATTATTATTATTATTATTATTATTGTTGTTGTTGTTGTTGTTGTTGTTAAGAAATTCAGTTTCGTGAAAACATAGAACAAAGAAAAATATAGAACAAAGACTTTCGAACAATTGAACACTGTTCAGGTGTTCGACAGTCTTTGTTCTATATTTTTACATTTACATAGAAATATATTTTAATATATAATTGTGGATATTTTTTAATTATTATTATTATTATTATTATTATTATTATTATTATTATTATTATTATTATTATTATTATTATTATTATTATTATTATTATTATTAATCATAATGCTCACTCAATCTTACTGATCAAGTTACAAGGTGATAGCCATGCATAAGTCAACAGTTGTGAAAGAAGAGAACATTGGTTATAGGTGGCAAACGCCGATCACATATTAAGGGATTTAAGTGTCTAGTGTTTACAGACCACCAAGAGAAAGGCAAGGAGATGGATGCTTACTGTGCTGGAAGACTTCATTATTCATGGGGTTTGCCAAAAATTTGAGTACATAAACAAGAATTTCAAAGAGAAAGAGGAGCCTCTGAAATGGAACAATAGTTTCAGTGAAAGACACAAGGAATAGAAAAATATCGCTTGATATTTTTCACCTTGACATTCCAAATACTGTGATCACAAACAAAGCAATAACATTATAGAAAAGTTATATTCCTCTTTTGTTTATCTCTCATGAGTTGACGTTAACTGTCTTGGGCTTTAGAAAATGATCAAATTAATTTCCCTTTCAGTTTAACATCATAATAATATCATCATTGAAAAACGGAGGCAAAACTCCAGGAAAGGATGATATTTCCCTTTATTTCTTTTCTGGCAACTGATGGCAGCAGCCGAGAGCGCTCAAGATGGCTATATCTCTTTCACCTCACTTCTTGTATTTATCATCAATGGATAACAAATGTCTTCCGGATAATTATAGTTTTGGGCCGTGGGACACTTGAATTATACAGGGCAAGGATTGCACCTCTCTCCTGCTGTAGTGTCCGCATCAGTCACGGCTTTTTTGTGCCTCGTGTCCCCGGAGACCTCCTCCATTAGCCTCCCAAAATGAGCGACCAAAATACCGACTGCTCCTCAACCTTCCTGACGTCATCCGCTGGTGTCACTGGATGGCTGTCTCGGGCAACCACGTCCAAGGTTCAGACTGTAACAGACCCTAGGCTAATCCAAGGGCTAAGCACAGACCTTAAACATGATACGGTAAATTGAATCCTTGCTAAAAAAGAAATAATGATAACAATAAAAAAATTAAACTAATTTTCAGTTTCCTGTAAAAGAAAACTATTCTGCAGGCGTTGTCTATCCGCCCTCCCTCAGATCTTAAAAAACTACTGAGTCTAGGACTGCAAATTGGGTACTTTGATCAGTCACCCTCTAGTCATCACACATACAAAATTGCAGCTTTCTAGCCTCAGTAGTTTTTATTTTATTTAAGGTTAAAGTTAATCATAATCGTGCTTCTGGCAACGATATAAGGTAGGCCACCACCAGGCTGTGGTTAAAGTTTCTTGGGCTGCTGCTCATACAGCATTATACCGAGGCCATCGAAAGATAGATCTATTTTCGCAAAGTCATTTTCGGTGGCCTTGATTATACGCTGTTGCGGCTGTACAGGAAACTCGATTGCGCCAAAGAAACTTTGGAGAATTTTTTTATATACGTATTTTCCTAATATTTTTGGTTATGTAATGTCATCGTTAATGCTTTTCTTATTCTGCCAAGAAATTGCTTTACAATGCAAACATCGTAAAAAATTTTTACAACTACCCCAAATACAGCACCATCTAAGCTAAGTCAATTGCAATAATGACGTCATTAACTGAAGCCAGCCATTTCCCTTCCATAATCATATTTTGAGAAGACGAAGCCGAATCATTCGATCATTTTTAGTCGTTAGCAAGGGACTAACATTTATCTAGAAACAAGGCACAAAATTCATCCTGTAGAAATGTTTACAGGGCGGAAACATTTTGCACAAACCGTCTATGTGTGTTATTTTGCTCGGGGTAGAAGGCTACTGCTCTTTGTAGTGATAAAATCATGGAGCTAACTACAGTCACAGCCTCATGTATACGTAATAAGAAATCATTTCAGTCCAAGATGAAAGCAACTAGTTAATGATGAAACAACGTAGGTGGAGTAAAAAAGAGCTTCAAGCTCCAAGCTTATTTTCGCTGGGTTCAGATAATCAGACTGACTCTGGGAAGGAACACATTTTTCTTTTATTTGCACATCTCCAAGTAGAAAAGAAGTTTATTTTCGTGCATTCGAGAATCAAAATAAATGCTTTAATCCTCGAATCTTTCGATCATATAAGATAATTATTATTGTTTTAGAAATCATTCAGAATGTGCACTCATTCGTGTGGAACAAGCTTGGAAAACCATTAACTCTTAAACGATCAATTTCAAGACAATAAAAGCTATACGTGAAATGAGAAACGCAGATACACACACACACACACACACACACACACACACACAGACAAACAGAAGAAGCTGGCCTTAAACAATGAACGATCATAAAAGACTAAAGTTATTTTTATGCTCTACGATAATGAGATTACTACAACGTCTTGCAGCTATTAGTCATATTTAAGTAAACTGTTCGCTAATCATTCACCAGGGGCGCCTACTTTCGACGCTCTCAGCACTAGGATTCGAGTTACAATTCAATCATCAAAATGAATTCTTCTTCGAGTCATCTATGGGTTATGAACAATTTGGCTTGGGGTTTTTCCTATGAAAATTACACAGAAAGTAAAAAAGAAAATAAAGTAAAACAAATAAGCTCTGACGACGTCAATTCCTCCGAATATAAAATACGTTCATGCAGCATACTTCTTATAATTTGAATACTCTCCTTAATTATAGAAACGTAATGAGAGATCTGACATCTAGGCAAGTTTCTTCTTCACTCGGCAAGTGAAATTAGATGCTCTCTCTCTCTCTCTCTCTCTCTCTCTCTCTCTCTCTCTCTCTGTAAGAAGACGTCATTCTTATTCTGCCTCTTTCCCATTTTCTCCCCATCCGCTCGACCCTCTGCGCGTCGCCTTGCCCAGGGCATACTTACCCCGAGGTAAGCCCCGCGGTCAAGCCCAAGGCAGCATCCCAGCACATGTCCCGGGTATCAGAAACCGCGGCGTTTCACGGGTCATAATTATAACGACAGGTAACTCAAGTCACCTTCAGCTGTGCTCTTTAATCACAACCCAGAAACGTCAGTAATGACGGAGTTGTGTCGTTGTTCAGGATGGAGCAAAACCCATTGACATTGATTTTATGAAGGCTCTTGAAGACGCCTGTAATGCCGCTGCATTCCGTTGATTCGCACAAAATATACCCTCCATAGGCTCACTCTATACTACTGGGGTTCGCCTCTCCGTATCAACAAGGCAGTGGTAGTGACCCATGTATCCAAATAAGTATTCTGCATTGTCTGTTGATTACTGTTTGCACTTCATTGTCATAATTTTTCCAAACTCTTCTTACACTTTTCAAGAACGCATATACACAGTCCATTCCAACGGACCACCACACACAAACGCAACACATACATACATACATACAATATATATAATATATATTATATATATATGGTGGGTGAGATGTGTCGTGTGTGTGTCGTGTGTTGTGCGTGTGGTGTGTGTACGTATTATATATATATATATATACTAGTATTATTATATATATATATATATATATATAGATAGATTAGATAGATATAGATATATACGTAATATATATTCATAGCATGAAACCAGATGCTTCGTCTATCAGCTGGGCTGTATGGAAATGAGGTTGTCAGGCTGTAAATTCCAGTAGTTTTAACATCGGAAGCAGTAAAATATTACTGCCTCCAATAAATTAGCTATCCAGTATCACGCTGCAGGTAGGCTATGCAAGTAGAGGAACTTATTTGGTTAAGATGATTCTGAAGTCACAGCACGAAGCACAGTGAAACTTTCATCTTGATCAATGGTGATAATTTACTTCTCTATCTATCTACTGACGTCAAACATCGGATATGTGGGATCTAGTGAATAGCTGCACTAGGTGGTGTTAAAAGAGTGACGTGGCCTAGATCTAGTGGGGTGATTGGACGCCATACTTGATGTATAGATGCCGGGAAATTGTTTTTCCGACCGACAGATATCTAAAGAGCTTTTACTTATGGCTATAGAATATATCTCATTAATATCAGGCTTTCTTACCTATTTACAGTCGTGACGTTCGTACTCCGCTGTATGAATCTTCTTTTAACTGAAAATGTTAACAGAAACACTGAGGATTACAGTCTAAGTATTTTTTTTTTATAAAAAGAACGTTGTTGTAAATTTCATTATCGTTTCGTATGAGATTGCCGTTCATGAGGGCATCAGATGAACAAATGCATGCACAGCCTTTGGAAGGTCAGAGTCAGAGCAACATTAAAGAAAAATCCCACTGCAACAGATCTGGCCATTTTTGTATATTTCTACCAATAAACGTTGCATCTTCGTATGAGAGAAAAAATGAATGAAAATATGCGCCTCGTGTGCAGGGAGGCGCAGAGGTGTGTTCATGAACCTTCAAGGAATAATTATACAGCACCTAAGAGTTTATACGCTCCGCGCGACCTTGACGAACACATTAACATTGCGACTGTATTCTCACTTGGAAATCTGAAAGAAGGACACCTACATTGCTTTTCCGGCTCATAATAATCACTAGATTAATGTCCAACAATATCAATAGGTTAAGAATATTTCGCTGGGATCAGCAAAAACAATTTTACTCACAAATAAGCGAAACTTAGAGACAAACTAATAGTCTATAGCGGCAAAGGGTCAAAATGGGGCCCTACAAGTCAACAGAGTTTATAGCAGAAGAAAGTAAATCCCGTGAATGAAGGTCCTGCTCGGTTACAAAAATGACAGGTGGGTCTGACTCCTCCTCCTCTGTCTTTTTTTTTTTTTTTTTTTTTTTTTTCCTTAAATACTAGACACTTCAGCTATGCAAAATCGATCTCGGAAACCATAAACCACCGTAACGTTTGGAAGACTACCCAAATCCGTAACGTTTCCAAATAGAGCTTGAAGACGATGTAAGAAAGATCTCTCCCGTGATTTTGATCTTATGACCTATTTTGAGTTGGTTTCATTCTGAAAGGGGTCACTTTCCTCTTCTCTATTTTCTCTTCGATGTGAATTTTTTTTTACGCGTGGTAGCAGCAGGTCGCTTAATGGAGATAGTTAGGTATAAGCTACATTATAAAATTTATTTATTCTCTCTCTCTCTCTCTCTCTCTCTCTCTCTCTCTCTCTCTCTCTCTCTCTAATTCCCCCAAACCTAGTGAAATCGATAAAAGAACACAGAAAGACCTTTCATAGCAAGCATATTGCTATTACTGATGTGGAAGATGGAAAATGATAAGGAAAGACATTAAAGGCTTCGTCAAGCATGATCATTGACTCGGAAGGAAATATTACGAACGAAGCGAAGTCTTATTGGGAACGTATTTATTTCTGGCGACCTGCTCTAACGCTATGCAAATGCTAATATCTCCCAGAGCATTGGAGATAAAAGAAAAATTCTTCCGGAAGATAAAACCTTACATACATCTTTAAATGTCATCCCATATAAGATTGGTTTTTTGTTTTAATTTCAAAATGTCATAAATTCACATTTAAATTATGTCTTAATTATCGCATTGGTCCCTAGCGCTATTCAAATGCTAATATCTCCTAAAGTATTGGAGATAAAAGAAAAATTCAACCAGCAGATAAAACCTTATATCTTTGAATTTCATCCTATATAAGATTTATTTTTATTCTAATTTTAAAATATCATAAATTCTCATTCAAATTGTCATAATTATTGCATCAGTCCCTAACGCTATTCAAATGCTTATATCTCCAGAAGTTGGAGATAAAAGAAGAATTTTTGGGCAGATGAAATCTTACATGTTTAAATTTCATCCCATATAAGATTTATTTTCAAAATATCAGTCTTCTCTGGAAACGGGCTTATTTTTGACGGCCCGGCACGGCCTGTCCTAAACCCATGCAAATGCTAATATCTATAAAAGTATCGAAGGTAAAAGAAAAATTCTTTCGGTAGATAAAACCTTCAATTTCATCACATATAAGATTTCATTAAGACTATTTAAAATGCAATTAACTATATTAATTATGTAGCAGAGAGTTCAGAGATAACTAGTTAACCCTTTGATGGTTTAACTTGAAGCTTCACGAGTTATCGCATTTAGGGCGTCCCACTGGTACTGTTTAAAAAAAATAGTCAAAAGGATGAGAAAATATACACTATGGGCATAATAGAAAAACAAACACGATGGATGACATTAGAGAATTCGTGAAAAATGGTTGTATTACAATTAGAATGCGAGATGCTAGAGAGAAACTCATTATAAACAGAATAAAAGAAAGCACTTAACATAAAAATAGAAGTTACTACAAGAATGCTGTACTGGTGATTGATCGCAGAGGTGGAAAAGACTAATAATACACAGCGACCCCATAATAAAAGTGGGAAAAGCTGAAAATAAAGAAGAAGACTACAAGTATGCTGAAACCAGGGCCAAAGGAAGGATGATAGGAGAAGAAAATAAGGAAATGAAATAAGTCACTGAAGGCCAGAGAAGACTAAAGAATGATACTAGGGGAAGTATATTTGACCGATAAAAAAGGCGAGATTCACCATTGAGTAGTATGCCGACCCGAAAATACAGTTCCAGCATATGAAAAAAAAAAAGTGTCTGGGATGAATTTGATGCAAGAAAAGCTCCTGTTGTTGTCGGAGATGATGTTGGCAGGTAGGTAGGCAGGTCGTTGCACTTCCTGCCATCTTGAGTAGTAAGTTGTGAGGAAATGGCTTTTGTGGGAGCGCGACCTGGCTCAGTCACGGACACGCGGGGTAGCGCGCCTTCCTTACCACTTTAAACCGGCCGCCTTGCCTCGCAACCTCCCCCCTCCCTCCCTTTCCATCCCCCCGCCCAGAACACCCTCTCTCTTCTTCGCCATTTACCTCTCGCTGCCTCCTTCGTCCTCTACCTCCCTTTCCCCCTCCCCCTGCATTTCTCCTTCCTCCCTTCCTTTCCCAGAATACCTACCACCCTTCCCCTCAACCAGCTCCCTTCCTTACTAGTACCTACATACCTCCCATTCCCTCCCCCCCTACTAGTACCTACCTCCCCATTCCCTCCCCCCTATGAATCCTCCCCTTCCTCTTCCGTCTCCCTTTCCCTCACATCCACCAACCACCCTCCTCCACCTCACTGACAACATTACAGGTCCCCCAGCCCTCATCCTTATCCCCTCTCTCATCTTCAACTTGACACCGATACCCCATCGTCATCGCTCATTACGAACGGTAACAGAAGTTTTATTTTGGAATAAGCGCCTTCAAAGTTCGTTTCAGTGATAACCTGTTGATCCATTGGGTAATAAGCCTCATGGCGATGTCGGCTGAAGGTATGTTAATTTTTCCATTCATTGCATTCAGTTTATCTGAATCCCTTTCAAGATTTTTTCTTGAGCTAAATTTCTTTCTCTGCAAAATTTCCTATCCTGTTATTTAACTGATTATTTTCTGAAGTAGGGTTTTTGCTCACTCAGGGAGTAGCCAACAAACTACTTTGCTGTTGTTGCTGTTGCTGTTCTTGTTGTTCTTGCTGTTGTTGTTCCTGTTGACGGGGTAGGAAAGCCCTAAAAAAAATCCTAAAAACAAAAAAAAAGTCTGAAATGGTTGTGTCGTTGAGTCAAAGATAACAGGAATTTTATTCTAGGATACTTTTGATATATATATATATATATATATATATATATATATATATATATATATATATATATATATATATATATATACTATATATATATATATATATATATATATGTGTGTGTGTGTGTGTGTGTGTGTGTGTGTGTGTGTGTTTGTGTGTGTGAGTAAGTTTCCTAAGCACAGGGTTTTCATTCGCAATTATGGAGTTGAATGGTTTATACGTGCGCGTGTGAGTATGTGTGTGTGTGTAAAAGAGAGAGGTATAGATGTCATGATCCGACCTCCAGCTTACTCGGGGAGCATGCTAAAATCTATGGTCAAATAGTGTGTTGTTTCATCATCGAAAATTAAAATAAATACGGTTTATGTTATTAGAAATAATTGTTCTGTACTGTTTAACTTGCTCATTATTTTTTACATTTTCATTCTAATAAATAAATCATAAATACCCTATAATAAAATTCCTGTATCATAAACTCAACGTGGAACACCCTTTGCAGACCTTTTTAGGCTTTTCCATAGGGCATTCCTACCCCATCAACAGGAACACAACAGCAAGAACAACAAAAAGAACAACAACAGCAAAGTAGTTTGTTGCTACACTCCCCGAGTAAGCAAAACCGCTACTCCAATCACCATCAAAATGTTAAATTCTCTGTTTTTTCTGGGATGTTCTTAAGGGCTTTACGTGTCTGTAGCCCGCAGTTTATTGACGCTGAAATTAAAACTATTTATGATATTGCATTGAAACTTAAATACCCAAGGACTTTTGTAGATGTGGCATGGAAAAGAGCTAGAAAAACATTTTATTCAACTAATGACAAACTTGAATTTAGTAAGCATAACATTCTAAAATTACCTTATGATGAAAGGTTTTTTAGATATTCCTAGAATTTTAAAGCTTTTTAACATAAATGTTGTTTTCAGTAATATTTAATGTCAAGAGTTTAGTAATCAAAAATTCTCCTAAAGATCTTCCAGGCTGCATATATGAATTTCTTGCAAAAAGTGTGATAAAATCTATTACGGACAGACCGGTAAATCTCTTTCACAGCGTCTTAAGCAACATCATATTCTGTGAGAACTGGGCAAATATCGAATGCATTATTTGTACATATGAGAGATTTAGACCATCCTATTAACTGGAGTCAAGCAAGAGCCTTAGTCCCATGTAATGACACAGTTAAAAGGAATATCATTGAATCTTGTTTTATCAAGTCAAATATAGAAATGTTCTAATTTAAGTCTTGGTTTATTTAAACTTGATGCTTTCATAATGAAAAAAGTTGTAGATAAATATAAGCAAAAAAATTAATATATTCAGTTTTTACATGTTTTGGACTGTAAAGATACTTTGTAATTTCGGTTAGGTCAGAATCTGTTTAAGTTTGTGACCGTGTGATATCCGATAATCCTGGATTATCCCTTTTAATTTTTTACCCTTTTGATAATTAACCATCTGGTATTCCTGATCTTGTTTGTACCTGAGGCTATCCTCTCCAATTGTACTTTAGTAGCTCCTTGACGATGTCTGAATAAAGACGAAAGCGCTTGGATTCCTGACTATCATTTCCCGTGGTATTCGCTTATTTATGAAGTCACGTGCATCTACTGTGATTTTTTAAGCATATATATATATATACATATATATATATATGTATATATATATATAATATGTATGTATATATATATATATATATAATATATATATATATATATATATATATATATATATCCCTATAAAAGATCCCACCATAACCAAATTATTTCGGTTTTCGTCATTCATCGTCGTGTACATACGTGCGGGCTCACACACACTGTAGATATGTATATTTGTGTGTGTGAGCGCGCATGTACGTACAAGACTATGAATGACGAAAACCTAAGTAATTTAGTTGTGGCTGAGATCCCTTTATAGTAATAAAGCTTTAATGTAAAGAGAAGTTTTCAACTTCATACTTTACAAATTCATTAAATGCTTTCATATGTCAAGTTTAGGGTTCTGAACACCGGTTATGCTATTGGAATCATCAGTAATACAAAACAAAAGTGAATAAGGCAGTAAATAACATACAGCCGCTTTTCTTATATATTAAGCACTTTTTGACTTCTTTGGAGTATCTGTTCTAGTAAATTAGAACGAGGCTATTTAATATTTTTTCTGCTGAAAAACTAAGGTCATATGTATCTCCTCAATCAATATATATATATATATATATATATATATATATATATATATATATATATATATATATAGATCTATATCATATATATATATATAGATATATATAGATATATATATATATATATATATATTAATATATAGCTATATATAGATATATATATATATATATATATATATATATATATATATATATATGATATATATAGATATATATAGATATATATATCTTATATATTTTTTTATATATATATATATATATATATATATATATCTATATCTCTATATCTGATATATATAAAGTATTATATATATATATATGTGTTATATATATATATATTTATATCTATATATATATATATATATATATATATTATATATCTATATATATATCTATATATAGAGTAGAGAGAGAGAGAGAGAGAGAGAGAGAGAGAGAGAGAGAGAGAGAACCGAAGGTTGTTCGTTCTCTGTTCCGGTAACCTGTAGTTGGTACTTCCGCCATAAGCCGAATTTTCGGCACGCCTCAAGAAAGATTCTACAGGTCCTCCGATCTCATGAACCATTAGCTGCTCACTCGATGTACTTCAAGTCTGTTCCAGCCCTTTTACAATCCCATCTCGAGACCCACATTATTTAAAGAATGAAGTTGCAAGCCTTATGCAGATTCGACGCAGATATGGTCACTGTAGTTTGCGTGACCGGGTCGTATGACATTTCCCCGTCGCCCTCCGTCCAAGTACCGACCAAACCCAGTGTTGCTTCTCTTGGCTGATGAGAAAATAGTACTGTTATACAGACCTGATTTTGACCCCTTTCAATTTCGAAAGAAGTGCCTGTAGGCGGTGAATTATATACGCAAAATACACATGAACTCAGTGTACTTTAGTTTTCATGATGGTACAGTACACCTCTAATCCATTATTATTATTATGCTTTTTATTTATTTATTTATTTATTCATTTTGATCTATCACAGTCCTCCAATTCGACTGGGTGGTATTTATAGTATGGGGTTCTGGGTTGCATCCTGCCTCCTTGGGAGTCCATCACTTTTCTTACTATGTGGTCTGTTTCCAGGAACATCCTCTTCTGCATGAGTCCTGAGCTACATCAGCCTCTAGTTTTTCCAGATTCCTTTTCAGGGATCTTGGGATCGTGCCTAGTGTTCCTGTGATTATGAGTACAATTTCCAGTGGCATATCCCATATACTTCTTACTTCTATTTTCAGCTCTTTATGCTTATCCATTTTTTATATTATTATTATTATTATTATTATTATTATTATTATTATTATTATTATTATTATTATTATTATTTTATGGATGAGAATTCCAATAACAGACACTTGAAGGTATTAAATCAACATGGGACGTGAAACGGAAACACTGTAACAGCACTCATTTATCATCATGAAATATCTGGTCGAAAGAAAAATGCAGGGAAAAGCTGAAAGACAAATAGTTAAAGAGACAAAATGAGGTGAAGCAGACAAGAGACAAAAAAAGAACTGCTTCTTATCCCCACCCCCAACTAAGACCTTTAAATGGGCGCCGCCCATCTTCTCTCCATTCACTCGCAAGGTCAACCTATTCATAACATTCAATTCCTACACCCCAACCCCTCACCCTCCTACGAATCCACAGAACCGCCCACTCATCCTGAAAGTCCACGCCCAAGATGACACCTGCTTCTCTCAAGTTGATTTCAGTTCTTTCTTTCCTCTGAAGCAACCTGATACACTTTTTTCCTTCTCCCGAACCAAGCTGATTTCATTTGTTTCTTTCTTCGGAATCGAGCTGATTTCATTTCTTTCTTTCTTCCAAAGCAGCTGATTTCAGTTCTTTCTTTCTTCCAAAGCAACCTGATTTCAATTCTTTCGTTTCTCCAAAGAAAGCTAATTTCAGTTCTTTCTTTCCTCTGAAGCAAGCTGATTTCAGTTCTTTCTTTCTTCCAAAGCAAGGTAATTTTAGCCCTTTCTTTTTTCCTAAACAAGCAGATTTTAGTTCTTTCTTTCTTTTGAAGCGAGTTTATTTCTGTTTTTTCTTTCTTCCGAAGCAAGCTGCTTGCAGTTCTTTCTTTTTTTCCGAATGAAGCTGATTTCAGTTCTTTCTTTCTTCCGAAGCGAGTTGATTTCAGTTCTTTCTTTCTTCTAAAGCTACATACACGCTACCCTTTTAAGCAAAATAAAACTATTTAATTGAATCGGTCTTTATTGAAGCATTACAGACTCCTAAACATCGGCCAAAATGCTGCCATGGTAACTGTGTCAAAATTCACAGAAGCTAAATAGAATTTTTCTCCTATCAAGACTTTTCATATCTAAGTAGGTACACATAGCAGCTGTCGCTATTGGCACTCGGGCTTCATTATGACATATTGCTTCAAAAATACGCAAACTATGAAACTATTATGGAAAAAAAGCTATCATATGGTTATTTATGTAAGAAAGACGAAAGATTTATTTAGAATACACGATAATAATGAGTTCTTGAGGCATTGGCAGTCATTTCAGAAACAAGTAAAATTAAAGCTACAACGTTATCTCACTCAAAATGTCGAAATACTAATGGTGGAATACATGTTAGTAGGAGGTTTTGTTATAAAAACAAAGAAAAACTAGATTTGCTCCTTCTTTAAACAGATAGTATGTATGGTAGGTCTCGTGAATGATGGAATATGAGGTTGACAAGACCAGGTGGGATAGATGGTAACAGACAGCTATCCGGAATGATCACACGTTTTGATGCAAGGGGAAAAAGCAAAGAAAACAAAAACAATTGACAATGTTATTGATTTTAAACCAAAAAACACGAGGTCCTTCAAACGCTGTTAAAAACAAAACAAACTTCAAGGTCTCATTAAGAGAAGGAAAGATATATATATAATATATATATATATATATATATATATATATATATATATATATATATATATATATATATATATTTATATATATATATATATATATATATATATATATATTTATATATATATATCATATATATATGTGTGTGTGTGTGTGTGTGTGTGTGTGTGTGTGTGTGTGTGTATGTGTGTATGTTTGCTAATTTATGATAATATAAAATTTTTCTTAACTTTCCAGTGTTTGGCGTCTGCTTGTTAAAGGTAGAGGCATGTGTCAGTTAACCGGTAAAATGGATTTGATATCATCATTTGAGTATAAAAGCTTGTATTAGATATAAGATTTGAATATAAGGCTTAAATACTGACCACCAGAAGCCTCAAAAGAGCTGGTTCCTTCATTGTCTTGATATTATTTGAGAAATATTATTCAACATTATAGTATATTATTTCAGGTATGCCACAAGATTTTTAGTTTCCAAGCTTCTATCCCGAAATCTTTACATTTCTGAAATAAAAGTGAATCTCGTCAGCCTCATGACGAGTTTTAAGGGGAATCCTCTCCGAAGAGAGAAAGAGAGGAACGAGCCCTTCTAAAGCTGACATTCATGTCATAAAAAAACAGTTGTTTTTAAATAAATATAATCAAGGAAATTTTCTTTCAAAGACTTTAGCTATTCTATACATGTATGTTTGGAGGGGACGGGGCGGGGGTTGGGGTCGGAGGCTGGGGGCGGGGGTTTGGGCGGGGCGGGGTGGGGTGGATAACAAAATGAACCAAAAATGACGCGAACACCTGCCAGGGCATGCGACTAGCAATATCAAAGCTCAAAACTCTTTAGACTGTTGCGTTCTGACGCTCAGCAAAAAATGGGTCATGGCGAGGCTCCAGACGCCCCCAGAATGAATGAGAGCTGTGACAATGAAAGTAAAAGTGAGATTAGAAAGATGAGCGAATATCATAGCAATCTGACATAACGGAATTGCTATGCAGCCATCGCTAAGGAATGTTATGAGAGCGGCATTATCACTAAGTGGGGCGTCGACGCTATGAAGGACATGTACTTAATACTGTGCATGTTTGTTCCTCGCTATTGTACTTTCTATTGTAATTATACGGTACAGTTGACTCTCCAGGGGGCCTTCCAAGGCGTAACGGATGCAGGGTTATTACCGCATGCATGTTATCATCACCAATTAATGCAGGTTGATTTCGTTACTTCTGTACTTTCTACTTGAACTCTATCACACATGAGGCTCTATAGGGTAATTTAGAAATCTTTAACGGATAAGGAACATCATGAAATAAGGAAAAGGAAACACCTGCTTTCAATAGCCTTGGGGAAGAAACAGAAAACAATAAAGAGTGAATACAAACTTGATTTCGTGAGTTTGGGTCTCGAATCATTTTCGTCATCTGATACAATTCTTACCCTACTTTCACGCTGGAATATCTGTAGTAAAAACTGTTGCGTTCAATCTTCGAATTGCAGCTCATAAATAACCGAATAGAATAATTCCTTTGTGTTTCTAAACAATCGACATTGCAATCAAAACCTGAAGACGTCGTAGGACGAGCGTGGTTCCTGCCATCATTAGGATCCAGCCGCCAAAATTTGCACCAAGCAGCCACCAATAACGACGCTAAAGCTGAAGTCAAGCTCGTTGGTGCTCGTGCGACGCTGCCTATTTTCCCTGAACAAACAATTACAAGTAAAAAATCCCGTTTTCTGTACATCGTATAATCACGCCAACCGAAAATAGATCTATCTTTCGGTGGTATCGGTCTAATGCTGCATGAGCCTCTGCCCATAAAACTTTAACCACGGCCCGGTGGTGCCCTGGCCTATATCGTGACCAGACGCATGATTATGGCTAACTTTAACCACAAATAGAATAAAAACTACTGAGGCTAGAGGGCTGCAGTTTAGTATGTTTGATGATTGGAGATGGATGATCAACATACCGATTTGCAGCCCTTTATCTTTGGTAGTTTTTAAGATCCGAGAAGGACAGAAAAGTGCGGACGGAACAGACAAGGCACAATAGTTTTTTTTCAGAAAACTAGCTAGGGGTGATTACAGCTACTTTCCTTCCTCTCGCCAAAGTTTCCTTTGAGAATCCTCTCCACTTGATGTAACGGAATGCAAAATAATGCAAATTATTTTCTGAAACGATATAAAAACATCTGGGGCAAATGAACGACAGACAACCAGGGAAAAGGAGCCTCTTTGCCATGACGCCACAAATGAGCTTGTACACGTGAGTCATTTAGCAACAATTTATGAAGAAAATATTCCATTGTAATAACGCGAATTTTACAAACTGTCGCATAGAACATTCTCTCCGTAATTAGACTCACGTGGAGAAATTACGTAGAGGAAGCCAGAGAAAATGACAAAATAAAAACATTGGCAATCATCTGCATACGTGGTAATTAGGAGTTATTTAATACATCTCTTAATGCATTGTTTTTGTTACAGTTCAGACATCAAGCTTCCTCCGCAAGAGTGAAACAACCTCTTATTATCGTTTTCACAATGATAAAATTAGTCTTTTGATGCACTTCCCCGAAATGGCGCTCTCCAGCCCTCAGGATTCTCTTCCACTCGCTTTTCCTCTCCGCCTTTTTTGTGTCTTCAGGACTGAGCTGGGTAGGGGCACTGGGGTGCCCGTAGCATTGATGCTTTAAGCTTTAAAAAAATTTTTCTTGAGAAGCCTGTTCGTAACTTCTCTTCTACAAAGGAAATGAATTACCATCCCTACATTTCTATTATCAAACCTTGGCTATTATCAACGTCGTTTTTTGGGGGCGGATGTTCCTCAGATGGGGAAATGGTAATACTAATTTGAGAAAGCGTTGGAATTAATTAATGATTTTGACACACTATCGTTTGCTCCACACTGCTAAGGTTTTTTCTTTTTCTTTTTCTTTTTTTTTTCTTTTTGGCAATTTTAAGTAACGCAAGGGAGGGCCGTTAACCCTACACTAAAAGCTTACCACTAAGGTCTTGATGCCCACACGATTGCACTCATGGCAGAGTTTATTGGAAGATATTGTCTATAACGTGTTAATTTTCGATTTTTATAATATTTTGTCATCTACAACAAGTAAACTCATAGTGCATATTCGACAAGCTTGGTTAGATAAGTGAGATGCAAGCACGGGAAATAACGTATAACTTATAAGTTGTACTTTCCATTTTTCTGCAACGGGATGGCGAGGGTATTTTGACCCCAATAAATAAGGTATGAAAAAATAAGCAAAACAAATATTGTGCTAATTTCAATGTTATTTTGATTGAGCTTTTTCATTGTTCAAAAGTGGTGAATGTGTATTGCATTTATAAGGATATAAAACAAAGTTAACTCATTATTTAACGTTCATTATGTGGCGTTCATTCTCCTTTACGTTATCATTTTCATTGGTATCAGTTTACATTATGGCTTTCCCACTCAACGAGAATTGCTGTAAGCTATAAGAAAATATTTTGATGTCCTTCCATTTTTCATTTAAATGCAGAATGATCCGTGGTCTACTTTCCACTTCTGTTGCTGTTCCATTTATTTTTATCATTCATTTTCTTAAGATTTCTATATTCTTATTCTCTAACGAATTTATTACTAAGCATTCCTGGTAACCATTCTTGTTTTTTTTATTGTTATTTTTAGTAATAAAGTGTATATCGCTCCCTTGAGTAATGGTGGTTAGCTATTCATTGAGGAGACAATAAGTGACCTGACCAAAGCATGGACGCTTCTGTTCTCTAGAGAAAGAAGGGATACTGCTGGGTTATGCAACGTCATTTCATATCTCTGCTCTCATGCCCTCTTATGGAAGAGAGCTTCTCAGATGGAATGTAAGTGTATCATAAACTGAGTGACCTGATTACTGAACTGCGTGCAAAACTGAGTGGAGAATTTCATTGGAGCCTCCTAAGTAAACCGGAAAGGCTGGGGAGAGATAATAAGAACTGTAGAGATAAATTGTAGGTTAAATAATCAGGTTTATTCATAAGTTTGCGATGAACGAAATTATACCGCAAAGAAAATTTCCCCTTCAGGTCTAAAATAGTGCTACATATTTCTGCATGAATTTTATTATAGACCCCTTAGAGACATCAAAATGGTTGCCTGAACGGTGGGTCATGGGAGTGCAATTATTTGCACGAATTGGATCCTGAAATACAATACAAGACAACCAACTCTGACACTGCATTTCCACCCTTTTACCCTTAACTTGTACTCGTGTGTGTATTGGCTATTGTATATATATATATATATATATATATATATATATATATATATATATATATATATATATGTTTATATTATATATATATATATATTATATATATATATATATATATATATATATATATATATATATATATATATATACACACACACACACACACACACACATATATATATATATATATATATATATATATATATATATATATATATATATATTTCCACATACGTATACTGTGATGATTTTTTTAAATTCACAAATATTCAAATATTAAGCCATCTAGAGAGAGAGAGAGAGAGAGAGAGAGAGAGAGAGAGAGAGAGAGAGAGAGAGAGAGAGAGAGAGAGAGAGAGATTTAACGGTATTTATGACAATAATGCATAAAAAGTAAATGCATTGTGCTGTACCTCCTTATAACAAAATTGCTATGGACGAAATAGTCATTAAGGCAGCAAGACAAGTTTTTTCCCATTTTCAACTCTCTCCTTTTTCTTAGAGCAGCAATTATCTGCCGAGTGAAAGTGATTGCATAATTGCCTCTGGCAGGAAAATAGCAGCAGAAGCCACAGAAGCTGTAGTACCGAATTTAGTAGTGAGAGTAGAACTAATCTGCATCTCTCTCTCTCTCTCTCTCACCAACCACACGTGACTCCCCCTAACTACTCATGTCTCTTCAGAGGCATCCTTACCTCGAGGTACACCACTGTAGACTTGATTCATCACACGGACTTTCCCACCTCTAAAGTCCACCATAGAGCCCTTTCCACCATCTACAACAGGGCTTCTTGGCCTTTTGATTCCTCCAGTTCCCCAGTGTTTGTTTGTTTGTTTGTATGGTGTTTGTACGTTGCTTGGAACCAGTGGTTATTCAGCAACGGGACCAACGGCTTTACGTGACTTCCGAACCACGTCGTGAGTGAACTTCTGTCACCAGAAATACGTAACTCTCACTCCTCAATGGAATGGCCGAGAATCGTATCCGCGACCACCGAGGTGGGACGCCAACACCATACCAACCACGCCACTGAGGTGCCAGTGAATTGCCCAATATGGCTCTATACCCCCCCCTTTGCTTAAGTCCACTTAAGTCCTTTTTCTTGACAATATAACTTCATATACTTAATTTGATACTTAATTTAAGGGGACCGCCTCAGTTGGGAGGCCTGAAATACGACAATTTTGAGGTTGGTGGGCGAAATCGAGTTTTACTCATTTCTGGTAACATTGATGTGTGCCACAGCCAGACGTAAAATATTAGTGCTCTAGCTAACCTGTAAGTGGGTCAAAAATGATTTTTTGTGAAAGTATCTGCAATGAAAATATCACGAAAAATACGATGTTTTGATATGCTTTCGTTCCGTTGCGTTTTACATAAATTTTCCATAGGTAATCATATTTGCTGTACGACATTTTTCCCATCCTACGCTTTCTGAAGCGGAGAGGCAGGAGCAGTGTTGCCACACGTACGATAATTGTCGTACATGTACGATAAAAACGGCCTTGGTACGATGTACGATAGAATTTTCCATAATCGTACGGTTTGTACGATAATTCTAAGGTGTTGATAAATATATAATTACAAATATAAGTGGTCGGTGAACTCCTCCATGAAACAGGCTAATTCCTAAAAATAAATAAATAAAAAAAAAAAAAAAAAAAAAAAAAAAAACGATTTCAGAGTGCGTACATGGCTTGCCGCCGCTTGTCTCCCATTGTAACGTGGTTCAAAGCTATTGGAACAGTGGGATGCACTGAAGCTATTTTTCTCGGAGAAGTGGTTCGCTGAGAAACTATTAGCAACAGAGTTGATTATCAACTCCCTTCATGATCCTTTCATGAAGTTATATTTCATGTTCCTTGACTGGGTTCTTCCAAAGTTTACTGAGTTCAACAAATTTTTCTAGTTAGATAAAACGGTGATAACAGTTCTCCATGATAAAGTGTCCATGCTATTCAGAGACCTTCTTCTCTCATTTATGGACAGGACCTACGTAATGAAAACTGATGTAAATACTGTAAATCCTGAAAGACATGACAGGCATCTTAGTGACAGCCATATGTATGTTCCTAGGAGTAAAGTTATGCAGGGATTAAAAAACCCCTCCATACAGGAAAAGAAAGCTCAATAGCAGGAGTTTTTTCAGAGGTGTAGAAGTTTCCTTGTAGTGGCATGCACAGAAATAAAGAGGTATAATTTCAATGATGGTGTCCTGTCAAAGTTAAACTGTCTCTGTCCAAAAAATGCCCTCTCAGAATTCAGAGAAAGAATCCCCTCCTTATTCCCTCTTGCATCTGAGCTTTCCCTGATTGTACCCCCAGATGACCACTCACTACTTCAAGAGCTGGATGATCAATGGAGAATGTTTTCCATATTGCAACATAAACTTAAACATCTCGTTGATGAATCACCTGATAAGTTCTGGGGAGAAGTGTCCCAAAAAGAGTCTAGCTTTTCAGACCTAGCCAATTTTGCTCTAACTGCCCTTTGCTTGCCGCACTTTAATGCTGAATGCGAACGAGTGTTCAGTAAAGTTAACCTCTTTAAAACTAAACAAAGAAACAGGCCGAAAACAAGGACAGTTAATGGGGCTCTTCTCTCTGCTAGTTCCACGTTTATCATGTTCAGATGGTGAGTCTCCACCTATAACAATATCATCCAGATATGGATAAATAAAATCATAAGAAGTTAACAATTGGGAAATGAACTTCTGAAATATTGCAGGAGCAGAATGGATACCAAATGGTAACCGTAAATATCTATATAGACCCAAATGTGTGTTAAGTACCAAATATTTACGGTCTTCTGGAGCAACTTCCATTTGCAAATAAGCATTCTTGAGATCAAGTCTGGTATATTACTTATATCCAGACACATTGGAAATTAATTCTGACATATTAGGTAATGGGAATTTAGATTCACGAAGAATTTCATTTATTTTACGAAAATCCCCACAAACCCTAAGGGATCCATTCTGCTTCCTGACAGTAACAATTGGCGAGGCATAATCTGAGAATTCTACTCTTTCTATAATCTTTTTTTTTTTCAAGCTCTTGCAGCGCACTCTCAACCTCACTGCGTAACGTCAGTGGCACCATGCGGACCTTCTGAAAAACAGGAACATGACCAACTCTAGGATACAATCGGGCTTGAAAGTTCTTAATAGGTTTCAAACTATCTACATTATAGTTTTCCACAAAATCTGTTATATTTAACTGATGGACATTAAATATATTGCACTTATCTATTAAATTCCTACCAATCAAGTTATTTGGGGAGTCTGACCCAACAATTATGAATTCAACGTCTGAATGATTTTGCTGTATGTATCGAAAATTTGAAACTTTGATCTTCCCAAATGCTTTGATTGGCACTTGGTTATAACCCTGCAATTTAGTTCTACAGTTCAGTAATGTCCAATTTAACTTCTTGAAATCATCATACTTTAATGTAGAAATAGCTGAACCGGTGTCAATTTCAAATAAAAAATGGCTTATGAATTTCAATTGACAGCACATAACAAACATAAGTTTGAACAGAACTCTTGTTTACTATACATCTCAAATCAAGTGACTCTTCATCATTGGATTCCTCTTCTTGGATTGGATAACTTGTGGATGTCTTCTTCAAGTGGGGTTTCATCGTTGGCGGCGCTCTTGTGAAAACTAACCTGAAGCTGCTGTACAAGCCTAAGAAGACAATTGTCATAACTTAATACTTTCGCGGGCTCAAGGTGGATTAAATACACACTTCGTGTAAAGTACTCACAGCATTATTGTTCCTTCACTCCGTTACAGGTGATATAACTTATGACTTATGCATAGCGTTACTCTCCTGATCCTGGCTGCCCTTTTTCGGATCCTGTTTACATGCTGACCTCTTTTTGACCGGGTCCCGCCAGCATTGCAAAGTAGAAAAATAGTAATGTATCTCTATATCAGGGTTGTAACAGCAGCTATATGCAGTATGTATGCTATATTTTTTTCCAGTTTTAGACATCAAAGGTAGCGTTGGAATTGTTTAACAAGGAAATTCTGAAATGTCACCCTTGGGGAGATCCGAGTGACATTTCAGGGCGACGTAAGCAGAACATTGCAAACAACTATTATTCGATATCAAGTTGAAATAGGCATTTTCTGATAATTCACGGAACGTTCAAAAAGTTGTCACTTATCTCCTATTTTATTAATCACTGACTTCTCATTTTGCCTTAACATGAAAACTCTGTGAGTGTGTGCGTGCGTGTGTGTAACACACTCGATCGGTGGCCGAGGCACAACACCCTGTTACACTTCTTTACAGTATACATGGGATTTCTGAATGACGAGTCCAGCGCAAATTCATTTTAATAACACTACCAGAAAGTAATCTATCTTTTTATATTTTACCGTAAATGATTTTTCATCACATAATAATATAGAAGCTTCCCTTGTATGTGTGTTAACATCTATGGCATTTCAAAAGAAGTCTTGCGGTTTCTGCCGTTTTGTATGTCGTCCGCCCGACGTCGGTGACGAGGCAAACTTTTATTATAAAGAGACTCCTGTTCTACAACTATTAACGTCAGTAATTTTATTTAATAGTGTATGAAAGAGGTGAAGATAACTTTCTACTTATATAATATCAGCAGATTGATCTAAGAACGTGAACTGATGGGATTTCATTTACAAGATGGTTTGTTGAGTGTCTTCAAGACCAAGTAATTTCTCTTAAGTTCCTGCAGCAATTTTACAACTGAAGGATACGGGTATGGTAAAAATCAATTAATTTATATTTTACTGGACATCAGTTGCCTTGTGAATGAAAAGGTATTGGTAGGTCTAAATAAATATTCCGCAGCGAGCTAGACTGTGGCAGTTGACGTTTTTCTATGCAGTTTTACCTCCTATTCGTTTCGGGAACAAATGATCAGCGTAAGGCTACTGAAACTCTATAGGATATATCCCAAAATTGTTGCGGACTACAGCGGATATTGGTAATTTGGTATAGGTATTTTAGGCGGGTGAAAATACAAGAGCGAAATAGGCATACAAGGAGGTATTCTAACATTGCCATGGCAACCTGTAGTATCTGTAGGTTCTGATTCTGAAAAGGGTAAACTTTTTTCGGTTGTGGGGTGAGGAAGTGATACAAGGATATGTTTTAAATGGTCCATGATACTTTAATGAAGGGTATTAAAGTGCAGCGTGCACTAGTTAAGTAAGGACCTGGTAACTTAGGCTTGTGTTAGTGGTCTACCAGGCTATGACCTGATACCTAAGGTTTAGTTCAGTGAGGTAAGGGTAGTTTCCCAGCCAATAATTTTTAATGTTAAGTTCCCAAAGTTAGGTTAAGTTGCAGTCCAGGAGGCGGCAAAAAAAGTCTGGCTATGTAAGGCCTTCTGTGCCTTTGACTTGGTTACATTGGAAGGGCCGGGCCCGCCGCGGGTCCCGGGACGAGCGGGCAGGCGTCCGCCACTGGTCCCGGGACGGCCAGCCTAGCCCGGCACGGGTGGGCAGGCGTCCGTCACTGGTCCCAGGACGGGCGGGCCGGGCCCGCCGCGGGTCCTGGGACGGGAGGGCAGGCGTCCGCCACTGGTCCCGGGACGGGCAGGCCGGGCCCGCCGCGGGTCCTGGGACGGGAAGGCAGGCGTCCGCCACTGGTCCCGGGACGGGTGGGCCGGGCCCTCCGCGGGTCCTGGGACGGGCAGGCCGGGCCCTCTGCGGGTCCTGGGACGGGAGGGCAGGCGTCCGCCACTGGTCCCGGGATGGGTGGGCCGGGCCCTCCGCGGGTCCTAGGACGGGCAGGTAGGCGTCCGCCACTGGTCCCGGGACGGGCGTGCTGGGCCTGCCGGGGTCCCGGGACGGGCGGGCAGGCGTCCGCCACTGGTATTTTTATTTTTTATTTTTTGGAGTGTTTAAAGAGATGTATGAGTGGGCCTCTCAAATCTTCGTGTTAATTCGTTATCAGTTTAGTTTATACTATGGAAAGAAGTGACGTTCTAAGCTGAATACTTTTTTTTTACCACATATATAGTAATATAGTAATAATTTGTTCATAATAATTGTTCGTAACATTAACTAATTATTTATAAGTCCATTTTTTTTTTTGTAGAGAGAAATGTTTCATTTGTATTTTTTTTTTAATTATGTAAATTGCAAGATATTAATGACTGCAAAGAAATCATACATGTATTCATTATTTTGTCAAATTATAAAAAAAATTTTAAATATCAGAAACAGTGTAAGATAATAATTACGATAAAACCTACAATTTCGTACGATATTTTTACTGAAAACCCCATAATTTGAGGAGCCAGTACGATAAATCCAACCCGAGAGTGTGGCAACACTGGGCAGGAGGGGCCGCTGCACAAACACATCAGTAACCCGCATACCTTTAATGTAACTACATCGTTCACTTCTGAGCCGGAGTTGTCAAGTACTCTTTATATCAAAGTCCGTTTTTTCTTGTTTATTCATCAAAATACCAAGGAAGAAGCAGTCAAGAAAGCGTACATTAGCTAGAGAAAGGTTTAAAAAAAGACTTAGAAAGATAGCAAGAAAGAACACCAAGATGAAGCATGTGCATTCATCACCTCCCAGGCCTAGCTGGCGACAATGAGTGGGGTCGTGCCTCATGATACCCACCCCCTGGAAGGGTTTAATATCACTTTTTAAAGTGGGGGGACCAGATGCCATAGAAGTATGCTGTTAAAATAAGAAAATCAAGCTTAAGTAAATTTTTATATTGATGCCTATGGCAAACTTTAACACGCGATATATCAAAACTATGTTTTTCAGTATATGGGTCGCTTTAAAACCCTAAGGCTTTTTTATTTGTTTTCCTATTTTCAAAATTCAAATACCATTTAAATCCCTGATAAATTCTACATCGAAAGAATTGAAAGAATTTCCAAATTATTCCAATTTCTATTTTTTATGAATTTTTGAATTAAGTAATTAAATAAAAAAATAGTTTTTTTAATATCAATGAATTTTTTTATTTTATTTATTAATTTTTTTTTATCTTTCTCAATTCATTGGATAGAGCAACTCTTTGTGAGTATTAATTGCTTTAGTTATTAAAATTTAGTTAAAAACTAAGGAAGCCTTAGGGTTTTAAAGCAATGCATCTAAAAATCGGGGAAAAAATTAATATAAAAAAACGAATGGATAGAAATTTATTAAACTTTTTGTAGTAACTTTCCATTAGGTGACTTATAAATGGGTAGCAAAACATAATTGCTCCAGGCAATATTTCGATACCCTCCCCCCCAACTGAGGCGGTCCCCTTAAGTAATAATAGCTAGAAATAGAACGTACAAGATAATCAAAAGAATTTACAGTTTTATATAGTTATTTATTTACAAAATGTGCCCATGTATACATTGACACCATATACAAATATCCAGAGATCAAATCCCATACCTCCAGCATGTGGTTCTCATACCCCTAAGGGGTATGGACACCTCATGTTAAGAGCCCATGATCTACAACTCTTACCACTCACATCCCCGAGTCACAATAATTCAGTCAGTTCGCTACATCCAAAGGTACTATAAATGCAAAACACCATTTACTACCTATAATGAAATCCCATGGGTAATGACGATTCCTGGCAACCTCTCCCTTTAACTGCATAGTTCCCCAGAGATCTACCCCCTCCCCACTCTCCGACGGCTCCGTACCCCCATGTCATTATCCTTCACTTGCTCCTTCCACTACCTTTATTATTTTCCCGTTTCTAATAAATTGGAATTTACCGACCTCGGTCCTCGGATCCATGACCTTCAATTGCCGACTGTCCTCAGCTCCATCAACTTTTTTCTTTCATTCTCCGCCAATTTGTTGCTTTCCGCTGTTCTTGCCTTTGTGCATACAACCTTCAAGTTTCCATTCTCTCTCTCTCTCTCTCTCTCTCTCTCTCTCTCTCTCTCTCTCTCTCTCTCTCTCTCATCTTTCCTTTCGTTCTAGTTCTTCTTTTTTAAACTTCTACAATGTCTGGTTGTGAGACCTTGTTTTCTACGCGTCTTCTGAATAAATGGTCTAGATTACCTTCATAAATTTATATTTTATTATACTCCTGATGAATTCCATAGTTCTCTCTCCCTCGCTGTCACCTTTTCTCTCACTAAACAGACATTACGTTAGCATCTGTTTTATTATTCATTCATCCCATTCCATCTGAAAGCCAAAGTGAGTTGCTGATGCTCTCCTGAGAATGTCGATGACAACTTTTCTTATACTAAGCCAATTGTGTCTATTTCGAGGTTTTATTCTCCCGCATCAAGTCACTAGTAACATTTCTTTGTCAGGCGACAAATATTTCATCATCAGCTCTATTTTCTTATGTAGGAGAAATTCGAATTTCGAACACCACTTCTTGGGAATCATCATTCTTTTTCGATATAAGAGAATGTTGCATCTACAATATCTTCAAAACATCGTTCATTCCGTTTTTCCGTGTAGGGAAAGTTGAGTGTCTGATATGTTCGCGTGAATGTCATTCATTGCTCTATTTTATATTGTACACTAGCTGACCAACCCGGCGGTGCCCTGGAAAACTGTGAATAACAGTCGATCATTTACTTTAAAAAGGAAGTAATATGTGGTATGTTTTCGATTAATGTATTTATTTAAAGCAATGAATTCAAGGAAGAAGAATTAATCGCAGGAAAGAAAAGCACTTTCAATTGATAGTACACATATTTTACATGGCAAGAGTTCAAAGGAGATGCAGGAAAATTTTTCTGAGTCCAAAGGGTGGGTGCGTATTTGAAACCTATGCAAAAACCTTCCTTGGGTCAAAAGAGGCCAATGTTCGAAATTTTGTCTAGATTGGTCAAGGGATCCGGATTTTTATAGAGCACAAGTTGACATACATACAAATTTTCAAATTAAGTCCCATTCACATTTATGGATATAGGTGGAAATCCTTTTTCAGAATCTCAGAATACCATGTGGCATACGTTGCTCTTAGTCATTCATGAGTGGTACGAAACGTCTCTTCTTTCTGCAGCAGTGTAGGGAAAGTCAAGTTGCCGGTTCCTCCTCGTGAACGCTATTCTTTGTTACGAAACGCATGAGGTTTTTTGTTTCCCTCCTTGATATGCTTTCCAGAGTCTTACAAACATTCCCTAACCACTAGAGCGGGAACTGCATTCCCTCCTTTTTCCTACTGTTTTTTTATTCTCTAGCCAAGGTCTTGCAACCACCACCTCCCCCCCAGTTCTTCCTCCCTACCACCTCCCTCTCCTCCCAAGGCTCAACGCCTCTTCTCGCATCTTCCTTTATGCATTAAATACTTAATTACTGCATTGTAAAACAACGAATACACTAATGTACGTAGCACGGGGTGGAGGGAGGTAGGAGTTGGCAGGGGTTGGGGGGCGGGGTCGTGGCTACCTACTCTCCCCCACTCCCGAAGTTCTCATTAGTGACATATATTCTTTTAATATTTCTCGCCCTCTACATCACAATTAACGACAAAATCCGGGATGAATTAATTAGTCTCTCTCCTTCCAGCACTTTTCCTCTCGCCGTTTGCATCACACATGATATTATATATATATATATTATATATATATATATATATATATATATATATATATATATATATACTTAATATACACACACACACACACACACACACACACACACACACACACATATATATATATATATATATATATATATATATATATATATATATATATATATATATATATACATATATATATGTATAGTATAAGGGAATACCACAGGAAAATGATAGTGGTATTCGCTTATTTTAGTGAAGTCACGTGCATCTACTGGGATTTTTTAAGCATATATATATATATATATATATATATATATATATATATATATATATATATATATATATATATATATAATTACAGTATATACACGTAACTTCATTATATTAGCGAATACCACAGGAAAATGATAGGGAGAAATCCGTACCGAGCGCTTTCGCCTTTATTGAGGCATTGACGAGGTACAAATGAAATACGGTTGGCAAGAAGGTTACAAGGTAAACACAAAGATCAAGAATACCAGATAGATAATTGTCAAAAGAGTAAAAATAAAAGAGATTATCCAGGATAATCCGAGATCACACGGTCTCAAACTAAAACCATAGATTTAACCGTAAGAGAGAAACGGAAGCTTGGCTACACAAAGTCCAAAAACAAGTATAAAACTCAATATATTAATTGTGTTGCTTATATTTATTGACAACTTTTTCAATTATAAAGGCATCGAGTTTAACCAAACCAAGACCTAAATTTAGAGCACTTCTATTATTTGACTTATTGTTTTATCAAGTCAAATAATGGAAGTGTTCTAAATTTAAGTCACTGTTTAAAGTCGATGCCTTCATATCACAGTCATCTAAAATCTGAAAGCACCAGCGTATTCAGGGTAAATTTATTGTATGTAAACATAAATTTTATTTTGTCTTGATCGCATGAATGAACCAAAATCCGATGATTAGTAAAAACAGATATAAAAATTAAATGTTTCTCTCTTCACCTTTACTCTTTGTAATTCCTTTGTGTTTTATCTTATTGATTTCAGGAAAAGATGATTTAGTTGTACAATTAACACAGAATCCTATGGCATAACCAAAACTTTCCTATCTTTTGGAAAAAGTGGGATAAATGAAGATATATAAACATATTGCTAGTTTCCTAAACTGCAGACGAAAATAATGAGACACTGAGCGAGCTACCTACCACCCGACACCATCAGAGGCCGCCAAACAAACGTTTCGTATAGGCCTAGGGCTCACCCAACAATCTACCTTAAGTGAACCGACTATAGTGAAGAATGTGAAAAAACAACAGAAATATCTGGGGTGAAGCGTTTTTTCAGTGTCGAAGACAGAAAAGAAATGAAAGATATTTACTTATCTGTTCTAGATGAAAACTACTTTTCTTTAGGATTGCTATATTACAACAATCTTAATTTGCATTATAACTCCCAAATATTCTGCTTTTGTTGTTTGCCGTAGCTCAGCTTATGCCAGCAAAGGACCTTATTCATCTAAGCAGCCCATAAGGTGCCCGTCTCTCTCTCTCTCTCTCTCTCTCTCTCTCTCTCTCTTAATAGCCAGGGAAGACTGCCGTCATTTATATTCATACTCACTTAATTGTACAGAAAGGAATTAAAATCACATTAGTTACCGGCTTTTCGCTTAATTGAAAATCCCTTTCGTGGAAAAATTCTGTTGATAAGGCTGAGGAGATCGCTAACATCAGAAGGCTTAAGGCTCAAGATTGTACACAACACAGCTGCTTGTTTGGGGAAAAGCGCGGGCGTGGGCGTGGTGCCAGCGAGACCATTCTCAGGAACCATTCCAGGAGGGGATCGGAGAGTAAATGAGGGATAATGGGTGAAGAGTAAACCATATTAGCGTAATGAGACTGTTTGACAAGACTCGCGCGTTTGGTTTGGTTTTAAAGGAAGCGTCTCTCCGAGAAAGAGAGAGAGAGAGAGAGAGGGTTACAAGGATTAGGATGTCTCAAAGACTTATTTGTCCATCGGAGGAGACATTGTGTCCTCAATTTTCTCTAGGAGCAGGTTTTACTGTTCATTCACAGTTTACTAATGATTTTGTTTAGCTTTCTTTTAAACTCTTCCACACTGTTGCTGTTTACAACTTCTGGAGGCAGTTTATTCCATGTGTCTCATAGAGAGAGAGCGAGAGAGCGAGAGAGAGAGAGAGAGAGAGAGAGAGAGATGTTTAAGAATCGAAAAGGGAGGAAACAAACTTAATTTGAAAGAGAGACAGAGAGAGACAGATAGGGGGCAGTGTCTGGTGATAATAGAAAGAAACAATCTATTAAGTAAATAAAAGAAAATAATGACAGAAACGAATGAGAGTGTGATTGGATTATTCATATAACAAAAGGGCCAAGTGTCGTAGCTAGGTGAGAAGAGACACCGACCCAGAAATAATGGAGGGAGAAATGAAGTCCTTAATTACAAAGACTTTCAAGTAAGTACTACGGCGAGTAGCTGCGAAGACGCCCCCATCAATCGGCACAAAGAGGGAACGAGTTGCGTCACTCCATCTCATTTAATGGACGAGAGAGTCCCAACGGGCAGAAGCATCAGCCATGTATCCGACTTCAAGTCTGTCAGTTCAGTCTTTTGGTTCAGTTGTTGGTGTCGCCGGTCACGGTAGTGTCACGCGAGACCTTTGTCAAAGACCAGCATGAAATACAATTACTATTTTTTTCGGGTAGTAATGGAATCGCTTTCTGCTACAGAACTTCATTAAATTCATGTCCGTGCAACTAAATGGTTTCGCTGTAGCGGAAAAAAGGGTCAAATTGGTCTAATTCAAATAGGATGCCAAAGTTCTCCACTTTACAAAAAACTGACATTTACCGAGATCGTATATGAAACTGAAAATTAAAAGGCCATCGGTAACATTCCTAGGACACATTCATGGAGATGAAGTCTTGTTTACATAGAATATGCATAAACAATATATAATATGTATATACAATACAATCTTATAAATATATATATATATAATATATATAATATATAGTATTGTATATATATATATATATATATATATAATATATATATATATATATATATATATATATATCTGGTAGACCTATATGTATTGAAGACGTTACAGGCCGAAGAAAATAATACCTCATTTAATAGATATGGAAAATCTGGTGCATTCTGAAACGGAACTTTTTCACCCTCAAGCAAAGCATGATTTAGTATTCCAAAGAATTGCCTCACAATACCGTGGATGTTGGCTTCGTGAAAACTAATTTTAAAGTTATCATAATGAAATATTTAGATGATCATATACAATATTTGTTACTTCGCTGGAGACCTACAAATAGGAAACGACACTGAAGAGCGAAAAGACTGCCATACTTTGGTGGAGAACTACATCGATTGGCGGGAGGATGTTGGGGGAATGTTCCAGTAACTATGAAAACTGAATATTATGTCGTCCTTTTTTATACACTATTGTATATTTGTAACTATACAGCTATAAAACGCGTTAAAGCTCCACCTGTTATAGTTACGAATATACAATTTTTGATAAAGTTCCACAATTTTATATAAACATACAATGGTATACTATACCACTCTTTTAATATGTGAAGGAATATTGAGATCTTCAGTAAATGATAAGAGAGTGGAGTCATTTGATTAAAAAAAATCAGATGGAACTATTCCAGGAAGTCACTGACTTTCAAGGCAAGCTTCCAATGGATAAATTTTCTGCGTTAGAAAAAAAGCAGGGGAGAAGAGAAAAACAAAAGATGTAAAAAATAAAGTTTTAGATCAAAACTAAAACAAATTATAATCACAAACTTTGACATGACTAGGAAGATCTAAGCCAATGGTGCATAGTGCTGTAAGAAGTACTTCAAAAACTGCGAGGAGAATGTGTACATGTGTGTCAATAATCTTCAAAAGACAAAGCGATACCATTGAGTAACTGGTGTACAGTCAGAGTCGAAAGTTTGGCGGCACTCACGGGTCATACTTACAGTGATGAGACTTACGTTCCGCGCAAATCTTGCGGCGTCAGGTGACATGTTCTGCGCTAATGAGCGGACATAGCAACAAAAAAAACGTCGTCCAGGATAACTGCATCAGAATTTCTCTGCACACAAAAACAGGGTTTCCATTCTGCGAACGCAACGGTGTGGCTGAGCGGAAGTTTTCATTGTTCGCTTGAAGTCGATGTCATTGAAATCGGAATATAAAGAGATAAAAGACGTCACTGGAAAAGTGAAGGAAACAGAAAATAAACCTGAAAAATGGGTTTGCTAGAGACTGTGTCACGAGGTTACAAGACATACATTGCCCGGATGTCTAGCCTCAGGGAAATGCAAGGGAACAAATAAAAGGAAAACTGTGTTATGCAACTCATTGCCGTTGATGTTTTCTGTCGGAAAATGATTCCTTTAATAAGTAATGAATCATTGCGGCAGCTCTTGAGCGTAGCCCATGCCTCCAATTCAACCACGCTATATTCTGATGTCTCTCTCTCTCTCTCACTGAGGGACCTGGGGAGACCCGAACGAGCTGTAAGGTAAGGTAAGGTCTCTCCCTGAGGTCGGGCTAGCTGAAAACTGAATAAAAATAAGACATACCTGAAATATTATAAGAGATTCATTTCACACCGGCTGGTCACTATTCATTGTTTCACCATTGATCCTCAAATGCGTCTTATATGAGAAATACAGGGAAGCACAGTCGTTATTTTCCTGAGAGGATGCAGCGTTTGTCGGTTTTTTATGTTTGGTAAAATATCAATGGATTATTTTGTGATGGAAAACTAGCTACAGTGAAACGGCAAAATTGTATGGCATGAATGTTTTCACCCACATACATTAAAAACTCGTCCTCGTCCGTTCTCGAGAGATTTTGTTTACAAAGACAGACGGACGCACTCACACTGACAGAAAACAGAAGGATCGTCAGCTAAGGCAGTAACAACTCATCATAGTAATCTCACATGAACTGCGCAGACATCAAAGGAAGCAGCAAGACTCTACCCGCACAAGGATAAAAGAAGTGGACGCGATCAGGGACAGTGTAACTGAAATTGGTTACAAGTAAGTTTAGTATTAACATTTGTGATTAAGAGGTTATTATTCTTATTATGATCGTTGAAGCGCAAAATATCCATTATAATTTCGTCGTCATGATATATATAAAGCTATGGCTTTTTGTTTTGTTTTATTTATGTTGTTATGACCCTAAACCTGCTAATTCTTATGGAACAACTAAAGGATCTGAACCTGAAAGTAAGATTCCGTAAAAAGGCACAAAAATGGCAAAATAAGAATAAATAGATAAATAAATAAATAAATAAATAGATAAATAAATAAATAAATAAATAAATAAATAAATAAATAAATAAATAAAATTTAACTCTTACTAAATTGACGAATATCGAAGAGTCATCATCTCCTAACCCTAAAAATCTAAGATGTTTTATCATTATACTCTATACGCCTCTTTTTTTTCTTGAAAGAATGGCATTTTATTCCATTAGTTATAAAAGGATAAGAGAAACACTGTTATCACAATATAACTATTGATCGGCTCAGGCAAATAGAGAGAGAGAGAGAGAGAGAGAGAGAGACCTTCATATTTTCCACAAGAAGGTTATATATATATACGAAGTCACTACATTTTGGAGTCAACTGAAGACGGATGCCGTGCCGGGCAGACGAAGTCTCGTGCAGGAGGGACAAAAGAGAAATTTGGCGGCCAGTCCTTGTCTTTTGTCCCTGGTGGCAGGCGAGGAAGGTGGGAGTATTGAAAGGATGGAGGAGTTAGAGGGGGAGGAGGAGGAAGGGTCACAGGCCTAATATGTCCATTCCTATCCAACAGACGGACGTGTTCCGCACGCACATATTGCGACCCATGGACATTATCTAGACATCCGTTATCAAATTTTAGAATACCGAACTTGGAGGAAACAGTGATTTTAGGTAGATGTGGTCAAAATCAGTTTTCTCAAAGATCTGGCTTATAATATATATATATATATATATATATATATATATATATATATATATATATATATATATATATATATATATATATATTTCTTGCCAATAGCAAGAATATATCTACTAACCTTTAAATGCTGAAATTGACAGTCAGAAGAGTCATTAATGCCATTCCAAGTGCCTGATATTCGGCAGCATCGGGATCTATGACATTTGATGATTTTTTAAGATATATACTTGATTCAATCAGGATTTCATAAATCGAAGCTTCTGGTGAGCCTGGCGTTACACAGACATATCTTAGTGAAAGTTTCACCTGTAATTATTTATTAGGAGGAAAAAAACAGAAGTCCTACTGACAGTTTTATGAGCTTGATGATTTAAAGAATCTGCTTTGGGAAACAAGGGGAATGTTGAGATGATCACTGAATTAAGCAGTCCGAGAAATAATGGTTTTCTATTGAACACTACTAATGTTTACCTTAAACTCTAATAAAATCCCAGAGGAAATATTGCTTACATAGTCAAGACCCTTACATGCTGTGAAAATAAAGGTTGAAAGCCGAATCTGACTTGAGAGAGAACAAAACTGGAACCGAATTGTATATAGGTCGCGTGATTCCTCAGTCACGCGAGGTTGACATATTCAGTAGCAATAGGAATAAATTAGAGAAAACGATGCTATTCATCAAAGGATAATCCTTCTTTGGAGGCACTTGATATTTCATTTATCTACTCTGGTCCTCCTTCACTTTTAATAATAGAACTCGTAAGTAAATTCATCTGTGTATTCGCAAGGGTCAGATGGCACAAATATATTGCTACAGCAATCATGACTACAAAAAAAAAAAAAAAAAACAAGTTGGCCATCTAAGAACGCATGCAGGATGAAACATACCTGATGACCATGCAACTCCCATAGATTTTACTTCATAGAAACATATTACTGTAAGAAGAAATTCCGTAAACCAAGTACAATTTCATTACAAATCACGGACGTAACGGCTCATTAACATTTTTCGGATGATATCTTCCGACATTTCTCTGTAGTCATGGGAGGACAACAGCTGACGGGGAAAATGCTAGTGTCCCCGAAATCCTATGAGAAAGGCAATAAGCTGTTGATAAGTTTGTCAATTAACTGCTGTGATAAGACAATGATATCGTAGTATTTTCGCCTCAGTAGTAAACTCTTTTCCTTTTTAAGACACAGTGAAGAAGAGGACCCAAGAGAGAGAGAGAGAGAGAGAGAGAGAAATATCTGATTAATGGGTTCGCCCATGAAGTAGGGATTACTTTGTTGCGGTACTCTCGCCTTTTATTAATAATGATATGATGGCATATGTCATACCATGATGTCTGAAACGTCTCTCTCTCTCTCTCTCTCTCTCTCTCTCTCTCTCTCTCTCTCTCTCTCTCTGCTGCTGTGACCCACCAAAGCCATATACCTCATTATCTGCTTAGGTCTCAAGAGAATCAATTGCCAAAGAAGGAAAAGCGCTCATTCCTTGTATTTCTCTCCGGTCAGTCAATGGATTGGTGATCCTCAGTTGAAATCAGAAACTACAAGAACCAGAGAGAGAGAGAGAGAGAGAGAGAGAGAGCGGGGGAGAGGAAAGGGGTGTTAAAATACGGGAGAAAAATCAGCTCGGTGCTTGTACTGGCCATGAAGAAAGATTCGGGAAAAGTTGGGAGTGACAAAGGAATGAGAAAGAGCTGGACTGGGTCAGTGCTAAAATGACAGAAGGGCAGAAAACTTTGAAGGTATTCGACATATTACTGATGCGTCTTCAGTATATAAAAGTGAAATGGTTGAGAAACTGTGGTAGCTTTCTGTAATAAACCCTTCTAATAGTTTGATGTGATTAATGTATATTGTCAAGTTCTTTCATTGCCACCCACTTTTAGGTGAAAGTAATATACGGCAGTTAATAAAGCAAGTATTTTTTCTTCTTCCTTTTACTCCATTTATATGTCTACATGTAGTGTAAATGAGGACAGACACCTAATCATTAGTCATTAGAAATTCCTGACAACGTCATAAATCGGATCATTCTAGGCCCAAATAAATAAACGGTCAGGTCATGACGCTTTGGTCAAAAAACCGTGTAATGACCGACACTTATTGACTTAGGCCAAGGCTTCTTTTCGTCATTACCTCACATTAGGTGATTTATGAGCAAAAATACATTCATGACCTAGATCCTACATTATATAGAGAGAGAGAGAGAGAGAGAGAGAGAGAGAGAGAGAGAGAGAGAGAGAGAGAGAGAGAGAGAGAGGCGGGATATCGACCGAACAACTTTTATTTAGTAAAGATTGACACATTTTCCAGTCAACAGAAAATATCTTTTAAAATGTTTCATTATGGTTGTTATTGAATTTGAAAACGAATGACCTGTAGGTTTTGAGTAAGGCATCAGAATTTCCTCTTTAAAATAACGCTAAATTTTCAAATGAGTGAAAAGATCGCTTTACTGAAGGTCATTATGAAGATAGTGAAAATGAATGGTGGTAATAAGATGGTACTATGGATGACAGTGGTGTCTTTTAAAAGGACAAGTGAAAGTCTTAGGATGGTGATAATGATGATGACAGTAATGAAACTACAACTTTCACCTTTTTAAAATGACATCGGAAACTATCAAAACTCAAATTCAAACAAGTATAAAATAGGCCGAAGTTTCTTCAGCGCAATCGAGTTTTCTGTACAAATTATAATGCTGTGTAAAACCATAAGCTATGACCGGACCGGTAACACTTTCAGTTGATTCCCAGATGCGGTAGAGTAAGGGTGCGTCCCTTGCCTCCGAAACACTGCCAGATGCACGATCCATGGCTAACTTTAACCCTAAATAAACTAGAAACTACTGAGGCTTGAAGGTTGCAATTTGCTATGTTTGATGATTGGAGGGTGAATGATCAACATACCAATTTGCAACCCTCCAGCCTCTACAGTTTTTCAAATCTGAGGGAGGACAAAAAAAAAAAAAACTGCGGACAGAATAGAATGCGGAAGGACGGACAAAGCCCTTACAATAGTTTTCTTTTACAAAACACTAAAACTTTTAATTTTGTTGGCATGAAGAACCACTAAACATTAGACAATGTTATCTGAGCTTTTAAGTAGTTGGCTTCATCTCTCATTCTGAAAGAGCAAAAGATTCTCTTCAAAAGCTCAATAAACATTTACAGTAGTTATCTCATGAATCTTCCTGTTTGTTACAGATGTGAGAACTATGAATGGTTGCCTTGCATCTCCAGAGGGAATAAAAAAGGAAAACACTGATTCTGTTAGATCAAATTATATCCATGAAAGATGTTCAAAGAATGAATAAAATCAAATTAAAATCTCCCTTTGCAACCATAACAATCTTCTAATCAAATAAGAAACCCAACTCCGATTTTCCCTAACTTTCTTCTCTTCTTCTTTCCCCACAAGAGCTCACTGTTCTCCCCAATGCAAATTTTGAACTGTAATTGTCCTGTCCTTTATACCTGAATGAGTAACTCTTTTGTGAGAATGTTAGTGACTTGTCTGTTCTATCCCCGATGTCCGTCTGTGTCTGCCTCACTCCCTCGCTGTCTGTCTGCCTGTGTGTCTGGCTGCCTCTCTCTCTCTCTCTCTCTCTCTCTCTCTCTCTCTTCCCCCAAACACTACAAAGTTTGCTAATCCCCCTTTTCTTTGCAACGCTTTTAGCAAGATTGGATGTGGTGGCGGTGGTGGTAGGTGGTGTCATGCAGAGGGACATTATATCAAAGGATTAGAGGTTATGGGAGGGAGGCAGAAGGGAGAGAAGGAACGGGAAGGATTAAGGCACAAAGAGGACGAAGAAAATAGGGAAAAATAGGAATGAGAGAGAAGATCGTTGGCCACCAGCTGCTTATGCTGGAGAGGTTTATGCAACATCAAGGATTCCGTTTTGAAATGAGACAATTTTACATCTAATATCAACATTAATTATTCTAAATATAACCGCAATAGTAGCCAAAACATTTGGAATAACATAGAAATATCATAACAGTATCAGTAGATCATATGTCCAAAAAAAATCCTTATGTACACGTATCATTTCTCTCATATATGCAAATAAAGCCACACCATAAAATAATTTAATTCAGATAACTGTTGAGGTTCAGTATATTAAAATAAAACCTATGTAAACCTTCAGTTTAGGAGAATCCTAAAAGAAGTGATGGCACTGCTTGTTAGATCAGATCAGGTATCAATAGGTGGTGTTATGTTAGGCTAAGCTGTACGATAAGCTTATGTTAGTATATATTAGTTGAATAACAGGTCGTCAGCTTGTCATGAACTAGTCAGAGGAAAAATCATGCTACGTCTGAGTTAGTTGTGATGTCGGGATATTTTGTCATATGGGTTTCCTCTTCTGCGTTTCTCCTTCGCTTCAGTCTTTGCGTTTTGAGCACGGAGACTCGTCCATTTTTCTTTCTGAAGTTCTCGCTGACGTTGTATTAGTATTCGTTCAGTCGTAGAAAATGAATATTACCAACTAAAGTGAGAACTTCTATAAATTAAAAATAAAGGGGACTTACGCTCTCTTTCAGCAAATATAAACAATTAATGTGAAACTGCTGTATATATATATATAACATATATAAATCTATATATATATATTATATATATATATAATACTATATATATATATATATATATATATATATATATATATATATATATAATAGGGAGTCCCATAGTTGAATGGTGGAGCAATGTGCAAACATCTGCAAGGTCTGTGGTTTCATCTCAGATGTTAATCAATTATGAGCAAAAACCAGTGACAGCTAGGGTGAAGTAAAAGGCTACTGGAATAACAATCTCATCCTTAAAGACTTAGACCTATTGGGAACAGGTAGGGTTATTCTGCTGTCGTGTAGTGAAGTAGATATATAGGGCATATATCAAACGTGAGTGAACGCATTCTTAAAACACCTTAGAACCGGTTAAATTTAAGGTAAAAGCGTCAGGGAAGTCAGTGATTCGATTTCTGAAGAAGCCGCATTCTTTAGCCCAGATCCGTTAAGATTCTTTTGCGTTGTTGACATAAACAGTAAATTATGAACCTAGCAGTTAGACGAATGTAGTGGGTCGAAACCAATTTGAGGAAAGGCACTGACCTGATGACCTCATCCCAAAAGACTTGCCTACTGAGAACAGTAGGTCTAAGTCTTTAAGGGTGAAATTGTTATCCTGACGCCATAAGACCTCATTCCTAGGATTTGTGTGTTATGATGAATATAAACTGAAAGGCAGTGCTACTCAAAGGCAGCAGCTGCAGTGAGCGCAATATTCAGCGCCTGTAAGGAAGCGCAAGAGCGGGAAACAAACGCGAGCGGGAGAATAGACCGAGGCAGAGAGCCGGGAGGGGACGAAGTGGGGAAAAGAGGGGCACGGGAGGAGGGAGGGGGTCGCTTACACACTGGTAGGAGGGCGTGAAGGTGGGCGGTAGGGTGGGCGTAGTATGGTTGACGCAGAGCCCGGTGTCCGTTGCAACCATAAATCTGCCTCAACGGGAGCCATCAGAGGCTCATCCAGGTGCAATTGAACAACTGATACTCAGTGCACAGCGTCCCGCAATACTCCCCTTTATAGACAATTACTCGGTTGCACTTCATTTTATGATGGGGCCTTGTGGGGGGGGAGGGGGGGAAGGAGGGGCGGGAAGATATTGATAAATAACCACACCCTCGTGATTTAACTCTTGCAATAAAGAGGAACTGCTGTAAATGTAATTGCTATGTCATTATCTATTTTCCTCTCGAAGCTCGCTCGTGTGTTCTGTTCTATCCGCTCTCCTTCGATCCAGATAAAGCAGTCTATTTTCGTGACAGTTCCTCCCTGCTTTGCTATGTGTCCTTTGCGTTCAAAGTATAAAGCGCTTATTCAACTACAAAAAGACAAAAACTGTAGTATAATTATAAGTATTTACAATTATGGAGACGATGAGTATGATTCAATAGATAGTGTCGAGACTTAGCGTCTCCGTTTTGGGGTCGATATGTTTTACTCAAGGCCACGAAATCATTATTCTATTTTTTTAAAAAATGTTGTGCCTTTTGTTTCTAAAAAAAAAAAATGAGTAGCACAGATGCAAGGTAACAATTAGGTTAGTTTTAATTTGACAGAGCATAGTTAATTTTCCTAAAAAAAAAAAAAAAAAAAAAAAAAAAAAAAAGGCACGTGTCCGCGTGATGAGGGAGAATCACGAATGGGACTGAAGATAGGAACTAAAACTACGCGCAATACTTGAGTGAAAGAAAACGTGGCGTCATTTTCCCTTTACATATATCTCCTCATCCTCTCATTATCTCATCGACTCGCAAGTTTCTCTCATCATTTTTTCAAGTTGGCGTCCAATAAATCACGACTCATCACAGCTCACGCCTACTCATCGAAAGCACTCAGGCACACGCCACGAAAGACACGGTCGATATGTTTCAAGATATTTCCATTTTTGCTTCACAAAAAAAAAAGGATAAATCGCATCGCAGGTGGTAGGGAACTGAAGTAGGTGACTGTGTCATTAACGAAAAAAATGGAAAAAAATCGTTGCACCTTTATATGGTGTGTTTCCCTGCACTAGATAAAAGATAAAAGGATGAAACACCACTGGAAAATCGAAGCCGTAAAATGCATCATTTAACGTCAGATCTAATTCAGTCTCCCGGAGGGTTTTGTTCCCCCACGCAAAGGCTAACCGAAAAAATCGAGTAAAAAAAATCTTTTACAAAATTTCTTTCGTGAAACTAGATGGTGTAATTCGGATAACAATCATAGAATGGTTTATTGTTTTGGCATGTCCTTTTTTTTTATTTTCATTTATATTACTCTGCTATTAGCAAAAACAGATGTCATATTTTTTAAATAATCTGTGATCTTCCTTTCACTATATATATTTTCTTCGAGGCAAATAAAAACGCGTCAGTTTCCTAGCATTCTGTTGAGCAAGAAAGGTTTTCGTCATAACTGAAAGTTCTCACAAAGCTGCCAAGCGTCAGTGATAGATTTGTTAAAGAAATATAACAGAAAAAGAGAGCAATAACACCAGTGTTAGTGACGATCGTTCTCCAAAGACATGACGTCTGTCTAAGAACGGGAAACGAGGAAGTGACATAATGTTGTGACTTCGCGTGTTTCCACCCGAGTACAAGGCTGATACCTTGGCCCTCCTTTCCTTCCCTCTTGTTTGCTTATGCATTCGCCTTCTTTTAGATTTATCTTTTCCTTCCTTGTCATTGTATCAACAGTCATATTCAACTTTACTGTTGTTAACAATAAAAGAACATCTGTTCAACTTCAATATGAAAATGGTCACCGATCCCAGTCTGTTGTTCTCTTTACAGAGTCAAGCCTTCCTAAAGCTGCCTATATTTCATATATTTAATTTGGAAGAGGCATTGGTATTCGGAAAAAGAACGCTATGTGTATCGGATTAAATAAGTCTAAAATGATAATGGGGTGCTGGTCTTTTCCCTGGATATTTCTGCTTGAGCAACTGTAGGGAATAAAGAAGCTACGATAATCTCGACTGACACTCTATTTCTGACAACACTGGTCGCCTTTTTTTTTGGACAACTCAACCCCCCTGAAGTTCTTGGAAAGAGTCATTTTATTCATTTAGATGCAGAGTCCAGCGGGAGAGGTGACCCTGTGTCCCTGTTTAGTCCGGACAAGAAGGAAACAAGGGGAGTAGAATAGAGAGAGAAAGAGTGAGTTTTAATCCCGAGGGGATCGGCTGTCCTGCTTCTCAAAGGATGCAAATTTGTGAGTCAGAAGGACCGGAAGAAGGAGACAATGCTAAAACTTGACAGTATATATTATTTATAAAAAAATTATTTCGGGTTTCTCCCAGCCCCATGAAACTGTTAGCTACGGCCCGGTGGTGGTCTGCGCTTTCGGCACATATAGCGGTGCCAGACGCACGATTATGACTAACTTTAACCTTGTATAAAATAAAATAAAAACGACTGAGGCTAGAGAGCTGCAATTTGGCATGTTTGATGATTAGATGGTGGATGATGAACGTACCAATTTGCAGCACTCTGGCCTCGATAGTTTTTAAGATCTGAGGCGGACAGAAAAAGTGCAGACGGGCAGACAAAAGGCCATCTCCATAGTTTTCTTTTACAGAAAACTAAAAACCATCATTTGAGTGCGCAATCCTTCTCGCAGACCTTCATAATAAAAGAAGTAGGACGTCTCCCAAGGTCCTTTCCATGACGTCCTCCTTATCAGGGTGTAGCTTCTCTTCTCTGTCCCTCTTGGATCCGTTCGTTCCTTAGTCCTCTTGTTTTATGCTGGATTCTATCCCATTACTTTCCATTCCGTTTTTAACTGTCCGTCCTCACACCGCTTGAAGTGGTACAGTTAAATAGTGCAGTTTCGTAAAAGGGAAAACGATCCTGTCACTGAAAGCATGGCCACTTCAAGGCAACGATTGGTCCACTAAAGCGACCTAAGGGAACACTTATTTAGAATTCTTTAATAAGTGATAAAAATCGAGTGTCGGAAAAATAAGTATATTTAAGGAAAGCTCACCAATATCTATGACGAAGTTAAAAATAAAGTGTACGTATCAGAACATCATACACAGCACTCACTAAAAGAAGATGATCTATGATATCCGAAAATGCAATAATTGTTGAAAAATATTTCTGTACGAAGCCTACTTTTTTATTTCGGAATCACAAGCTTTCTTCAGGTTATTTATGTACACAAACTTATACGTCTCACTGCACTCTGCAGGTAGAAAAAAATAAAAAACCAGAGCTGCAGATATGAAGGTTACGTATTGAGTTATTGATTCATTTCTATCGATAGGAACGTTTCCTTTTCATAAACATATGTCTATTCACAATACATTATCTAAGCGGAGCAAATCACTTCCCTCCCACGCACGTGTTCAAAAGCCGACACAAGCCTCATTATATCGTTCATATTGTGGGAGTCACAACAACGTTTTTCCTCGAAGCCATCCCTAACTCTGCCTCGGCCCTATACCACCGTATCACCAGCCAACACCCCCACCCCCCAAACAAATCTCTCTTTCTCTCTCTCTCTCTCTCTCTCTCTCTCTCTCTCTCTCTCGAACACACCTCGCCATGTGTGCATCAAATCGCACATCATTGTGTTTGATGTGCGTGATTGACGCCCTCTCCGCATGATTGAGCTCTCTCTCTCTCTCTCTCTCTCTCATTGTCTCCATGTCTGTCAATTTTCAGGTGCTCGGAACGGAAATGAAGTTGCCCAGACACATGAATAGTATAATATATATATATATATATATATATATATATATATATATATATATATATATGTGTGTGTATATACATATAGTTTGCGCGTGTATTCGTGTGTGTGTGTCTCCCCCCGTTTGTGTATTTGTAATACCACAGTGACCTAACTCCCCGATAACCTGACATTTTAGGAAAAGCCATCCACTACGGTCCTTAAAACGAGAAGAAAAAAAATCTAATTAAGAAACCACAATTAACAAATGAATATATCTATCAGGTAAATAAGTGAATATATATATATATATATATATATATATATATATATATATATATATATATATATATATATATATATATATATATATATAAAGAGAGGGATTTGGAAAAAGAGAGATAGAAAGAGACCGGGTTTTTCGAGGAAAGAGCAACTTTTCCTCTTAACTCATTTCTTAAAATGGGTGAAAACTATCCGGAAATAATTAGTTGTTGGTCTATTTCAGCTGGTAAAAATTCAGGATATACATTGTTCATTAGAATGAGGGTCTATAATAAGTCGATGTTCTAGATCAAAGGATATGGTCTGAATCAAAGTTGATATCAAAGGCGAAAGTTTACTTGGAAAATAGTGGTCTACAGTAATTATTTTAGCTTTTTGTGACCAGAGATGATTCATTGGTCTTTCGTGCAAATATTCCATATTTCATAGGAAACTTGTCATTGCCTGTCAGTATTTAACTGCAGTGCTCTGGTGCGCCGCACTTTATCTAGAGATGTTATGAGATCATTATTGCATTTCGTGGAACACGAACACTAACTCACGCTTTGTGAGTAATTATAGTATAGATTGGCCTCATTAAGTGACAAATTAATTTCTACCTAGATTATCATGACGACCCGTTCACACTTTCTTGAGATATCTTTTGTAAACAGACACATGCACACGAGAATGATTTCCCAAACGTTCATCGAGATCGGAAATACTGACGTCCCTCCAGCTTCCGATGAGAATTCGCTGGAATCTCAAGTAGAGTGAATATCAAGAGATGTTTAATGGGCAACTTGTGTACACCCACTTTGTGCCAAAGGTCATGATAGGCATTTTATCACTATATTAAGCTATATTCACACAGAGCTTCCTCCTCTTTCCTTTCCTCCACATGCACCCCCAACTACAACCCCCGCCAACCCCCCCAACCCCCCCAACCCCCACTTCACCCCCGCCAACACACACAAAAGCCCCATAGACGCCACCACATCCTTGGACTCCCGCTCCTGGCGGTATAAAAATGGTACATAAAATAGAGCATTGATCGATATAAACGGCGCTCTAGGTGACCTGATTGCGCTCGCGGGAGAGAGAGAGAGAGAGAGAGAGAGAGAGAGAGAGAGGAGAGAGAAAGGGGGGGGAGTCATACAAACCTACATACATTATTGCATGCACACACGCGTACACACACAAACACACATGCATACATATGATATATATCTTATACTCAGTTTGAATATAATTTACATTGTATTATAAAAGATAGATATTTACATACACTGAGTATAAGTAAAAACTAACCACGAATAGGATACAGTATACATGAACAAATACATATTCACTGTGGATGATAATATGCAATTTGATACATTGAATCAACATACAGCAACAAAATTTATTGGATGAATTGATCAATACATACATATATATATATTATATAATATATATATATATATATATATATATATATATATATATATATATATATATATACGCGCATGCACATGCACTCGCACACGCACAGACACACACACACACACCACACACACACCACACACACACACACACACACACACACACACACACATATATATATATATATATATATATATATATATATATATATATATATAT
>NC_061095.1:31295571-31320571 GCF_015104395.2 Macrobrachium nipponense | reverse complement strand
TGAGTAATATATTTACAAAATGTATTGAATTCTCAACAGGAGAATTTGAAATAGATCCAACAAGTGACTGAAGTAGATATACTAAGAATTTTGATCATTCGTACGGAACAGTTCCAACAGTACTTATAAATTGGAGTCGGGGGTTGCCATCTTTATGGAGTTCATACTACGAGCTCTGTTAATCATTTCCTGATTTGATCCAAATAATTCTCTTATTTTCTTGTAGAATTCGACATTACTTTGTTTAAGCGGTCAGACACCAGCTTTTCATGGGGTTTTTCATCATCTAGCAATATGTTCATTTCATCAACATAATCGGCCTTATCCATGACTATTGCTGTACTTGCTTTATCAGCTTTAGTGACGTGAATATCTGGATCACTCTTAGTTGATGCAATAGCCTTTTTTAAACGTCTCGAGAAGTAATTACAGTCAGCACTGTGGAGATATAAGCTATAAACAGATTGATGTTCACTAGAGCAAGTTGCTTTCTTTAGCTATAGATTGTTTGCAGACTGTCACAATGTCAGGTTTACTGAATTTCAGTCCCAATCTCAAGACGCACATTTCATCTCTATACTCGGTTTTTTTCCATCTGTCCACCCGCCTGTGGTGTTTACGTATGGTAATACTGCGTCTCGGGCTTTAGATAGTTACGCTATTTGTAAGTCTTAGGTAAATAAAAGGATATCTGGGTGTACATTTGCAACTGAAAAGTGTTTTACTAATTTACTGTATGCGAATTACACTGTTAATATTCGAAATAGGATATTGTTATTATTGTTGAATGTAAGCTGAATGTAACTATCTAAAGCCCGAGACGCAGTGTTACCATACGCAAACACCACAGGCGGATGGACAGATGAAAAAAAACAGGGTATAGTTAGTTCCTTAGACATTTTAATCACATTAGCATCTTTTCCACAAAATCTCCACCCAGAATCTGGTTTTAAGCGCAGTAATTTGTTTTTAAGAAAATAATGACGATCCTAAATTGATAAACAGAAAATCCTTCTCTGCTACTCTAGGGGTACGGGTACTTAGAAATTAACCACGCTCCTTTTCTAATTTCTCGAAAAAGCTTTTACGTTCTCTTCTAGCACTATCGATATGATTATTAATAACAATATTTTCCAGCACACCAAAGCGAAAAATACTTACTCTACCAAAGCGAAAAATACTTACTCTCCTCATTGTCATAAGTGAGTGAGGAATCACTCGCTCTGAGTGAAACTTCACCACATTTGCCCTTATGAGTGATTTCTTGAAGTCGGAGACAATGGGACAAAGATAACCGTAGGAATCGATGAATGTCTGAGGGATTCTCATGGATATTATAAATGAATTACAATCTTCATAGACACGAAGAAATAATTGTGTGTGATCAATCCACAAGAAGGGAGTGTGAAGAAAAACGATGAAGTTTCGTTTAGCCTTATGATTTCGTCCTCCACCGGACCTTGGCGAGGTCAGTTTATCACGAGGATATATCCAAAGTAAAAAAAAAAAATTATGATATTTGAAAGAATTCAACAAACGAAGATTAAAATCCGTAAAACTAGTCACAAGGTGGTTCAACTATAAGAAATGTCAAAGAACACAATACCAAACAACTGTCAACATCTCAAAAAAAATAGTTATGTAGGCTATATCGCAAAGTAAACAAAATAAAACTACAAAAGAAGGAGAGTTTTACCTAACCTCCCGACCCATCAGTGACTCAGTTGGTAGCATATCATTCAAATTATCACTTCAGCGTCAGTATGGTAGAACTAATCAACAGATGAGCAAGTGTTTCACAGAAATAAATGTCTGACTCACATCGGGATCGAACCCAGTTCTCTCAAATGGTAGGCAAGGGTGCTACAAACTGACCCTCACAAGTCATAAAGGTAATTGAAGTACTTCTGTAGTTGAGTTCAAGAGGTTAGTCCATCTTTTTTCTTCGGCATATTTTTCCAGTCAAAACGGTTTACGTGTGGATCTCTTGGTATAAAAACCGCCTTTTCTGAAACCTTTTTCATCATTACTTACCTGAGGAGAAAGACAGCATGGTCTCTGAAATATAGCGCTTATTTTCTATATTCTGGCGTTCATATGGGCTCGTTTTATAAATATATATATATATATATATATATATATATTATATATATATACAATATATATATATATATATATATATATATATATATATATATATATATATGTATATACGTGTGGGGAATTCACATAGAAAGCTAATTCATATACGGCGTACTTGTGAATGACTGAAGACTGGAGAAATTATGCATCTAGAAGTGGTCTCCTCCGTGGGCCAAGGAGCTTTCGATCATACCCAGGAAGCGATAAATTACGCACTTGGGTTGCTTCAAGTACTCCTCCTCCAAGATATACCACAAAACGTATCATATATCAGGGAAAGCCTTCAACATTCAGGGATTACATATTGAAACACGGATCCCCTAATCCGCAGATTACGTTGCAATCTATTGATGGCAAATCTTCCATTTTCCTAAAACGTTGATCTTCAGCTCGTTTAACAATGATGTTAATATCCTGATATTATTGAGGTTCTTTACAGGAACGATAGGAAAAATTAATTCAAAGGAAATGAGGAAGAGTAAATATAGATGTTATGGGTATCATTGTAATTACAAAATTCATTATTGTCATGAGATGGGACATTTTTTGTATGGATAAATAATCATGGCTTCCTCAAGTGGAGAACGTTTTCATTGTACCTCGATATAACATTTCCGTGATTCAGTAGATTGATAAATAAAAGTCTTTTGGGGTCACTGGAATTTGTTGGCATTTCCAAGAAACAAGTTTTGTGGTTCTTTAAGTGGGGTTCATTACTATGACTTTACCGAAACAGCAAGTTTGCATGGCTCCTCAATTTGTGTAATGAAGAAAGGATATATTTGTCAAAAGGATTTTACAAGCATTTCATTTAGCTATTAATAGAAAAAAATAAAAAGAATAAGATTAATGCTAAATCATCTACTCAATAATCTTTAATCATAAAACGAAATTCTGCCAAGATTCAACATGAAAACAAAGCCAGATAAATTTTGACTAAGTTCTCTTCAACTTTGAGTGAAAGCCCTTCTGAACAGTGGATACACCTAATATGTGCATTGTATAACACCAGGAATTTGAGACATCTGCAAAAACCGTGTGAAGAGAGAATCCAAAGAAATGCCTGATTTGCAGAAGTTGAGACGCTTGTTAATTTGAAAGTATTGAAGGGCATTAGCAAGAATATTTAATATCTTTAAATCTAATCAATTTGGATCCTTGGCATTTCACCGATTACTGAACGAAATGCACTAGGGTATCTCAATCGAAACCAAGGCAACTTGCAAAGACTGTCACTAAAAAATAAAAAAAAAATAAAACTTTGCAAGATACAAGCTTTCCCTTGCAACTGACTTAAGTCATTTACTTTAGCTATTCCGACGAGGCAGTAGTCTTGAGAAACCAAACGTTTTGCTTCCCAGAAGAAGACATAGAACTTCAATCTTCCAAGAACCTTAGTATTCATCTAGTATTTTTCAAAAGAAAAATATTAGTCTCTGCCTCGTCAATGAAATTAGAAAACTGAGCAATAATAAAAATCTCGACAAATCGTTATCACATTTTGAAAATAAACAAACTACTAAACTGGAAAAGAACATGAAGAGCTAAAAAGAATTATTGTACGTCTCACTTTTGTCAAAAAAGAATTACTTAAATATATTACATACCAGTAATACAAAACCCAATGAATAAATTCACAGCGCATAAGTCAAATTTTCGTACAGAAACTCGTCAATCAACATTTTCCTCGCCATTCCTGATGACAATTGAATCGATCATGTGACGTCACACTAGTGAAGCATAACTCTCCGAGAAGAGATAAGTATTACCTAATTTTAGAGAATTTAGTATATTCATAACCCCCCAAATACATACATACATACATATACATACATACATACATATATATATATATATATATATATATATATACATAAATACTTATATGTATGTATGTATATATATATATATATATATATATATATATATATATATATATATATATATATATATATATATATACATAAATACTTATATATATATATATATATATATATATATATATATATATACATACATATATATATGTATATATATATATATATATATATATATATATATATATAAATATGTATAAGTGTGTGTGTGCGTGCGTGTGTATCTTTAGAGGACAGCCCCTCCAAAGCGGAAAAAGGGTGTATGCTGAAAAATTATATAGATACACTTGCACGCAAACACATACACACATAGGTAAGTGAGCACCACTTAGCCAGGGATAACTAGAGTTTTTAAAAGGAGTAATTGATATTTTTTTATTCCATAAAGCATGCATTCATATAATGCAATTGATCAAATCCAATAAGGAAAAATTTATTCAGTAAAACTAAAGATTAATTTCTTTATTTGTTGCAAATGTTTTCTATGTTTCCTCAGATTTGTCTGGTAGTAATGCAAAGACGAGTGGTAATGAGGATTTTTCTTTTAAGCCATGCAATGTGTATAACTGATGGAATAACAAAGGTACGGTCTTAAAAGTACCATCAGCAACCCAAAAGTTGCTTCGGGCTAATAACTGAAGGTTATGTCTATTAGCGAAAATCACCATATGCTTATCACACTAACCACAATCGTAGAGCAAAAATTGATCTCCCCTAAGTTATATTGTAAATTCATCAGGAAAAACTAATTCGCTACAGTTTCTTGGTAAAGCAGGAACCTTATTGCTTCTTTGCCTTACAGAACGCATTGTCCTTTTCAAAACACTGCATCTTTGGCACAGCAGCAACACTGCAATCTTCAAGAACGTTAGATATTATTGAGTGTGAAAAGTCGTGTATAGATTTAGCCATTTGACGAATTCTAATAAAGCTTTTCGTTGCTTCAGTCTCCGTGACATCTATTGTGTGATTATGTTTATGCACAGTATTAATACCTTCATCGTCCACTGTTGTCAGACGGGGACGGCACTTTATAATGTGATATTGTTCACACTTCCAGTATATTGTTGCTCCATTTTCTCTGTTTTTTTTATAAAATATGTATCCGCAATGAACTAACTTTTTCTTTCGTTTTTTCTTTTTTTTTTCACTGAGGAGAGGTATTGTATAAGGTTAAGTTTTTAAAAACAATAAAAGTAGATCCAATTTAGATGCAATAAAGATAAACTTTGAAGTAACAAATAAACTGAACTAAATTACCAAACTGGTAATTTAGATAGTTTGGAAGTTCATTTTCAGGGGGCTTCTTAATGCTGATAGTCTCTCTCTCTCATTAAGATATTTTTATCTTATAGTTTCTAGACTAGGAACACTGGATTGTAGATGATTTGTATCAATAGATGAATAGGAGTAGTAGAAATGTAAATGCAAGTAAAATGTCGTAGATGAATTGTAGTTGTAGATAAACTGGTGTAGGCGAATTGCTGCAGACGAATTGTTGTAGATGAATTCGCCTAGAATCTTGTCATAGTGCCCAATTTGTATATACACACACACACACACACACACACACACATATATATATATATATATATATATATATATATATAGTATATATATATATATATATATATATATATTTATATATATATATATATATATATATATATATATATATATATATATATATATATATATATATATATATATTAATATATATACCCTTGGCACGCATCCTGGCATCGAGTAAAGAGCCATACTCTTGCACGCACTACAACGCAGTTCGCAATGCGAATCAGCTGAAAAGGATCGCTAGTTTTGGCAGAGGTCAAGAGAAAGAGCTTGGGACTCACTTTTCAAAACGTGTTGAGGAGGCAAAGCCACCCTTTGCAAGAAAAGGATAAAGACAATTGATCTGGATAAATGGGCATAAATTTCAGTCATTCATTGGGGAATTAACGTTATTCGTTTTGCATAAAACGGTTCTCTGAAAGACTAGATGATAAACATTTTTGAGACATGCACACACACACTACGGGATCAGTAAAATTAGTTGCGGCTGATGTATCTGTTCCCGGATATAGATCCCTTTTGCACCCACCACCAAGGCTTCATTCCACTTTGGACGATATGAAAGAAAGGTTATGGCTATTAATTCTATTATTATGAATCATTAAAATATACAATGAGTGGATCCAAAAGCATATCCACAGATAAAGGTACGTAAACCTAATTCAGAACTTGTAGGTGTGATCCATGACGGATATACTGAAAGAACTTGTGACCTGAAGCACGCAAGCAAAGGCTCGTTCATTCACGCCAACGTCTTTACGGCCACATAGAGACCCCTTGGCCCTCCCCCCCCCCCCCCTCCCCCCACACCATACTCCTTTGTGACTCCCTGCTGTTCCATCTTATTCCAAATGTCACACACGTACATGCGCGCGCGGGCATATATATATATATATATATATATATATATATATATATATATATATATATATATAATATACATGTATGCAACGGATGAAGTAGACTGTAAACTTTAGCTAAGAAACCACAGATAGACTCTTCCCTCTCTCTCTCTCTCACTCACACACACACTATATATTCTGTATGTATGTATATATATATATATATATATATATATATATATATATATACATACAGAATATATAGTGTGTGTGTGTGAGAGAGAGAGAGAGAGAGAGAGAGAGAGAGAGAGAGAGAGGGAAGAGTCTATCTGCGGTTTCTTAGCTAAAGTTTATAGTCCACTTCATCCGTTGCATACATGTAAAGGGTGGTGTGTATGAGAGAGAGAGAGAGAGAGAGAGAGAGAGAGAGAGATAATTTCATTTTTTCTGTCTCATACACCAAAGAGATCTTTGAAAGCTCAAATGTGCAAAGGATAGCCAACATCTTGCACAAACTATAAAGACCGAACAACCTTAACAATGAAAACCGGGATTTCCGCCGAAGACGACGAGGCTGAATTTGAGCGGGGAGAGAGAGAGAGAGAGAGAGAGAGTAAGGATTCCCAATTACTCTCCTTGTCTCTCTCTCCCTTGACAGGAAAAGGGAAGCTGTAAGATACAGGGGGAAGGAGAAAAGGGACAATAAAGAGAGGGGAAGTTGGGGATCACCCTGCAATAAAGGGAGGAGACGGGAAGTGGCGAGAAGGGGCGAAGGGGAATAATGAGGGGGAGGGAAATCAAGAAAATAGCAAGTTCACGCAAACTGCGGCCTCGCGGATAACGAGAGACCTAAAACTATAGATATCATTCACGGGCTATCGGCACACTGTTTGATTTAACCCCTGCCCCCATCTCTTTATTCCTCTCTCCATACGCACATAAACCTCTCTCTCTCTCTCTCTCTCTCTCTCTCTCTCTCTCGCTCTTTCTATATATATATATATATATATATATATATATATATATATATATATATGTATACATAGATACATATACATACATTACATACAGATATATATATATATATATATAATATATATATATATATGTATATATATATATCTATATATATATATTATATATATATATATATATATATATATATATGAATATATGAAACAGAGAGAGAGAGAGAGAGAGAGCTTATGGGTGTATTTTATATCATTCTTTAATTATCGTTATGTTTGCATTTCTATTTTGACATGTGGTCGCTATCAAACGGAAGCTTTTTGAATAAATAAATGATAATAATTTGACCGCCGATTAAACAAGGAGCCATTCAAACCTGGAGCATCCTTATGAATATCGGGAAGGATAATGATTATGCGGGATATGGAAATGCTAAAAAGATCGCATTGATTAAATTGTTTATATGTTCGTTCTGGTTCCATTCTTTTAGGAAGTGCATAGTTTCGTTCTTGTTTGATTAATACCCATGTATCAACAATAAACAAGCAACAAACACCATGGCGCACTTGCGGGTCGAATATGATACACCTCGAAAAAAAAAATCTCTCGAATCTCGGCACATTTCTGACGTATTGACACTGACAACTTTCTCTCTTTTTGGAGCTGAGTTTGAAAAAAGCAGAAGAAATAAGCGTGATCATTTTGCTTTATTTGGAAATGATTTGACGAAACATAGACAGGCTGGAAATGCCTGGCAGAGACGATGAATCGAAATCCTCTATTACTGGACATGAGAATGGAGAAAAGTGACATAATCTAGGGACTAAAATACCCTACACTCCTTCCTGTCCCCTTTTAGCTCCACTCCTTCCTGTCCTTGGCAAACATGAGCGCGTGAGCCCTTTTGCCCTTTTACGAAGACCGCCTGCTGGAGGAGCCATCACCACAACCATACTTATCGCTCTCTTATCGACTCTTTCTTTGCTGACTGGCGATCCATCACATTCGGAGCTTTCTTTCAATTTTTATCCACTACGATGATGAGGTCACTACGACATAGATGCTGAGGCTGGAAATTCTTTGCAACTGCAAAACTGAGCACACTCAAAGTCCGTACGTTCAACCTTCAAAAAATGAAAGGCGAAAAACTTGGATCTGCGTCCGGATACATAATATAATCTAATTCGGTATTTCTTGGTTGTCCAATATCCCTCTGTAAAAAACATTTTTTAGGAAATCAATTCAGCAAAAGTGAATGAATAACTATGATAAATGATAGCATAAAATAAAACTACTGTGGTAGAATTTCAAGAAGAAAATTATGACACGTACAGTTTGATGCGTAGAAATTGGTAGTATTGTTGGGTAATACGCGACCTGTACTTAGATGCGGAGAAATTTAGAACCTTTATATATGTATCACCTTAAAAAATGATTGATGTTCGAAAGTTTTTGCAGGGGGAAAAGTTGAGAATAGATATAAGCAGGAGTGCGAAAGAAAAGGTTAATGGGAATCAGGAAGCAGGAGCAATGAATATTAAGATAAATGTTGGAAAAACTGAAGCGACTGATTCCTTTACTTATTAGGGTGTAAATATAATGGATGATGGAAGGATGAGAGAAGAGGAGAATCAAAGAACAGGTTAAGCAAGAAAAGTAGCGGAATCTTACTAAAGACTTGGAAAGAATTTGAAATGTCTATCGGAGTATAAGTGAGAATCTAGTATAAAGGACTTATTGAACCAGCTCTCTTCTGTGACAAGAAGGTCCCTCTGAAATTGAAAGGAAAGTTCCATAGGACGGTGGTCAGACCAGCAATGTTATATGGAACAGAAACGGCAAGTATGAGGAAAACAGAGGAGAAAAAGATGGATGTAGCAGAAATGAGAATGTTGAGATGGATGTCGGGAGTAACAAGGGAAGATAGGATTAGAAATGAGTATATAAGAGGATCAACAAAGGTAGCTGAAATATCGAAGAAAATACAGGAAGGAAGGCTTCGATGGTATGGACACCTGTTACGAAGGGAGGAACGTCATGTTGGAAGACATACGATGGAAATGGAAGTGCAGGGTAGAAGGAAGAAGGGAAGACCAAGAAAGAGATGGCGTGATTGTGTAAGGGAAGATATGGAATTGAAAGGTATAAATGAGAACGAGGCACAAGACAGAAATCGATGGAGACGACTCATTCGTAATGGCGACCCCATATAAAAATGGGTTTAAGCTAGGAAGAAGAAGAATTGAACCAGCTCTCTGGTGAAGTGTGCATGTTGAATGCAAATGAAAGAAAAATGGTTGGGAAACAACCAAAGTACAGTGATTATGGCCACTGATCCTCTGTGAAGAACATGGTCTGTTTAAAAAAATAAAAAAAACATTTATTCTCGAGGTATTGTTGCTCAATATTTGTGATATATAAAATACGTCTCAGCGTATTTGATAAAAATTCATATTTATAAATACACACACATATGTATATGATATATATAATATATATATACATATATATATATATATATATTATATATATATATATATATATATTATATATATGAAAACCCAAAAACCGAAGGTACTCTTTTCTTAACAGACCATGTTATGTTATGTTCATTATAGTTCGCAGCTGTGCTATATTAACAACCTGGTCTTCGCAGATTTAAACTGATCATATCGAAGACAATGTAAATTGTGAATCACTAATGTCGGTGATGGTCCTTGCAAGTTAAAACGTCTCAATTATCCTTTCTTGAGACAATAATAAATGCGAATTGGTGAAAAATACCAAAGAAAATGCTCGAAATATAATTATGCATAAACGAAGACTGCTCAGCCCAGTAGCGGAAGGAAAAAAGTAATTAAAGGTACCTCGGAAATAATAAATTTGACCCAAGGACGAACACAGCAAGTAGCTACAACTCCCTCTTCCCTTTTCTGTATTAATTACACACTTTCCTCTCTGTCTTTCTCTCTCTCACGCACTGACACAAACACACGCTCACAGACATGCAAACACGCAAACTTACATAACTAAACTATTGCATGAAATTCTTTTGTTACTCATGCAGAAATATGGATATAAATGAATTACACAACCCATCACATATAATGGTATGCCTCACTAATTACAGGGACCACCACGTCTGCCACATCATTTACTCCACGATAAGTGAAACCTTAATAAAGTTATAAATCTCAAATATATGTTTCAGATCTTATCAAAATCAGGAGACACTCTCAACATTGTCGAATAATGCCACGCAATTAGCGCGCACATTGCCAGGTTATTTTGTCTCTAACAAATTCTTAACCGACATACATAGACTTAAGCAGAACACCTTTACAGAGAGAGAGAGAGAGAGAGAGAGAGAGAGAGAGAGAGAGAGAGAGAGAGAGAATAAAAGGTCCAACAATTGCCGAAGACAGACGCAAGGGATCGTATGAGATGACTAGCCAAAAAAAGACCACATATATTATTAAGGGAGAGCAACAAGACAGAGAGCTACATGACTGACAGCGAGAGGTGAGGTCTGACAGCAAATGCATGTCATTTTCACTTCTGAGTGACACCGTAAACAAAAAAATGCTGTCAACCAATCACTTCAAACGCTTGCTGACAAACACTGCCCGTCTTTGTTGTTTGTGATTAAGTTTTTTCTTTTGGCAGTTAGATAATGGCCGGAAATGGTGCTGACACAACAGTAACCCTAACGATGCCAGCAGAACAGTCATACTAAAAGCAATGTAAATGCATGACTTGAATTGTACGATTTTTATATAAAAATATATTGTGTAGAATTAAAGTCATGCATTTACATTTATTTTGGTATGACTGTTCTACTGGCATCGTTTGGGTTGCTGTTGTTTCAGTACCATTTCCGGCCCTTATCTAATTGGCAAAAGAAAAAAACTTAATCACATACAAAAATATATTGGTATTCTGGTGCAATTATGGATGCAAAATATAAAAGATGCCTGAAAAATTCTCATGAAATGCTGATAGTTTTAACAATGACGACAAATATGCTTGGATAAAATCCCACAAAACAATAATCTCGTTGGTCTGAAGTTTAGAAGGAAGCGCCGAAAGGCTTCCGGAAAACGTGCTCATGTTTTATATACATTTTTATATCTCAAGGTGACACTTCAATCGAGACATTCCAGATTCCTCTTAAAATTCTCTTCGAAAAACGGCAGATGAGCTAACTTAAGCTGACCGGTAAGAGTAACGGAGTGTAACGCATTTGCAATGGGTCTTCTGGCAGCTGAAACGCCACCGTCTCTAGAACCCTGGTTCCCGCCTTCCATTATTCAAACAGCGTTCGCTGCGCCGGATCGTTCTTGCAGAGAAATGGCAGCCATCTGCGCCTCCAGCGCACGTGCGCACAGCATTCCCTATCAAGGGAATCTTGTTAGATACCAAGTGCCTAGTTAATAAGATACGGAGAGACGATATCTGTCTTCAAAAGAAATCTATTTGATATCCGATGCACCGCGCATAGGATACGGGGAGATATTATCTGCTTCTGTAGTGATTCCTGTTTGATGTCCCTCTTCTCCATCAAAAGGATACGGGGAAGAGCCTCACAGAATCTGAACGTTAACAGATGCAATGCATTTGATAATTATGTTAAATAAGTTAATCTCACGTTACCTCTAATAATTCAATTAGATCATTGTTTTCTTTATTCGAAAATAGATAGTTTTACTTATGAGAATATTTTAAAACTGTGAACTGTGTATTACAGTAAGAAGACTGGCATATATAAATATCTCTCCATATATATATATATATATATATATATATATATATATATATATATAATATATATATACATATATGTGTGTGTATTTTATATATACTAGCATATATATTATGTGTAATATAAGTACGGAATAGAGAACGGCATTTATAAAGAAAGGCCCCAATACTATTTTGCTGAAAAACAACCTCCCAAAATATATAGCTTTTGTTCTCTCCATTCCCTTCCGTGAAAAGCTTCTCTTCTTGTAAGAGTAAGATGGCTTTTTTTTTTTTTTACTCTCTCGTCCTCATATTGAAATGTTTCTTTTCAAGTTTTCTCTCAAAGAACATCTGATATTCTGGTGTTCGGTTCTTGTAAATTTAAGCTTCTCCTTTTCCGCTCCAGGAGCAACATTTTAGGCTTTAAAAAACGATGAAATCTTATGATTAATGCTCCGTTTGTTTTATTTACAGCTGCCGGTAATTTTACAAAGTCTATTCTTATGCCTCTTTATATAGCTGTGCAACGTTTTTAGATTTTGTCGCGGTACTTCGTCCTAATCTTTAAATGGACGGGGCTCTCCGAAAACTTTTGCAACAAGCATTACTGGAACATTACAAAATATAAAATTTGAAAGCCCAAAACCTGTGACTTTTTTTTTAATTCATAGGTGTTAATGTATGTTTCTAGAATTGTAAAGTTTATGGGTCTCCGTGCATTGTCCTTAACCCTTGAAACCTCATTTTGAAATATCTTATGGTAAATTTTTCTCAAGTATAAATTCCAAATTTTTAAGAAAAATTTTAATTTTTTATGTAACTTTGTATACATCAGTTTTGCAAATTAATCCTGCTCGTCATGGGATAGTCTCTAAGTCCTGGTGGAGTGGACCAGCATTGGAAACTAAACAAGTCTTTATTTTCAGGGTAGTGAATAAATTTCTTTGTGCCATATCTATAAATGTAGTGAGATCAAATTAATTTTTACCAATAGACTTAACAAGTAGCTGCCAACTCCTAATGTTCTGTAAAATATGAGCTATCTTATATTATATCCGAAAGTTTCTTTTCAGCAAAAAAAAAAAGTTAAATAGTTTATGGTATTATAATTTACAAGGTTTTTATTGGCATGAATATAGTGAGTTCACGTTAGTTTAAAACTTGAAACGTTGAACCTAAGCTACACTGTTTATTCAAAGTTATCTCTAAGCAAAAACGTTTTAGCAAATGTTTTGCTCTTCCCAGATATGAATAATATCCCGGATGATCCTCCTCAGACTTCATTCTTTAACAAAACGGAACTCCCAGTCAGCACAAATGCCAAGTGCATTGAAATATGATTTCAAGTATTCCTATGTGACGCCACTGATAAGATCATTCATCACAGCTTCCAACATGCAGAATACCGAGGAAGAAAAAGTGCTCCTTATTACCAGAGGGAGGAAGAATTCCAAAATGTTTGCCAAGAGGAATGACGAAGACTAGATAAGTTTGTAGTTCGTAAATAATCAACATTAAAGTATTCCTCGGATTTAAAGAAAATCCCCATTAGGTTAACCATGAAAATTGCACATAAACAAGATTCGGATTTTCTTTTCCTTGTCTGATGGTAATCTAGGACTTTGTCCTAAGTTTTCATATTCAACACTTATATATAAAGCAAAGTATTTCAATCTGCATCTGATATCATTTTCTTTGTAATAATGATCTTGGATTTCTTTAAGTGTGAATGTTGGAAAAGAGAAGAAGACAACTCCTCCCGTCAAGAACTGTGTATCCCTCCAACCGGAAACCAATGGAAACTCTCCTTTGCAGACCCGAGTTGGCTGAAGACACCGTCAAACAGAAAGGTGACAGGGCACGTGCCCCTAAGAACAAGGCCTCTGCAGGTGTCTAGGGATATTAAACTGACTGCAGAAAGAGAGAGAGAGAGAGAGAGAGAGAGAGAGAGAGAGAGAGAGAGAGAGAGAGAGAGAGAGAGATGAAAAATCAAGGCGAGGTTAAAGATAGTATAAGAGAAAAGGTGCAAGCAATGAATTGCAAAAATAAAACTGTTTGTTGTGAATGAGAAATGTCTAATTGCTGTCAGGGTAAGGCTATGAATACGCAATTCTGCTGGTTAAAAAAAAAGTATTATTATTATTCCCAAAAAGACCGCTCCTCAAACATATTTCGTTAAATCATGTAGCAGCTTAACAGGCATTACTATTTTTTTTATCTACATTTTTTCTTCTCATGGAGAAAAAGGCATGATTGCTACACCAAAAATACATTAATATTACGTATATTATGAAATATTACATGAAAGCAAAAATAAAAAAAGGCAAAATGTATAAATACTTAATACCAGAGGCAGTTTTAACTAATGATGTTGATATCAAACTGGCTTTATTCCAGCACTGGTTTTTGCTCATGGCTGTGGTGACCTGGGAGTAAGTTAACTGGTGAGGACGAAAAGTTACATAACATCAGCGATAACTGGAAGGACTCAAACATCTACCAACTCTTACTCGAGGTAGCGAGATAGGCAGTCTGGCGAATATTGATTTCTTTCTTTATTGTCTGTTATATTCGATGCTCTCTCCGTGTACAGATATTTTTATATTAGTTTTTATTGTTGCTGTTATCATTGGTATTATTATTTTCATGCTGGATTTTCGGGTTTCGGCTCAGGAAGTTTGTAGATCCCTGTTTCCCTCCTGAGGGTGAGAAGGAGTATTTCATTAAGGTGTCTAAGGTGGGCTTATGCTTCCGGGTGCGAAGAGCTTCAACGGATGAGAGGCGTCAGTCGGCTGAAGCTTGATGCAAATAATTCGTTCGTTTTAAAGATAATAGATTCCATACAACTATTTATGTGTACTAATGATTATACCTTAAAATTCTTGTTTTTTTATTTTTCTCTTTCTTTTATTTGACAATACTTGACAATAACTGAACTTATGTTATTCATTGTGTTACTCCGTGTATTTCATTAAAAAACCTTCCTTTATTCTGTTTTCATTTCGCCCGCTGAAAAAACTTTAAAATGAAGAAAGATACTTAGCTCACACTAATTGAGGGATTTCAATGGGGGCCGGAAATGCATCTAGAAGGACTTATCATAACATTCACTTCAGGAAGAGATAAAAAGAGAGAGAGCGATAGAAAGAGAGAGTGAATGAATTAACAAGGTGTGCTGTGCTCTGGAGCCATTGTAGAGCCAACAATGAACTAGATAAATTGTTTACATGAGACTTAGACTTACATTTGACACAGGGTGCGTAAGCAGAGACTAGGAAAAGGGGTTAGGTGGGCAGTAAGTGCACCGTTAAGCACTAATGTTTGAATCTGGCATTTGAATAAGAAGCAATCTGTTTCTAGATGATGTTTCACTAAAAGCACTCTGCCTGTGGTGATTCTCATAGCACCACAGCAGACGCATCGCATAGCTATATGTGAAGTGTACTGGTACATTAGAAGCTGGAGGGCTGTCTAGTCTGTTAGTCAAAACTGAAAGTTTAGGTTGAAAATTTACTTCATCAAATCAACCTGAGATCAATGCCTAAGATGTAAAAAAAGGTAACTTCTTTCTTAATGAGCCAACATAGACTTTGTTGTGGCAAATAATACATATGAATTAATGGTAGTTGGTCACCATTTGAATATACCCCTCCCATCCCAGTTACCCAACGAATTATTTAGAATGGAACTAATTTTAGAATGGGAAAAAGCCCCAGAGTTTATGATAGCTAACACTAGATTTGTAGTGACCCAGGAAGAATCGAACATGGGGTGATGCCATGAATGAGGCAGACCTTTATGTAGCTTGACTACCAGTAGTTCGGAACACAAGCCTTGTGAATCATGGCCAAGCGAAGATAAAGATACTGGCATTAGGCATTGCAATTTGAGTTTCAGAAGAGAACAGAGCAAATCAAGCTACAGCAGCTGAAGCTCCATCACAGGACAGACTTCTCACCACTTTCACCTAAAAATCCTCTCTTTGCACCAGAGATAGTGAGGTTTCTCACTAGGTATGGTAAGAATTGGCCTGAAGTGTACTTCTCTGTCCTTGAGTGATTAAAGAAACATCATCAAATGCCATCTGACTGAGTGAGCCCTGGATGCTTATAACAGTATGTCAATAAGTGAATTATGCAAATGTATCCTAATGAAAGCTCCTTCTTCAATCCTGTGAACTATTACCTTTTAAGACACTTTAAGAGACAAGACTCAGTGACCCTGGTTGAGACAGGGAGGAAGTTAGAACTCTCCTTTGAAAGATCGTAGAGTGCAGCACTGTTTTAGAAGCCATGTGAATGCTTAGGATAGATCACTGATTGCAGACACTCCAGCCATTGTTATAATTAGGGATTCACTAGGCTGAAGAGAGGGAAGTATAGAGTACTGGAGCTGCAGCTATAATGGCTGAGAAGTGAGAGTTGTACCTCCACGTTTATAGCACTTCATTAAATAATCAAGACTCCTCAAACAGATCACCCAAAAACTGTGGAAGACCAATAATTACGCTTTCCATAAAAACTCAGTCAGCAACTCTGCCATAGATAGTGCCAACAAACGTACCTCAGCAAACAGGAGCAGAGACACAATAGTTGTCTTGGAAGGACAAAGGACAGAACTAACGTAACAACTGTCACAGTGATGGTATGACTTGAAGTTTCAAGGCGCTGAAAAACCCACAGTCACTCATGGCCCAAAATTAAAAGCTCAAGGGGGTAATCAACTGAGTGACTGAACAGTCAACAAGAACAAAAGAAAGCTGCCAGAACCACAGATACTTAAAGTGAGGAGGTTTCAAGGTAATGACCAAGGACTGATTGCAAGGAATAGATTACAATTTGCTTTGGTACAGGAATCCTTCAGACTCTTCTTTAGCGGATAGCCCTTCCCTGTGATGAAACTTCATGATTTGGGAAAGGAGTACATGTGAGATACACTGTGGTAAAAGATGAGTTAGCCATGCAAAAAGTTCGAATGAACTTTGGATTAAAATCAGGCACAACTCTTGTGGCCCTTGCTGATAAGGATCGCATCAGTGGTACCCAGCTGCTGTTAGGAAATGACATCATTGTTGATATATGTTGCCTTAACCCCACTAATCACCCAACCACTGAAGTCCACGTCAAGAAAAAAGAGAGAGGATCAGTGCCTACAGATTTGATTAAGAGTACCTACACTTATTCACTCCAGGAGTTGATACAGCCCACTATATCTCAAAGCAACCACTTACTGCAGTGCAACAGCAAGCCCATGAACTTCCTAGTAAAAGCATAGCTAATAGTTATCATTACAGACAGCACAGCTCTTCTTCCTGTTTATGGCCTCTTCCCATGAAGTAAAGATCTTAATATTGTAGGCAATTTATATGTGTGTAAGCCTTCAGTGGGTTCAGGGCTTGGAGTCATTTTGGTGGCACCTTTTTACTGCAAGGCTAACCACATCATAGACTTGGGCAATGCCTGCCCCTCTATTTGTCAAGATGCCCACTGTTCTCTAACAATCACTTGCTGCCTAGGGCCAAGTGAAGAAACTTTGGGAGAGGCCCTAAAGTAAGTCAAGTGTCTTATCAGTCAGGTATGACTAAGCTCAGCCTCCAAGACAACCCATAGACTGTACTCCTCTGTAATTAGGTGCTATGACCTGAAAGAAATGTAAAATATCTACCTTTAGGGGGAGCTGCTAGACGTATCCCTACTTCTAAACAAGGAAAACACATCTAAGACATTCCCCGCTAATTATGATTTGACAAATGATTCTTCAGGGCCCCAGTACTCTCACTTGTTAAGTCTCTCCAAAGCGTCTATTTTTTTCAGTTTTATGACTGCTGGCTGAAATCCCCTCTTTCCTGGCTTATCTTCCTTCCTGAGTGACCACGTGAATTGTCTGCAGCTGGAAACTAACAGGAATCGTGCTTGAAGGAGCGAAACACTTGAAATGCCCAGGGCAGCAAGCACCGGCAATTAATAGAGGTCATGTAAGAACGAATGGAGTTCTACCAGAAGAGAAGCAGACAGGACACTGACCCAGCGACATACAGCTGTGCAATACCTTGTTACCTGAACAATTGCTCACCTCTTTGTTTGGCCAAAAGCCTATCATCCAAGTCCTAACCTAAGTGCTAGTGTAGAAGTCCCACTCTTTCGAGATTCCATACATCGATCTTCACTTAAGGAACTAAGGTACTGTGCGGTGGGGGCGAGTTCAGCCATTTACTTCGGTCTCTTATCGTTTCCTTTTCCTTTTGCATAGTGCTTAGACACTCAATCATTGTCTGTAACCATTTATCAGTGTTAAGGAGTAATTTACCTGATCATATTTTGACGTTATCTCCCTAAGCCTTCAGCACTTCCCTCGTAAAGATTAACCCATGCTTTGGCTTACTCAGTGATCGTGTTCCTTTCAGATTTCATTCTCCATTGAGTGGCACCCATAATCTTTTTAACTGTATATTTTAGCTTGAAAGGTACCAAGAGCCAATGTATACGGCTCTTTGTAATTGACTCTTCTCAGTAGTGTAAATACATCTGATTAATTTAAACCCGGAATTTCTCTCCCGAGTCCTTCCATTACTTGTAATATAATGCGACTTAATTTCATTCATGTACGTATGTGTTGATCTCCAATTAGATGTATCCTTGCTAAGGTAAGAACTTACAGATAAAAAAAACACTCGTGCCAGTATATATATAATTCATGACGATAATATTACTTCTGACCGAGCTGATGAACGTCCTCCGAGACCACATACTGTCGCATGCTCTGAAATGACATGACGGGCAGTGACGCCCTCGGTGTCTCTATCAAACAGCATATGTGAGTGAGGTGAATGACATGATCCCAGTAGTTTTATCGACCAGAGAGATTCATTAGAGGTGTCGAAGTTAAGATATCTCCCGCAAATGCAGAGAAAAGCTTATATAAACAGCGTTCCCAATTTCCTACGTGTCCTTTAATTAATTTTTTTTTTTTTTGCCTAAAATGGCAATACGGCAATACGTTACTAAGTTTTCTTTTTAATGATATAACTATTGCAGTTACTGAATCATAGTTAAGACTAGCTTGTATTATTTTTCTTAATGTTTTGAATATTCACAACAAGAAATGAATACTTACAGATAATGATACTTACTTAGAAGATACTTGTGGGCTTATATGCAAGTCTCGACCCAAAGACTCTGACCGAAGCGCCTTCATTCTACATGAGGTCCTTCAAATAGACTGTCAGAGTATATCTGAAGGATCTTGATTCTACATTGGCGAGAAAAGGCTGACTACGGGCTGGACAACGGCCACGGGCTATCGTTACCACACACTAAAATTACGTATGGAAGCACGCAAGACTGATCAGATATTGGGTGTTTTTTTTCAATTTCTAAGTCGGAGTCCCATAAAAGTGTAGATAATACTATAAAGATCCGTGAAATTATAAATAATTGTATAAGCAAATGAAACATTCATAATGGAACCGTTTAAGTATTAAGGAAGATATGACGTCATTCACAATGACTGTGTAGAGCAGTTATCTATTTATCTTAGCTCGATGGAGAGCGTGCGCTAGTGGTGTTTTTGTGGGCAAATTGTCGGTTCCCAGTCTGCATTTTACTAAGTAATACTTACGCTATGTATTCCATTTTAAGAAAAAGTTTCTTAAATGAAAAAGACGTACCTGTCACCAAACTCCAACCAAGTTTGAGGCAGCCCACATCCCTCAACCCAGCAGGATAACCAGTTTAAAGCCAGATGGTGATCACACGCTTGACATTGAATAGTTTTTATTATGAAGTTACTCAAGAGAGTTTATATTCATCACACAGTCCTTTACAACAGATTGCTCCATTATCTGAATTTAACGCATACCCTTAGGAATGCAGACATTAATACTGAGGTTTTAACGAAAAATCTTTCCCAACAGAATTTCTCTGCCTCCTTCAACTGACTGAATTCATACACCGATTGCTAACAACTTCTCTTAGATTTTTTTTTTTTATCTTTTCGGCAAAAACATCAGGTTAACAATACTGCTCTTGCCAGATGTTTAAATGATGCTAAGCTTTATAAGAGAAATGTATAAGAGTTCTTTCTATCATGATTTCAACAAGCTGTGAATGACACTTATTATTTCAATGCTGGCCTATAGTCAAACTGAAATGACTATGAACATGTAGTGCGTTTTCGGAGATGTCGCTTTTCCCAGGTTTGATTCATTAACCCTTGGCCTACTATGTTGGGATCAAGTTGGTTGGGTTGTAATGTAGATGGGGCAAAGGCAAAACCCTGCCAGATCTTCCTTATGCCAGGTCAAAAAGGTAAACACCTTGACACTATTGTTCTACGTTTTTAACCTTGAAGACGTAAAGTGAGCAAAGGGACCGAGGTTTGAAATAAGAAAAGGATGATTTATAGTAGAAAATAAAAAAATAAATATATATATGTATATCTATACATATATGAAGATTAAAGGCCCATAAAACACTCTTTTAACGTTGCAGCCATATTTTTCGAGCACTTCCTTCTGTGCTCCTGATTATTGGTAAAATATGGACATAGGATATCTTACAAGAGTTTAAATACAAGGCATGTGTAGGCGTGTCAGTAAGTCTCTATATCATTTATTTTCATCAGTGAGTCTGGGCTAGATATTGGGCATTTAAATAATTCATTCAGATGATTAGATACTAAATCATTCTTATCCTACGCTGTTATCAAAACAGTTTAATGTATGGTATCAAATCTTCATTTACTGCAGCTTATATATATATATATATATATATATATATATATATATATATATATATATATATATGTGTGTGTGTGTGTGTGTGTGTGTGTGCGTGTGTGTGTGTGTATGTGTGTGTGTGTGTGAGAATGATTTAGTGTCTAATCATCTCAATGAATTATATAAATGTCCAATATCTAGCCCAGACTCACTGATGGAAATAAACGATACAATGCGATGAAACAGAAATACTGTTATTGGCTCCTCATAGACTGGAAATAAGTCGGCCTTGTCCCGGAACGGCGTCTTTCTTCTGGAAATCCCGTGGGATGGATAATTTAGACTTTATGACCGGATTACAGAACCCCGAATCGAGGGATGCAGATTAACTGTAGTCGGATTATAAGTCAGGAGGAAGTTTGGCAACGTAGTTAATGACGGCCATGTTCGTATTCATTTTGTTTTGACTGTGAAATATGTGATCGTATAGAATTAGAGTTTTGAGTGATTGGCGAATATTTAGTGAAAGGCATTTGTAGGTGCTCATCATGTCTCGAATATTGCGTTTTGTTTTTTATATTACATCGTTTATTTCAAATGGTAAATCGAAAGTTATTTTGAAAACATCAATTCCGACTAGAAACAGCCATTTCTACGGTGCTTGTCAACATTCACGGGTACCGAAATGTGCTGAGTACTTTATACCTTCTTATAAGTTAAACATAATTATAACGTTACAACGGCTACGATAATAATATTAAAACAAAATTTCACTAATGAAAATGATAATGATCTCATTTGTCAATGCATGTTTCCAGATGGGCGACATATTCATTGATTGTTATGATCCTAAATACGTCTCTTCATCATACAAAAACAAATACTATTTGAATTGTAAAGAAGACGAGTCAAAGTATAAAAATTTCATTATTAGATGACCTACTATAGTCAAATTCTTCTTGAGGAAAAACCAGTAATTGATCAGTACCTAGTCATAGTGATATTTTTCGAGTTTATACAATTTCTTAATGGCATAAGCATTAATAACGTATTCCAAGTGTAATATTTAATGTTGAAATTAAAAAAGGAAATCGAAAATCATACAAAAGGTTAACTCTACAAAAGGTATTACTCAGCCTTACTAAGTTTTACTACTTGTCATACAAAAAATAAATGTTATATGATTTATAAGCGGATTTACTTGTGATATCGTTTAAATGACCTTATGAATGAAATCTATATTCCAGTAAAAACAGAGAAAATGTTTCTTGGTATGTATTCGAGCTTGGTTTGGGTCATAATATCATTAAGAAAATGAACTATACTTAATTCTGAAAAACAACCATTGTTTTGCCTCTCGCGTTTAGTTCAACTGTTGTATTTATGTTGTATTTGATATTCACGTGTTAAGTTTACTTGTGCCTTCAAACCCAACAGCTGTAGAGCAGTTATCTGGATCTATATAAAATCTATAATCACCTAAATGGAATGTATTTTTAATCACAGCTACTTATAAGCAAATGATCTTTCACCAAGTTACGACAGAAAGAGAGAGAGAGAGAGAGAGAGAGAGCTGAATTTGCATTTTGAATTTCACCAACAAGCCAGTTAATATAACGAAGGAGCATGTGCTCAGAAGAGCTGACACACACACACACACACACACAGAGAGAGAGAGAGAGAGAGAGAGAGAGAGAGAGAGAGAGAGAGAATCTTTAATGACGCATGGGCAGCGTGCTGGAAGCCATCACCCACCAGCTGATCACCCGCCTCACCCCTGCCACCTCCGTCTTCGACTTCACGGAGCTTAGAAACTGAAGCGTCGTTTATCACATGCGGGACCCGGTGGATGAGGGCATGGCTTAGATCTGCTAAGTGGCGGAACCAAGGAAAACATCACCTCTAGACAGGACAGGTCGCCCGGTACTTCCCATAAACACTGCCCGCATAACAAGGGAGGCAGGGAGGGCATTTTAATACCACCCTCGAAGCACCGACACCGGAGATAGGCCAGCTCAAAGATGCTCTGTCCTCTTAGGTTGTTTGAGGACGCGAATAAGTTTCACCAATTTTTTTTTTTTTTTCTTGTGAAAGGGTGACCATTCAAAATGTGCTAAACTGACCGTACAACGACATCAGTAACAACCCCATTTATAAAAGGATATGCAGTACAATTACCTTGCTTTCCTTGTTGATAAAATGATCATTTCATTGGATATGCATTTTCAAGTCACAACCTTCATCAGTTCGTGAAAGGCTTGTTGCCCGGATGAGTTGAAACAAGCACAACCTCCTGCTGTGTTGGTTTTGGCCTTTACATAACTTATCCCAGCTTCTTAAGTTAATGTCACGACTAATGAATACTTTAATATCATAGGGCAGGATATATCCCCACTCTCAACCTTTCCCTTTTATCCAGGTTCTCATGACATAGTTTATACTCTTTTCAAGTTTCATTTCATCTTTCATAAAATCCAGTAAATCCATATGATCTGGTGAAAAACGAAGCAGCGTCATTGATTACAATTCATATCTATAGCATTTTATGGACGATGACATTTAATGCATTTCTGATTTAATGACTTACATTAATCTTCTGTTTTCAATCATTTTAAATCCACGTTTCTCAGCAATTTCTTGATAGAACCCTTAGGATTCAGACTCCTTTGTTTATGAAAGTTTCTGACTGCTTGTAATAGAAAAGTTTTAAACATGTTCGAAACTTAACACATGTTCCCGAAATGTCCGAGGGTCATTTTCGAATGACATAATCACATACGAGTTTTCCGCGACTTCACACTGGGTAAAAATCTGCTCTCAACTCGTCAGGCTTATGAGGCTACAAGAGCTTCATCCACTCGAATTATTCACCATGACAGGCGCATGAAAATCACGTCACGTCACATTGCATGAACTCTATCGTCGTTATGTACCTTGGCATTTGGAAGGGCGCTCTGCATCGTGCGGTTGGTCCCAGCGATGTAGGCTCCAATGACGATGTAATTCAAATACAGACGAAAAAAATGGACCCTCTTCAATAATGTTTTCAGTTAATCGTTTCATAGAATCTTTCAGTCAACTCTGAGAAGTCGTAGTGACAAACAGTTCATGATTTTTAGATGTAGGAGTTAAAGAAAAAGCTTTCTTCGCAACGTAGTATATGAGAGAGAGTAACCCGCTTAGTAGGCTAAGGATGGTCTCAGTTTGAAGTATCTTTGCAACACGTTTTATCATGTTATCTTACGTATCTACATTGTGTATGTTAGTCTCTACTTTGTATATTCCATGTATATGGCCTTGAGCTGAAAATTATTATCATCATTATTATTATTATTATTATTATTATTTACTTAATTATGTATTATTTATTATTAATTCTTATATTCTAGAATAATTCTGCAATAAAAATAAAAAGATTATTCCCAACGACTTTCCTGTGAATTTTATGAATTTACTTTTCCTCAATATATGACAAATTTTCAACATCCGTAGTATTTTCTATTTGGAACATTGTTCACATTATTCAAAGGTTTTATTTAATATAATATAATAAATTGCATTCCTTTAGAATATTTTTTCACATTCACATACACACACATTAATAATATATATATATAATATATATATATATATATATATATATCTATATATATATATATATATATATAAATATATATATATATATATATATATATATATATATATATATATATATATATATATATATATATTATAATGTGTGTGTATGTGAATGTGAAAAAATATTCTAAGGAATATTTCTTATAATTTTTTAGCTTATTTTGGCATACTTTTTAGTATTGTAAAAATTAATTCTATTTATAGACATGAAGATGGGAAAGGATTCCCGAAACGTTGATGTAAATAAAAAGAAATTATTTTCAGTGTTCTCGCTGTCCTATTTATTATTAAACTTAACCTCATCATGAGCAAAAATCTTAAAAGTTACACAAAACACACACACACACACCCACACACACACACACACACACACACACACACACACACACACATACATATATATATATATATATATATATATATATATATATATATATGTGTGTGGTGTGTGTGTGTGTGTGTGTGTGTTTGTGTAACTTGTAAGATTTTTGCTCATGATG
>NC_061095.1:31278071-31293071 GCF_015104395.2 Macrobrachium nipponense | reverse complement strand
AGAGATGGAGAGAGAGAAAATTCGAAATGTATATAGAATAACTTACCTATGGTGTTTACAATCTCTGCAATTCACACTCCGAAATAATAATTATGATAAAAAAAGGAGAAAAACAGATGAAGCCACAACGAGTAAGGTTTTTAGACAAATGAATCAGGCTGCGTAATCTTTATCCATATCTCACTCCAGAAAGACAGACAAAATTTATGAATTGAAAGGAAGGAGGTCTCTTTTAAAAAGAAGGAAAATAGAAAGATACAAACCCATTAAACCAGCACACTTTCAATCAACTTGCAAAATTCGAATTCAAATTACATAGTCTAGAGACGAGAAACAATAAGTTTTGTATTACGTTGCAGGCACAAGAAAGTAAAGGCATAAGAATTAAAAAAAAACAAATAAGTAAATAGATAAATAGATAACAAAAGATAGCAGATAACATTGTCGGACAGTGGCGGATCTAGAAACCTTTATTTGGCGGGGCACATAGGATTATCAATATATATATATATATATATATATATATATATATATATATATATATATATATATATATATATATATATATATATATACATATCTATACATACATATATATATACATATATAATCTAATTATATATATATAATTATATAAAATTTAAACAATTTTTTTTTTTTTTTTATTTTTCAATTAAGTTCATTATATATATTATTATATATGCCTCTATAATATAATCTTATATATAATGTACACACATACGATCTCTAATTTATCAAATATATATATGTGTGTGTGTGTGTGCGCAGACATATATATGTAGTAGTTGTTTGTGTACAGTGTTGTTGATATAACCATTAACTAAGCAAATGTTTCCTACTAGTAATGATTTATTGGAAGAAAACAATGTTCAATTATTCATATCCATGGGAGGGGGGGGACGTGACCAGGTGCCCCATCCCTTAGAATCCGCCACTGTTGTCGGAGACCTATTGAAAGGAAAGCTCAGACAGGAGAATATCACAAAATACGAAATAATGGAAGATCTCCGCTGACGCAGGTGGAAAAGGCTGAAAATATTTGTATGTTCAAAAGATCAGTTCCAGAATAAAAGTTAATAATTAATTCATTCTTCCATCTTCACAATGTCTTTTGTTTTACGAATAAACTATCCCCCAGCAGTGCAAGAATTGCTGTGTAAAGATGTAGTCATAAGAAAGTTACATATTTACTTCCAGCAGGGAAAACCATGTAAGGATTAAATGCCCGTTATCGCTCTTGCAAACTTTTTTCTTATAAACCTTGACTTCAGACTTGCATATTGATGAACAACTAATTTATATGATGTTGAGACTTGTGTCAGAAACATGGTAACCGACGTCTTGTTTCGGTGGCAATGATGATGCAATTAAAACCTCTAAGTTACAGGAGGTCGGTAATCTGCATTTTTATCTGAATTAATTTCTTATTAATACACCTTGAAATGAAAATAGACTACATTATTTGTCATAAAAATCTCCATTGGCATAATATCTTGCGATTGTAGTCAAGCTTTACCCTTATTTTGCAAAATATTTTCAATAACGAGAGAATACCTGACCTAACTCCTTTTTGTATCTTATGAAGTCTTGTGTCACTTGAAGAATTCCTCTGGTTTCGAAGGTCATGTTTTCCAGCAGGCATCCAAATCTTATCCGCTGAGGAAGGAGGAAGACAAACGCCTTGAAAATCGCCTTCGTGGGGGTTCCTCCCTCTGGCTCGTGAGCGTGCGCTGCCCTCCGCTGATCTGCCCACCTCCTATGTCTTCACGGACCGAATACCTTCATTCTGGGCCTATTGTATACAGCTCCTATTTCCCTTTTGATGCTGAACACATTTAAATGACGGGGAGCCTGGTGGGTACAGTAGACAGGGGAAGGGCCAAAGGAACACTTCTGTTATCACCCTCAAGATCACCCTCAGCCTTCTTTCACGGCCCCTCATGGTCGTTGTCAGGAATGCGCCAAGACAAAATCCATCAGATGAATCACTCCTCCACCGATATCCAGCAGAATTTACGGATCTCTGGTAAAGCTTCTTAGCTATGAATTACTTTAAACCGAATCACTGATAAACGCATGTTCAAAATTATAACTGCAACACAATTACATGGCAATAAAATATTTTCCGACGCCTAGAGATCAATATTAGTTTAATAACAGATGAAGCACTCTGATGCATTATGGATTGGCATTAACCAATCCTTGATAAAAGCGTCATTTTCCGTGAGTTCTAATCATAAGAAAAAGGGATCTTCGATAAAAGTATTCACTAAAAATAACACCATGTTGAAGGCTTTCTTTTCAACTATGATACTTGCAAGCTAATCAAAGATGAAGAATAATGTGCTTTTATACGTCAATTCATTTCTAGACAAAAATGTCTCTAAATATTGCCTAATAGTTAAGACACTCACCTTACAAACAAGAGGACCCAAGTTCAGTGACCATTCAAGGCAGAGAGATATGGGCCAAATCCGTCATTGCTATTGTAGGTCACAGTTGGTCGATTGTAGTGGATTGTAGCCTCGATGAAGATAACATACGAACACCAACAAAGCCAAAGATACTGGAAATCGAAAGGTGACGCCTTTGGGATGCGTAACATTTATAAAGGCAAAGTTTCAAGTTTCCCTAAAATCAAACACACACACACGCGCGCGCGCACGCACAATCTTCCCCCCCCACCACCACACACGCACAAACCAACACACACACACACGCGCGCATATATATATATATATATATATTATATATATATATATATATATATATATATATATATATTTTTAGGGCTGTTGCCTTGTATAATAAGGCGCCCTATGAGGTAATGTTAGACTTGCGATAATCTTACGCTAAGTCGGTTGGTATTGCACTTCCATCTTCAATGGAGCGTCTTGGGGTTTGTAGATCACTTACGAAGTCGGTATTATCTTCTTTGGTTATGACGACGATGTGTTAACTCATGATGATTCGGTGATGAGGTTCTAGTAGAAACCACGAAGTATAAAAATACTTATATTCTCTGAATTTACATGGTGAAGATCAAGTAGGATTGTACAAGTTTTCTAATGACGATAGCTTGATCGCTTCTGCCAATGATGATGGCTAATTCTATTCTCTCTACATGATAAAGCTTAGGTAAAGAGGTACAGGTCTTCTAATGACGATAGCTAACTCTATTCTGTCTGTTCTACATCTCGGTTACAAATCATAAAGGAGCAGACAGTAGCTCGAACATATGAACATACAATCAGATGACTTAGTTACATACGAACATACAATCAGATGACGTAGTTACTAATCACGTAGGCCGCTTGAGCTATAGGTCACGGTGTTTGTCTCAAGCAGGAAGCTTGGACTAAAGTTTATAAACAATTGAATGACTACAGGTGACGGCATGTTATCTTAACCTACTTTTATTGTATACGTCATCTTTAGCGTCTCTAGTCTGATCACATTCCTGCAAGCAATCTGGTTGACCCCTTTAGTTTTTAGTCTTTTATATATATGGACTAACATTCCATATTTTTTTTATTATGTAATCATTACATAAAAGCTCGGTCAGCTACCAAAAACAACCACTGAATATTACTCAAACTTGACTGCATTGACTTATAGGAGTGTGATACAGACACTATGTGAATATATATAGATAATAGAAAATACTTATAAGTAAAAAAAATTCATGGTGTACACAAATACAGATTCAAGTAATAAAATATTAGACATAATATGCATATAATATTCGTAAATAATAGTGATCACGTGATATATACTGATACAGTTTTTCAATTCATCTCATTAAGATACATATGCTACAGAAAATACTAATATATTCTGATAACATGATAAAAATCATATTTTAACTGATAAAAATTTCATATAGGAATTGATAAAATTATTAATGTTTATTGTAACGGCTCGTTTTACCGTCACCAAAATACTATTCAATTTTCTCTTTAAGTATCCATATACCACTGATACGAAGTCCACAATAAGGTGGAATCATACCACAAACTCTATTTTCAAAGTGCAAGGATGAATTCAAGGGAGGAGTAAACAAACACAATGAAAACCCATAAATTTAATACATAAAGAACCAGACAGAAAATACACCTGAACCTCTTTAAGAACAGGAAATAAATGAATTACTATCACTTAATAACAAATCACACACGTATACAAAATTAAGATAGCATAACCAACACAACTCAACCAAAATAAGGGGGCCCAGAAAGGAGGAGGAAATCAAAAGAAAGAATATCCTGACGATTACAGGCTAATACCAAGCTTGTCACCAAAATCTTCATGTTCAAAAATGCTTATTATTCTTTTTAAAGAATACAGAATCTCCACGTCTGGAGGAGTGGTACCACAGGTGGTTAATAACTAGGGGGCCCAGTCGAGCAGTCTCCACAGAATCGCAGCCGTGATCAATGTAAAAAGGTATTAAACAACCTTACCATGGGACAGCGAGATCCCCCTGGTTTTATAACTGAACCAGAGGTGGTGCGGTGATTCCCAAGGACGTCCAGATATGTTATCTGGAGAGATCTCTCAATCTGTAGATAACAGATATTCAGTGATCCTCGGGTCCTGCAGATACGGGTAAATCACCAATAGAGGCTGCAAGCACCACGAAGCAAGAGACAGCAGTACTCTTAGTGCACGAGGCAAGGTCAAAAATCATCCAAAAGTGACAAGGTCCAGAGAACGACTGCCTGTTCTCCTCCCTTAAGCCAAGAAGTTACTCCCCCCCCCCCCCCCTTATCCACAGGGGAGGGACCACTCACACAACCTCCTTAAAGATAAACACAAATGTTAATAACAAGCAAACAGTTGTTATACAAAACGACAAGTGAAACTTAAAAACTAGGTTTAACAAATATAAAAAAAAATAAATTTAATAATAATATATTTAATGAAAAAGGATCACATACTGACACCTCCATACCAAGAGAAAAAAAAATTAACAAAATTTTTTTATATATATATATATATATATATATATATATATATATATATATATATATATACTCCAAAAATTTACCTTATGCTAATTCACACAATCAATCACGTAAATATATACTAAATCAGACATTAACAAAATCTGAAAAAAAAGTACAAGCAAAAACATATATAACGACATGCAGAAATGAGACTCAAAAAGGGAAGGGGGGAGGCTTACAAAAATGAAAGGTGCGAGATGATATAAAAATTCCAAAGTACTCAGTACCAACACGACCAAAGTTCGAAAGTTTTTACATTAAAACCTTTCAGATCACCACCATTGCACATGGCAATCAATCAATGAGCTTCACATTGCCATATACCCAACAAATCCGGGATTATGAGGTTGCAGACTGCCACACTTATTCACTTCTGCACTGTCTTATAACCAGTGACTCTTTGCACTCACTGTCACTACGAGTGTCCCAAATCAACCATTGTGTATATAACACTCAGTGTATCTGTCCACTTAACATAAGTAAACGTCCACTTCAAAGTGGAAATACAGTACATACACATATAACTCGATACAGAGAAAACCAACATGGGTCTCCCCTGCGCAATTCTAAACACACAAAATTCGTGAAGCGTAAGCAAGCCTGAAAAAAAATAAACGAATCACCGAATTAGCGAGTCTAAATCACCCCATGATGATACTAAATTACAAGAGTCGCCACCTTTCTTCGTATTGCACCCAAGGGAGAGGTTCTACCTACCGTGGCATCAAAGTATACTATCAATACGATACCTTTTGTCCTAAAACCTTAGTACTGGTTTTAGTAACGAAGCCTATCACACCATCAACCTTCAAAAAACCTTAATTTAATATAAACCTTACGTACGTAATCGATATTATTCCCTTTCACCTTTACTTAATACTAAAACCTTCACGCCTCATAATGTAAACCACTAGAATGATTCCTGTAAAATAATTAAATCATCAATACATGTTAAATATTAAATTCATTCCAACACAAACCTAACTACTCACATCAACAGCACACACATCAATTGGAACGATACAGATACTACCTTTATAATTGTAAAGCCCTCAGCAAGGTTACTTATTCTATGCTGCGTGAAAGAACATCAGCCACAACGTTATCCTTTCCTGAATATGAGTAAATTCCAGATTCCATTCTTGAAGCATGAGGCTCCATCGCATTAGCCTCTGATTCTTATTTTTATATCTGCTGACAAAAGTTAGAGGGTTATGATCAGTCATAATTTTTATAGGCGTACCTGTGGACGATAGATAAACAGAAAATGATTAATTGCTAGGATCAGTGCGAGTGTCTCCTTCTCAACGGTTGAATATTTCCGCTAGGCAGACGTTAACTTTTTAGAGAAGAAGGCAACTGGATGAGACACGCCTTGTTCGTCAGCCTGTAAAAGGACTGCACCAACACCCAGATCACTGGCATCCGTAGCAAAAGCAAAAGGAACATTGAAATCCGGAGCTCTCAAAATAGGAAACTAACAAGCACCTTTTTTCAACTTCTCAAAAGCATTTTGAGTGTCCGAGGACCAAACAAACTTCACTTCCTTCTTCAAGAGACGGGTTAGAGGTTCAGCAATGTCCGAAAAGTTCTTGACAAAACGCCTATAATAACCTACTAAACCAAGAAACTTACGGACATCCCTACGACATTTAGGAACACCTATTTTCTTTATAGATTCAATATTGGCCTGCTTGGGAATTACCTTGCCACCACCAACCTCGTGGCCTAAATACACGACTTTCGCTTTAGCGAACTCACTCTTTTTCAAATTCACTACCAAACCTGCTTTTTTCAACACTTCAAACAACGCCTCGATTCTCTTCGATGAGTCTCCCAATCATCACTATAGATAACAATATCGTCTATGTATACCACACAACCTTCTAAACCGTACACCAAACTATTCATTAATCTTTGGAAAGTGGCTGCCGCATTCTTCATCCCAAACGGCATCACTTTGCACTGAAACCAACCTTGCGAGTGTTTACAAACGCCGATAAGGCTCTAGCACGTTTGGAAAGAGGAACCTGCCAGTAACCTTTTAATAAATCAATTTGCTAATATGTTTTGACTTTCCCAAGCCGTCAATACAGTCTTCTATACGAGGCAAGGATAACAGTCTGCCTTGGTCACCTCGTTCAACTTTCTGTAATCAAACTAACCTAAAGTCTCCGTCAGATTTCTTAACCAAAACTACCGGAGATGACCAGGACTCTTACTCGGCTCAATAAGGTCATGTTTCAGCATGTAATCAACTTCCTTTGCTACTACACCACTTTTGAAGGGATTTAACCTATAAGGGGCTTGTTTCACAGGAATAGCACTACCCACGTCCACATCATGTTCTAAAACGGACGTTGGCGGCCTGGCACATCAGAAAATAAACATTTATAATTATTCACCAACCTCTTCAAGGATCTCTGCTTATCATTACTTAAGTGTGAAACCATACCACCGAAGTTTACTAATGACCCTTTGTTACAGAGCGCCAGTTACCTTCATCAGCACGATTATTTCATTATCTTCAACCTCTGAAAAAGAAACAAAGTTATCACTATTATTAACAGGTTTTCCAATAGTCCCTATAGTGCCATGGGCACCACCTTATCCCGTTCCTTATATGGTTTCAACATATTTATGTGGCAATGTTGAAACGGTTTTCTCCTCTCTGGAGTTTTCTACCAAATAATTTATAGGACTAATTTTCTTCAAAATTTTCCAGGGGCCAGAGAAAGACGCCTTCAGAGGGTTACCAGGAATGGTAGAAGTACCAACACCTTATCGCCTACAGCGATATCACGTTCCTTAAGATTTACGATCAAAGAAGAATTTCATCCTTTTTTGACTTTTCAACATATTTTCCTCAGCAAACTTCCATGCCTTGGTCAATTTGTCCCCAAGATTCGTTACATAATCCAACAAATTTATGTGAGGGACGTCTCCCTCCCATGATTCCTTAACGACGTCAAGAGGACCACGTACAACAATGACCAAAAATCAAATTAAAGGTGAAAACCTAAGGATTGACTAGGTGTTTGAACGAAAAGCAAATAACAAATATGGCAACCTTCCTTGTCCCACTCCGAACCATGACTTAGACAATACTTTTTCAACATCGATTTCAACGTCTGATGAAACTTTCCAAGGCGTCCCTGACTCTCCGGATGATATGGAGAAGAGGTCACGTGCTTAATATTAATTCAGCCATTTTATCCTTGAAATAATTACTAATAAAATTGGATCCACAATCTGACTGAATTATTTTGGGCATGCCAAACCTGGTAAAGAATTCTATTAATGAATCTACAATTTTCACACTCTTAATACTACGTAACGGTATGGCCTCTGGATAACGAGACATCCTATCAAAAATAGTAAAAATATATTCGTTACCGCTACGAGTACGAGGCAAGGGTCCCACTACGTCTATGATGATTTCTTTGAAGGGTTCCGAGACAACTGGGATGGGAAACAACGGTGCTTTCGGAATGGGTTGATTGGGCTTGCCAACCCGTTGACAGACGTCACAACTGTTCACGTATTTCTTGACGTCGGCCTTCAACTTGGGCCAAAAATATCCAGCAAGCAATTTTCCCCGACGTCTTGTGAATACCAAAATGCCTGCCAAGTCATTCTCATTCTCGTGGCCTAACGACATTAAACCTCTCCTGTAATCAAAAGGAACCATTATTTGCTTGACTACTTCAGAGTTTTCATTAGTAGCCTCCAAGGTCTACTTACCCTGTACAAAATATTATTAATAATTTTAAATTTAGGACTCGTTAAGTCAGAGAGCTCACCTGGCTCAAATGGGAGATTTGAAAATTCCTTCTTCTGAGCTTTAATTATCTCCTCCGTAGTTCCAGTTCAATTTATTTTTACTATTACCAATATTGCCTAAAACTATACTACCACTACGGTCTAAACTACTTAAATCTACGTCTACGGTTGACTCTGCAGCGTCAACAAGTGCAGACCGAGAGCGAGTGACTACAGATATTTCGCTCTCGAGATTAATTAATATTGGACAAGATTTATTTTTTAAGGGCCACATCATTTCCAAGGACTACATCAATATTCTTCACGGGAAACTTATCCACTACGACCAAATTAACCGTTCCCATAAAAAGAAGGACAATCCAAATAAACCTCTCAATTGGATAAGAATGAACCGTATCCGGAAAACCTGACAGTAACACAAATTCCGTATGCTCACCAACAAAATACCGCGGCAAAGCTTCTCTTAAGATCAACGACTGTGCCGCTCCCGTATCGCGTAAAATTCTTACCCGTTTTCCTACAGGACCCATCAACCACAGTGACACTGCCAAGAGACACAAAACGAGAAAAAGGCTTCATTTCCACGTCCGAAAGTCATTGATCAGAGGTCTTTGGCGAATTATAGTCTCTGTCTCTCTTTTTCTCGACCCCCATTACAGGACGAGCATTATTTTGCAGGGATCTCCGGAAGGCATAACACATGCTTTTAACGTGCCCCCTCTTGTTGCAGAAGAGCACGTTAATGACTTTGCCTTCTCAGGGTCATAATTATTTGACTTGTTAAACCTGTTTGGATGAAAAAGACTTATTATTATTACTAGTTTTGTTACCCCTATTATTACGCCTATTATAATTATTACCAGTATTGGACCTATTATTATTATTATTCCATCCACTTCTAAACCAACCAGGCTTCATATTGGAAAAGACACCACCTAACTCATTTTTATGAGACAAGTAGTACTCGTCACTGGCAATAGCTACCTCTTGCAAAGTGTCGAGTTTCAATTCCTCCAAATGAACCTTTAACTTGTCCGGCACACACCTTTTAAATTCCTCTACCAACACTAATTCCTTCATTTTATCAAAATCGTCCACTTCTTTGGACTTAAACCAATCCTCGGCAGACTGCTTTTTTCCCTCGCGCAAACTCTACGAAGGTTTGATCATTCCCCTTTTGCAGATTTCTAAAGCGTTGACGATACGCTTCGGGGACCAACTCATACGCTTTCACAAAAACGATAGATTTGACACTGTCATAATCTGAAGACAAATCCTCATTAAGGGTAACATACACTTTCTGCGCCCTACCAATTAATTTACTCTGTATCAGAGTAGTCCAGACTCTTGTGGCCAACCTAATGTACCTGCAATTCTTTCGAATGAAACAAAAAATTCCGCCACATTACACTCCTGGAAATTCGGAACAAATTTAAGTGCCTGCGCCAAATTGATTGTAGGTGTTACAGACCTATCTGGGTTAGGGGAAGGGGCTGAAGGACCTACATCACGCCTCTCCCTTTCATCAGCCTTGAATTTCTCCAAATTAAACTCTAAAGTCTTTAATTCAATTTGCTTACTTAATAATTCAACAGACACTTCTTCCTTAATCTGTTTAACCTGTTCACCACCTGATCCCTTTCCAGACTTCACATATTCATAAACTTGCAGCAATAGTAGACCCTTTCTGATTGTCACCGGATACTCAATTTCAAAATAATTCGCTACCTCTTCTAACTCTGGCTTATTCAATTCAGTCAACCTTTCGTGCCACCCCTCTCCACTCAGGAGCTCATTCACGTCCAGTGTAGCCATTATGACAGTTGCAATAGTTAAATCTTACAATAACAACAGCTAATACCAAACCAAAAATTGAGGTGTAAATATGTATCCTTGCAAAAAAAATTCTAACTCTTCCCCAAGAATCAAACTTGCACTTACAAATGGATACGCAGGATCGTATTATCCTGTCTACAACGGTTGCCAATTTGTAACGGCTCGTTTTACCGTCACCAAAATACTATTCAATTTTCTCTTTAAGTATCCATATACCACTGATATGAAGTCCACAATAAGGTGGAATCATACCACAAACTCAATTTTCAAAGTGCAAGGATGAATTCAAGGGAGGAGTAAACAAACACAATGAAAACCCATAAATTTAATACATAAAGAACCAGACAGAAAATACACCTGAACCTCTTTAAGAACAGGAAATAAATGAATTACTATCACACTTAATAACAAATCAACACACGTATACAAAATTAAGATAGCATAACCAACACACTCAAACCAAAATAAGGGGGCCCAGAAAGGAGGAGGAAATCAAAAAGAAAGAATATCCTGACGATTACAGGCTAATACCAAGCTTGTCACCAAAAATCTTCATGTTCAAAAATGCTTATTATTCTTTTTAAAGAATACAGAATCCTCCACGTCTGGAGGAGTGGTACCACAGGTGGTTAATAACTAGGGGGCCCAGTCGAGCAGTCTCCACAGAATCACAGCCGTGATCAATGTAAAAAGGTATTAAACAACCTTACCATGGGACAGCGAGATCCCCCTGGTTTTATAACTGAAAGCCATAGGTTGGTGCGGTGATTCCCAAGGACGTCCAGATATGTTATCTGGAGAGATCTCTCAATCTGAAGATAACAGATATTCAGTGATCCTCGGGTTCTGCAGATACGGGTAAATCACCAATAGAGGCTGCAAGCACCACGAAGCAAGAGACGGCAGTACTCTTAGTGCACGAGGCAAGGTCAAAAATCATCCAAAAGTGACAAGGTCCAGAGAACGACTGCCTGTTCTCCTCCCTTAAGCCAAGAAGTTACCTCCCCCCCCCCCCTTATCCACAGGGGAGGGACCACTCACACAACCTCCTTAAAGATAAACACAAATGTTAATAACAAGCAAACAGTTGTTATACAAAACGACAAGTGAAACTTAAAAACTAGGTTTAACAAATATCAAAAAAAATAAATTTAATAATAATATTTAATGAAAAAGGATCACATACTGACATTATGCTGATTGATTCGTTGATTTTTATGCTAACTGTTATATATCTGATTCATTAATTCATATACTAACTCATAAATAACTGCAGTTATTGGTAAGATAAAAGGTAACAGATTGATTATAGGCTACCTGATTTATTTATACATATGTATATGGATTCATATAATTATGATTAATATATGCACTTTAAATAGATTTCCTTGCGTACACGGCAAAGATATAATTTGTTTTATTTATATCATTTATTATATAGATTCCTAGTGCGTACCACGCAAAAGATATATTAGATTTTGTTATTGATGATTCATTTAGATATAGATTCCTAGTGCGTACATGCAAAAAATATATTTCGATTCTGTTATTTATGATCATTTATATATAGGATACATGATACTTTTATATATAGGATACATGACCGAGGTTATACTACTACACATTTAACTAGCGTTCGAACAACTTTTCGTCCATTACACAGTTCCAGACAACCACCTATAGCCAAATGAAATGGCCAATTCCATATGGTTAAAACAAGGGGAAAATTGCCTGGCGGGGTCCAACGTTCTATTTCGGCCTCATACTTATTCTCTGCATCCTAAGCCACACGATTACGTTCGCGATGAATAAAATCACCCCCAGCACGAGTCCTTCGCCAGCAAAGTAGAGTTGAATATCCTTCGGGTCGTAATTGTCCGAAGTATGTCCCTTTTGTAGTCGATTTCCGACAGCCGCCGGAGCGTTCCGCATTAAAACGAGATTAACGACGGGATACGGTGTCGGTCGAAGAAGTCCAAGAAATTCCTTTCACATTGTAGGCGGTTGTTACTTGACTGTAGTCGTCCGCTGCGACGAACGATTTTTTGAAGTTGCGATGTGAAACTCTCGTATTGTAGGATACTGTAACCAGGTTCCATTAATCAGCCTGCAAGTGAAATTATACTTGTCACGAGGGCAAAGTAAATTCAGACGACATCCAAATACAGGGGTGAAGAAAGCCATTAAGACCAGACTTAACCCACATGAATTCGCTGATATTTTATGGAATTCAAAAGAGAGCTGTACAAACTTTTTTATCCATGGCATTAATAATGAGTGAACATATCCAGGTCTATGAGGACTGTAAAAATATCCATAATTATAAAAAATAAACAGATATCATTACGAATCCCAAAGAAAATTCAATATTACTGGTAGTAAGTTACTAGACAAAGAAGTGGAAAACGGAGCTATTTGTAAGATTTCCAGGCAATATAAGAGTAAAAGAGAATATTAATCATGATTCTGTATTTCTCTATGCTAACTGAAATTAAGTTGTGATAAAATCTGATCCTATGTGCCCTAACCAAAGTTTCATATTCAATTTTCTCGCGCGCATCCTCTGAGGTTAATTTTTAAACTTTATTAATAGGCTAGAGATGCAACGAAAGAACCCACTATGTAACTAATTTCTATATAAACTTTGGGGTTTTTTTCAAGAAAATGTGACATTTTCCCATGAATGTGATTTACTTGGATTGTAATAAGCTAATGTTGCAAGTAAATCTTTCATATCCATGACTTGATACTTCTAAATGTCCGTTTGCCAATGTCATAAGCTAAATTATTGACTCTAATTGTCTATGAGGTTCAGAAAAAATTAATTCATTTTGGTGTTATAGAAATTCTATTTGCTTATTTTGTTTATTAATTTTAAAATGATTGCGATTCCTTAACCAAGTTTGCATTGCAATGCGGATAAGAATAGATTATGGCTATGTATGTCATCGTGACCTATGGACCACATGTGAAGTTCATGAGCTAAGCATTCCTCTCTCCAGTCAACCTGCTTCGCAAGTGGAGACGACACACGCAGATGAAGCCTGTGTAAGCAGATTATTGAGGTTAAAACGAACAAATGCTGATACGGCAATGCAAGCTTCGTCTCTCATTAGAATCATTCAAGAAAACATCGTTAGTGAGCATTTCCGGCACTTCAAGAAACAAACCGAACGCATCTGCGGCATCAGATCTTCAAGGGCTCGAATCATCCAAACGACGCGCACGGGGAAAACTCAAGCCAAACCAGGTCATCCGCTAAAGAGAAGGGCGAAGGGCACATCGTTATCGGAACACCGTGACTTCCCACAAAAGCAAGCTAAGTACAATTTTTTATTCATTTGGAGTAACTGAGTGTTTCCTTTGCAGGTCGAATTTCGTTATTCCTGTGGCTGAAGTTACGAGACATTCTTAATCTTACTTTTTTACAGAAATTATCTTCATCATTGAGATTTCGCTACTGCGAGTTTTTTATCTTTGAGTTTCTGTTTCCAGAAGTTCTACTGAAATATCATAATCATATACTATGTTAATTTTATCATTTTGGGTGATTATTAATCCTTTACGTAACAAATATTAAACAGTGAATGTGCGTTTACGCAGTGGACGTCTGTATTTATACAGATGCATGGATAGGGTCGTTAGGCACCGTAGTGATTAGAAAACACACAAAAACAAGTGGAACACCCGTACAAATCTAGATAAATTAGAGGTAACACTATTTCGGGTCATGACAATAAATGCTCCTTTGCAAAGTCCCGATCGCAGTTTTAGCCTTGAGTTTTTTTAGTTATATAAAATATCGAACCTCAATGACTTAACTTAACTTTTAAAATATGGCTGGATTGCAAGGAATAACATGTCTATAAAAAACTTTCATTAGGCTAAATGCGCTGACCAGGATCCCTCAATATTTCAAATTTTTGCAAAGAATGAAGTAAACAACAGCAAGTACACGATAACGCAGTAGAGATAACTTATTTTAATAGTAATCGCTCAATTCTTTATAGTTCGTCATTCATACGTTCGTTGTTTTATACGTAAGTAGCAGCAACATAATGCTAAAAACATACAATACGTTCTCGATGGTAATAAAGAGAAGGATCCTAATTATTACAAAAAGAAATAGGTAAACAGTAGCCCTTTCAGAAACAAACAAATCGTGCTTAAGCACTTGGGTATTGTGTCATCCAGTCAAGCGGTCAAGGTCAGTTAAATCTACCGAGTTTTCAAAGCAAAGCAAATTCCACACAATAAGAGACTCTAGCAGAGTGGGGAAAGGCGATGTTGGATCATACATGCCAATACCTTTTTGAATTAAAAAGGAATCTTCCTATGAATATCACGACCG
>NC_061095.1:31228071-31273071 GCF_015104395.2 Macrobrachium nipponense | reverse complement strand
GCGACGCCTAGTAATCTATTGAAGGGGAAGTATGGGCAACGACAGCTTTTCTTTCTGGCCTCGTAGTGCCCTTATAACACATGCGTCTCACACCTACTATGAGATTCAGGGCTTCTGTAACACGGTTTTTTGGCAATAACTTTATCTGTGCGTTTCATAGATATAACGCTTATTCAGAATACACATTTTATCTACACATAAATTTTGACTGTATTCTGCATTACGTAGGTTGAATAAATTTGATACTTATAATGTAAAAGTGATTTTTTTTGAAGACGGGCCAACTTACTCAGAGATAAGGTTTCGAACGCACTCGTTACGTAACTTATGACGGCATTTCTTCCCTCCTCCTCGATGGATGATTGGCTATACGTAACGAAGGCTATACCTCTGGCAACAATGACAAAAATTTAAATACAAGCAAAGCAGTACACCTTTATGAACTCTGAATCCTCTCCACTGATAATTGTCATAATGATCAAACCAACAAAATATGTTAATGAATACAAAAACACTTCGATTATTAGTCTAACTCCCAAAATAAGTGTCCTAAGATATTATAATCTACTTTATAGGTCACAATCAGATTGACAAGATGTAGGGAATAGTTGGTAATTTTCAAAAACATAGTAGACAAGCTTGATTTGATAACTGCTATATCCAATGTCAAGCAATTTTTATTTATCGGCTATCTACCTATTTACTAAAAGAAAAAAAAATAGACGGTACCGTATTTTGGCTTTAAACCTTCACCAATAATTATCGCCAGAATGATGACTTCATGAGCCTCCACCCACTTTGGCCTCGTTATAATTCAGGATAACAATGAAGGCTATCATGGACATTGTTGTATTAGAAAATCTAACTTCTGGCTATAAAAACTCATTTCTCGAGTAGTTGTAAGAAGTGCTAAATGATCCTCAGGTATCCCAGCAGTTGGCCTAAACGTTTAATTCATGTATATTGCTGTTATTACTAACTTTGCGGCACTACTGCTACAGTAGTATTACTAAGCTAGCACAGATACCCCACCCACATCTATGGATCGTTCCGCCATTCATAAAGTCTTTATATGGTCGTACAGACTAAAGAAAAAGGAAAAAAATTATATCGGATGATCCGTTGGTCTGCTGGAGATTTTAGCACATATAAGCTTGTATTTACTTTGGATAAAAATCTTATTTTAACAAAAATAATTATATAAAGACTGTTTACATACAATCTCTCTCTTTCTTTCTCTCTCTTGGTGGCATAGTGAATAGTTAATGGAAATGTTCAAAATCCTGAATGACATTACAAGTATTATAATCACGTTACGCTAAATACAAATCAGACCATAAACATTGGATTTAAACTAGAAACTGAATAATTACCTATTCAGGCTATAGTAAGTATGGCCACGGGCTTTCTCTTGACTGTATAAAGTTGCAAGTCGTAAGACAAATGCAGTTTTGCAACCACGGGGACAATTCCAAATTCTGTTAGCAATTCTTGACTAATATGGGTTTCAGAGCCGATGGAATAAGGTGAATGGATTTCTGTCTAGTGGATGGGCGGGGCAACATTTCGTAAAACGATGTTTACCTTGCTTACGTAATGAATGTTTTTCGACTCTTGGCTCGCAATCATTGGCCATGGCGTCGGCTAGATCATTTTTACTCTATAAAAATTAAAACTATCGGGTTTAGGTTATTGATAATGCTGACAAAATTTGTGTGTAGTTGTAAAATATGCATATGTCAACTTTCAGCTACATCCTATGCTTTGATAAGGAGCAAAATCCAAAAAACCGTGTTACAGAGGCCCTGAATTTCATAGTAGACGACCTTTGTTCGATTCACGAAGCGGAGGAGGAGGAGGAGGAGGAGGAGGAGGAGAAACAGGGGGGTGGGGGGTGGTGTGGTTGGGGAAACGATCGCTAATATCCAAAATGTCCCTCTTGATCTTAAGCAGTTTCTCAGGTACCTGATTTTTAGTCAAATGAAATGGGGCGCATCTAACATGTAGAGAGAATGCGAAAAGAAATGAGACAAACTTAGACAAATGTTGAAATACTTCAGTTGACATTGTAGTGACCACCATTAGTATTATCATCAAAGTGATTTATCCTTTATTGCATTTTTATTATTGGTGCTTTGGCATGTGTTCTTGATGTTTTATAGTATCACAGAACTTTTTGATGTTGTAATGCAGGGTATTTCTTCCATGACAGATGTTTCATTGTTCCGTTAAAAGATTTAATCCTTACCCCACTGGCGTGAAACCTTCCGAAATCTTCTCTCTCTCTCTTCCATCTCTCTCTCCTCCTCTCTCTCTCTATCTCTCTCTCTCTCTCTCTCTGCTAAAGTAGAAATATACTCTCGGAGGGAGATATAAATGAACATCTATGCCTAGAATTTACGAAGACTAGTTGTCATATAAAAGTTATATATATATATATATATATATAATATATTATATATCATATGTATATATATATAATTACATCTATACTATTTTTATATGATTAAGATTATTATATATATAATAGACTATATATATATATAGATATATATATATATATATATACTTTATATTCATGTATATATATATATATTTATATATAAGAGTATTAACTATATATAATAATACTATATAGTGATATATATAGATATATATAGATATTAGATATATATATAGATATAAATATATATATATATAGATTATATATCTATATAGATTATATATATATATATATATATATATATAATATATATATATAATATATTTTATATATATATATATATCTCTATATAATATATATATACTATATAATTATATATGATATATATAATATATAATATCTTTCATCTCTATATATATGATTATATATATATATATTCTATATATATATATACTATTGATCTATATATATATATATATATCATCTATATATATATATATATATAGATATATATATATATAGAATATATTAATATAATATATTAGATATATATAATATATATATAGTATGTATATTATTAAATTAAACATTTTTGTATTACAGAATCTGTAAATAAAAACCCATGACCTGAGGTCATTGGCATTAGGAGGGTCCTACGTGACCAATGCAGATCTAGATTACGCTATGCGCTGTCTGCAGTAGCCTGGTTTAAATCTGTTTAGATATGTCATCGTTTTGCATTACTGATAACTTTGCACAACAACTTCCATGGGAAGCGGTTGACCTGTTAACCTACGCCGGAAACTTGTAACTTCCGAGCCGGCGGACTACGTATGTTTTTATATGAATCGCTGAGGTAGCTAATGTTTTGCTATCGACGTGATGCTTTAGAAGTGCAGTTCTTTACCAGCGATCAAACATATCGGTCTCCCGACCGAACTGTCTCTCTTATTATGGAGTTACAGAATAAAGTTGTTATACCTTTTTCAACTTATCTGTTTGAATCCTCTCCTTTAGTTTAAGAAGAACCACTCTACTAAGATATCACATAGGAGACGGAAGGAACCAGAAATACTTACGAATGACAGTCGTAAGGAGAAACAAACAGTCTTTCGCAAAAGCGAAGAGACTAAAATATATAGGGTATATTTTGTGAATATAACAAATCATGCGTACACAAGCTTCAGAAATTACCAGTCAGCTATCACGGTGGGGAGGGTTGAAATTGATTTTAAGTACCGAAGTTCCGTGCCTCGAGGTAGGACTCGAAGGCTATCAAAATGTATTTAGAATTCTAAAGGTTAAGACTTTATTGTAGCTAAAATAGATCCATATAAACATACACACACACAGATATATACATATATGTACATATATACACACATACATATATATAAACATTTATATTCAAACATTAAACCAAAAATAACCTATCACATGGAACTCACTTATACAAGATAGGTACACTTGTTCAGCCATGATTCGAACTTCTGCATTTTGGGTTTGATGCAAAATTGAGAGTGACTTTGCCTCTCCCGCTATGATTTATGATTTAACATTTGAGAGTATAAAAAAATTCATGCACACATTGGTTATAAAAGTATCATACACGCACGCACACACACACAAGGGAATCTCGGATATGACCTTTATGTATCAACATTTTCGTTACTTCCCATAAGGAGTTTGACATAAAAATGTTAACATTTGAGCCATGGTTCATAAAAAAAATAAATAAATAAAAAAAAGTGAAAGTCGTTGAAGGATCTCTTGACTTACTTCTAACTTCCCAGGCCTCATTGTAATTGATCTCAACTCGCTCCAAAGAAGTAATATAAGTTTATATGGATTGGTTGTTTGGATGGGACTGCTCGAGCCATACACACTTTAAAAGAATTCGTAATACTGTACCCTTTACGACCCAAGGCCCCGTCTCCATTCCCATTCACCTTCAAGACTGTGTGGAGACATCCACTTGCACACCTGACGCCAGAGCACGTGCTACATTGAACAGGTAAAATCAAATTCATTAGTGAATCGTCGCACCTTGTGACTACGGTTGCAGGTGCGTCTCTGAGGATTTCCTATACATTCATCTTAATAATTCAGGTATTAAATTCCCTCCGGACATTATAGGTGATGAGGGCTAACTTTAAATGCTTGCAAGCAACACATCTAAACTAAGGCTACGAATAAATGAGAAAATATTCACATGGGCAAAAGGAGCTGTTATAAATTTCTGAGAGCTGAGTGACAGAAGCTACGGACATTTGTCGTTATTAATGAAATTTTCAGTCTTTTACGTTAAGTGAAAAAAGATTCTTTACTTCCAAAATTCCATTGGCACTTATGGTGAATCTCAGTTTTGACGCTTCATTATTTTTCTTAAAAGCAAATAACAGACTATTGAGTCTGCCCGTTGTTCATTCATCGTGTGTCCTCGAACGAATAGGAAAGATGTTGATGGCACCAATAACTACCAAAACCGGAGATGAAAAAGATATAAGGTGTCTGACAGAGCATTCCCGCTGTGGAACCGCAGTGTTTCCCACCACCATCTACATTAGCGTTTGCAGGAAGATGTTTGTGTTATGAACACCCCGAGAATGATTTCGCTTTTTAGATACATTACACACCAGCGTTCGTAAAGGGAACTACATAATAGGTATTATTTTTGGCAAAGCATTTACTGAATGTGTTTTTTTATTTTTTCACTATCTGGATGGAATTCCTTTCCCGTTTCACTCATACTACCTAGATCACTAACGTCTGATATGGTATCAAAATAATTAGTTATATATATATACCTATATATATGACTGGAAAAACGTTATTACAACAAAATTCCAACTAATAAAATTGAACGCATTAGTGCCCAGCACCAACTTTAAAGTTGAATGGGAAACAGACAACAAAATTCCTTTTCTTGATGTTTTGATAATTAGAGACACGAAAGAATACAAATTTACCGTATACGGAAAACCAACTTTCTCACTTTCATATATTCACTACTTTAGTTATCATAACATTTCTGTCAAGATAGGCATAGCCAGCAAACTATTCTTAAGAACCTTACGAATTTGTTCCCCAGATTTCCTACATAAGGAATTTGAACTAATTCTTAAGCAGCTTTCGTCTTTATTGTATCCTGACCATATAATCGAGAAAGTGATTCATAAATAAAACGTAATTTTCTACTGAACCCCTCAAGACAAGACCAGAGAGACACCCCACAATAAAATAAAAATCCTACACCTGGACAGGACTGAGACAGTGATCCAGACCCTCGAAAAATCTAACCCTTTCGCCTTTATCTAACCAAATACTTTAGCCAAATCCCTGAGTAACGTCCAACAAAAAACAATCCCCAAAGACACAGTATACAAAATCCCATGTCTGGACTGAGACCAATCTTACATCGATTTCACGGGAAAATCACTTCTCCAGAGATTAATACAGCATAAACGGTCAGTTAGGTATGGACAACAGAGCTCAGCTATTTTTATCCATATAAATAACCATAACCACTGAATAAACTGGAATTTGTCACATATAATTTACAGCTAGCAAATGTCGGTACAAAAGCCAGATGATAGAGTCAGCCTTGATTAAACGAAGACAGGTAATGAACATCTCAAAGGGTGCCTGGGAATCAGATATAGATAAAATCTTCCTTACACGAACGCTTAAGAAGGTTACTCACAAGGGGGATTTCTAGTTGATAAGTGCTTCGTCATCGGCAGGATTCGAACCGTTGGCTGGTTTAGGAACAGAAAAGCAGTAAATTTGATCACTGACCTATCTTGCTCAGTGGTCAACGTCACTGTCAATGGTTCGAACCCTGCCGGTGACGAAGCACTTATCAAATATTTGCATGTGTTAAAGTTAATACCCAAGTTTATTGAACTGAATAATAAACGATATTTTTGGCTTTATAGTCGTGATGTACACACACACACACAGACACACAAATAGAAGTTTATACATATATATATATATATATATATATATATATATATATATATATATATATATTATTATATTATATATTCAGAAAGAGTAAGAGGCGGGCTAATCCAGGCGGGCATGATAGTACCTGAGCACCTTTCAATGTTGTCACCTGTCTCTTGTATATATTACAATATTTCTCACCCTTCTTCCTCAACCCCGACTCCTCCCTTCGTAAAGGATCCCCCTTCCCCCTCCCTCCCCTTGCCAATCCCAGTGGCTTCCTTCATGCATATGCAAGAAATATCTTGGGCAATTTGCAATCACATCATCGCAACGCGTTGCATCTTGCATGCAGTGCAGGGCGCAAAGCAGAGCCGACTATTCCATATTTCCGCCGTCAGAAGGATCCAATAATGTTATCAAAGATCTCAGGCCAAAAGACGCTGAAGTATTGTGAGTTTAATAGCTCCTAAATTCCAGCACTTATTCTTAACGTTATTACTCTTCTGATCACGGCCGAATGATTAGTTACTGCGGTGGCCGCTCGTACCCTACCAATGACCACTTGGGCATCTCTCATGACCCCGCCACACATACTGAGCGCCGCTCCATGCATTCCTGATGGGACTTGTCACAGGTGGCGCTTCAAAAAGCGTGTAATTCTTTCCACTTTGAGTCTGGCCACACACACATCGTCCTCTTTGGGTCTGCTCTCCGCTGATGACGCTCGGCTTCGATAAAAAGGCCCTGCTGTCGATCGCGTCATATTGCCAATTCAAAGGAGAAGGGAGAATCTTGGGACTGAAATATTAATGATGACCTTCCTACGCGATACATGCACCCTCGGTTATACATTCTGAAAGGATAACCACGTGCATTTTATATATTCATCGTATGAAATCCTTGGAAAAAGATTAAAAGAAAAAGGTAATTCCGTCATTTAATTTTTTGTGCGTTCCCCGACGACTAGTTTCAACATCGAGAAAATACTGTCAGAGGAAGCAGCGATGCGCCACCTGCGCAGTTCGACCTTCCAAAGGAACCTGCAATTTAACGTTCTAACCGATGACTAATATCATCTGCTCATTTTCCAATTGGATCCAATCTGTTTCTCCATCATCTAATCTAAAGGAATAAAGGCCAATATCTGGTGCGATTGGAGAGATTAAAAGTAGCTCACGGTGGCTTTTAATCCCTCAGGTAAAAAGCTTGTCCTATTTTCAGGGAATGACACAGCCTGCGTGAGCCAAATGTAAAACCTCAAATGCCTTTAGGATGACTCCATTAATATTTCTCTTAAAAGGTAAGGAAGATACGTTACTTTACTTAAAGTTTTAAAATCCTAGTTACAGGTAGCCTCGTAGAACAAGACTGTGCAGGCATGAATGAAGCTAGCTCTTTTTAACAAAAGTATCTGAATTTCCAGTCAAGATGGCACTGAAATAGAGTGATGCTCTGGGGCAAGGGTCTGGGCTGTCGAAGGAAAGTTTATCCTTAAATAGTCAAGTTGTAAGCCACCTAAATGAAGTGATGCATCTTAGAATAAGAGGTTGTGCCAGCATAAGGCTACCTCAAGCTGGAAAACATTTATAAATCAGTTGACATGAACTAAAATGTAGGCATATTTTTTAAATTTGATTTATTCTTTTTTTTTAGTCCGAATTCTTTACTTTTAGTAGGCAAATAATAGAAAATTTGAGTTGTGAATAGTCTGGGTACCAGCCCAGAGTTTTATTTTATTTTATTTTATTTTATTTTATTTATCATTTTTTTTATGAGGAAATTCCTTGTATTCAATCTGCAGATATCAGGCTGGACTTGCTCTCACCGAACCCCATTTCGTACCGTGGGCATGTTCTGGTTGTCAGAAGTACATTGTGTTGACCGTTCTATATCAACATAGTTCTAGTAAGGTTTAAAAGTCCAAACCCTTAACATTATCAGCAAAATAATATTTAGAGTGACTTTGTAATACAAACCGGACACATTTTTAGTAGTTAATCAAAGGCAAAATATAAATATCAAATAATGAAGTCTAGTAAATCTAAATTTTTTCTTATTCTTGAATTTTCAGAAGATACATGATATCTCCAATGGAATGAGAGAGAGAGAGAGAGAGAGAGAGAGAGAGAGAGAGAGAAGAGAGAGGAGAGAGAGAGAGAGAGAGAGAGAGAGACGACTCTCGAAATATTAAAAGACAAGATTTTAAGTCCTTCTCATCTGCCTCCCCCCCAAAAAAATTTATAGAAAATAAACGATTTACCACCGTATTTCCCATTCCAAGGATTAGTAACGGCATCAAATCTTGAGGAATCCTAATCCGAAAAGCATAAAAAAAGGATTCGGTGGTTCCTTTCAAAAAAAACATTCCTCTCCCCTAAGACGCCTTTTGCTTGTTAAGGCGATTAGAGGCGGCAGCTTTTCCCTGGAATCCTTCCCGTGACTTCATTAGGAATTTACGGACCCCTTTCGATGACGACTTATTCGTCCTTCCCTCTCCCGCCCCTCAGAAGAACTGAAGGAGAGAAAGCGGAAAGAATCTGCCAGATTCTGGGACACCTATGAGAGATATAGGATAACTCTTTATCAGTTGTCTGATAATTCGTAGATTTGGGAACGCTCAGGTTTTCTTATGAGAATATGCCTGTAATCTATTACCATAAATAACCTACTATGATTTTCATTATTTTGAATTAGGGATACCTGATTAACAATTCTGTGACTACTAGATGAATTTTGTGAAATATTAAAAAGAAATTTTTTGGTTAAACAAACCTCGATAACTTTTCAGTATTAAAAATTTATGTTTTACGCTACCATTATTTGATTTAAGGACAGTTAGTAATTATTTAGATGATTATGGGGTCAGGTTTTGTATATATATTATATATACTATACTTTATATATATCTATCTATATTTATTATATTGATTTATCTAGATATATATAATCTAATAATATATACTTACTTTATATATACGTATATATATATATATATATATATATATATATATATATAATATAATTTATTATTCTTAATACTATATATATTATAATATATATTATATATATATAGAGATAAATCACGAATATGGAACATGATGAATATATAAATAAAGACAAGATCCACTAAGGAAAGAGAAACGATGGAGTTTTGCAAGGCCTTTCGACTTCTTGTCCTTTTCATAGCAGACTCTACTAAGTAAACGACAAGAAGTCGAAAGGCCTTCCAGAACTCCGTCGTTTCTCTTTCCTTCGTGAATTTTGTCCTTATTTATATATCACATCATGTTCCACATTTTCGTGATTCATTTACACACACACACACATATATGTATGTATATAAGTATATATATATATATCTATATATATATATATATATATATATATATATATATGTGTGTGTGTGTGTGTGTGTGTGTGTATGTATGTATGTATGTATGTATATATGTTTAGTATGTATATATATATATATATATATATATATATATATATATATATATATATATATATATATATATATATATATCTCAGATAACTGATAAATAATTATCCTTGATCCTTAGTAGGTGTTCCAGAATCTGGCAGATTCTTTCCGTCTTCTCTCCTTCAGTTCCTCTGAAAAGACGCTTTGTGATAGGTCATAAAATGTAAAGGAAACTCGCAGCAAAACTTACAGCAGCATCGGACGTGATCACCAATGGTCTGATTATCACGAGGGCCGAAAATCCACCTGGATAAGAGTCAGCAATATTTTCGCGGTATATAGAGTAAACATCTTGCCGAATTTATTGGGACCTGCTTCTTCCTGGGTTTTATTGAAGCGTTTGCGCTGTCGGTGCTCCAGTGGCTACGTACACTTCAGTTCCGGGAGGGATTCAGAACTGCAGAAACGAACTAAATTAAAAGAGAACGAATGGACTTACTTTGGGTTTTGTCTGCACAACAATGAGAGAGAGAGAGAGAGGAAATATTTATTTCAGGAAATCTTTAATTTCTCCCTTGTTATACCGAGAGAGAGAGAGAGAGAGAGAGAGAGAGAGAGAGAGAGAGGAAATCTTTATTTCAGGTAATCTTTAATTTCTCCCTTGTTATACAGAAGAGAGAGAGAGAGAGAGAGAGACAGAAGTCCTGTTATACAGAGAGGAGAGAGAGGAGACGAGAGAGGACTTTAGAAAGAGAGAGAGAGAGAGAGAGAGAGAGACGAGAGAGAGAGAGAGAGACAGAGAGAGAGAGAGAGAGGAAATCTTTATTTCAGGAAATCTTTAATTTTTCCCTTGTTATACCGAGAGAGAGAGAGAGAGAGAGGAGAGAGAGAGAGGAAATCTTTATTTCAGGAAATCTTTAATTTCTCCCTTGTTATACAGAGAGAGAGAGAGAGAGAGAGAGAGAGAGAGAGAGAGAGAGAGAGAGAGAGAGAGGAAATCTTTATTTTAGGAAATCTTTAATTTCTCCCTTGTTATACCCCAGAGAGAGAGAGAGAGGAAATCTTTATTTTAGGAAATCTTTAATTTCTCCCTTGTTATACCCAGAGAGAGAGAGAGAGAGAGAGAGAGAGAGAGAGAGAGAGAAAATTTATTCGTTTTTTTCATGCAGCAAACAGATTGAGAGAGGGAAGAGGAGAAGAGAGCGAGATGAGAAGGTGGAGATCGAGAGGAGGGAAAGGGGGGAAATCTTTATTTTAGAAAATTTAATTCTCCCTTGTGTATTACCCAGAGGAAGAGAGAGGGGAGTGCGAGATGCATGAGAAGGAATTCTTCGATGATGAGAGGAGATAGAGAGAGAGAAAAGAAAATCTTTATTTTAGGAAATCTTTTTAAGTTTCTCATTTGTTATACACACACATACACACACAGAGAGAGAGAGAGAGAGAGAGAGAGAGAGAGAGAGAGAGCGAGAGAAAAATTTTTATTCTTTTTTCATGTAGCAACAAAGAAAGAGAGAGGTAGGTTGGGGACTGGGTACAGTTTGGTTGCTTCCTTTGTAATATATCTGTTTGAGGAGAAATACATAATCTAGATTAATCACCATGAAATATTCTGCAAAGAGAGAGAGAGAGAGAGAGAGAGAGAGAGAGAGAATTGGTGGGCCTGTGTGTGGTTTCTGGAGGATGCTTTATCAATTTTCAGTTTCTGCATATATATACTACTAGCATTTTTCGTTTTAATCCTTATTTAGTTTAGCATCTCATCTCACTAAAGTTTTCCAACTATGAGGAAGAGTATGAACAAGTCACTGCGCACGTAATAGGTGAGAAAATCGATATTCTATATATATATATATATATATATATATATATATATATATATATATATATATATATATAGTATATATATATATATAGAACGCACACGATAAGGGTACCGATTTCTAGTCTCTCATCTAATACGTTTGCAAACAAAACTCGAAAATAGTCTATTCGTTCTCTTTTTAACTTTGTACGTTTCTGCAGTTCTGAATCACTCCCGGAAATGTAGCCATTGGAGCACCGAAAGAGCAAACACCTCAATAAAAGCTATGTCTTAACAACTGCCAAAGACTAAATTCGGCGAGATGTTGATTCTATACACCACGAAAATATTGCTGACTCTTATCCAGTTGGATTTCTGGGCCTTATGATGGTCCGTCCATTGGTGATCACGTCCGAATAGTGCTGTAGGTTTTGCTGCAGGTTTCCTTGACATTTTTTTTTACCTACATGGGGAGTTGAAGCTTATCTCAATGCTTCTTTTCATTTAGGCTCAGTTAGTGTGTGAGCGTGTCAGCTTTCGTGGAATAGTTGTTATAACTCTAGAACGTGAACTTCGGTAAGCGTGCTGTCTTCTCATCTATATTTAGTTATTGCACGAATGTGATAGTTAAAAGCTGCTCATTGAGTGGGGAAAGGAAATATAATCATGGCATTTCCCTTACAAACTCACCCGATGGTGTTGATTTGATTGCTATTAAATATAAAGTTAAGAATATCTTAGTTTAACCAGACCACTGATCTGATTAACAGCTCTCTTACGGCTGGCCCGAAGGATTAGATTTCTTTTTACGTGGCTAGGAACCAACTGGTTAACTAACAACAAGACCTACAGCTTATTGTGGGATCCGGACCATATCGAGAAATTAATTTCTATCACCAGAAATAAATTCCTCTGATTTCGCGTGTCTAACGGGAAACTTACAGCGCCTTAGCGGCGTGGTCGGTTTGATCTTGGCCTGTCAACTCAGTGGCCTCGAGTTCGATTCTCGGGCATTCCATTGATAAGTCAGAGATGTGTATTTCTGGTAATAGAAGTTCACTCTCGACGTGGTTCGGAAGTCACATAAAGCCGTTGGTCCCGTTGCTGAATAACCACTGGTTCCACGTAACGTAAAAACACCATACAAATAAACAAACAAATGGGAAACTTACGCTCCTTAATATAAAACTTCCTATACAATATCAGGAGCTCTCCAAGATATTGAACGCCCCCCCTCCCCCCCACCCAAACACGGGTTTTAACCCGGTATGTAGTCCCACCTTTGTGCGGCCTGTAATAGGACAAGCCATGTTGGGGATGACCGTAAAAACATAAACAAAGACTGTAAATATCATAAAACTACTGACCCCCAAGATCTAGGAAAGAACCAATATTGTGCACCGTCGCGTTAGTTTTCTCATATATCTCTCTGTTCAACGTATCTACTATACGTCTAAGTTCATCTTCATCTATGTTATTTTCTCAGCCTGTTTTTTTTTTTTTTTTTTTTTTTTATCGACGGGCATTCCGTTCTCTGAGAGTTTGCATTTTCAACTTCATGGCTTTTATTGAGGGATTGTTTGTTCATCGTTGATAAAACTAATTATAATAAAATCCACCTGTGACAAAGAATATGAAACTGAATGTTTGATCTTGTCCGCTTTTGGCAATGCCATTCAGGCATTCCACATCCTGAGGGGTGCATCCACGAACAAAGACTCAAAACTATTAATTTCTTTTTTCTCATGGGATTTATCGTTATATTTAAAGCCGTAGAGGTATTTATATACATCATGCATAACGCGGATATTTGGATGACAGCATGCATTGTACTTTCACATCCTAAAAAAAACCATGAGAAAAGCATGAAAGTATGTTTCGCACAGAACTTAAATTTAACCTCTGATGCATGCAACGACGATCACCGCCGGCTAAAAAGTATTTTACTCAATCTGTGTGAAGAATTTGGAAGTTATATTATATATATATATTATTACTATATATATATATATATATATATATATATATATATATAATATATATATATATATATATATATACTATATATATATACAATCCCAACTTCCGGAGCAACAGCTCGAAGAACAATCCAAAGCCGGTCAGGGGAAGGCACGATCCATATGCATTTTATTATTATAATACTTATATATATATATATATATATATATATAGATATATATATATATATATATATATATATATCAGCCCATGGGAGCTTAGAGGAGAGAGAGAGAGAGAGAGAGAGAATTTGAGAGGGAGAGAGAGAGAAGAGAGAGAGGCATGTGGAACTTCACAAGCTAGCTACATTCCCCAGGCCAGTTGTCTAAACAACTAGGTCTACGGGAAAGCAACACGCAAACCCCTTCGCCAAGCTAGTAAGCCAGAAATTGAGGAGAAAAGAAAGAGATGGGCCTGTATTAACTAAACCCTAGATTTAATTCTAAATTTACTTCTTGGGATATTCTTTCCTCGCAAAAAACCATTATTGAAAGTCTCGTAAGAGAGAGAATGAGAGAAGAGAGAGAGAGAGATGAGAGAGAGAAAGAGAGAGAGGCTGAGAGAGAGAGATAGAGAGAGAGAGAGAGAGAGAGCAGTGAACATTCACAGCTAGCTACATTCCCCAGCAGTTGTCTAACAACTAAGGTCTACGGAAGCAACACGCAAACCATCCAAGCTAGTAAGCCAGAATGAGAGAAAGAAAGAGAGGCCTGTGTAAATAGCCCTAGATTTAATTCTAAATTCTTCTTGGGATATTTTGAAACCAATGAAAGGTTGAGAGAGAGAGAGAGAGAGAGAGAGAGAGAGAACCATTTATAATGGAGAAAGGTTTTTGTAAACTGAAAAAGTAGAATACTTCCGCCCTGATCCTCTTTTCCTGACAGGAGCAACCAGATTTGCTGAACAGCATCACCAATATGCAGTAAATGTTATTCGCTCCGTTCCAGAAGTCCTTCGTTCCTCACGCCTTTGGACTGTGGAACAGGCTCCATGAGGGGTGTCCTGCAATTAGTACTTCAGAAGATTGAGTGGAATGGATTACTACTACACTGAAACAATTCACGTTATACTTTAACAATTTAGTTTATATTTTTACCTATTTATTTATTGCTTTACTAATTTGTTTTTATTTCTTTGCTAATAACTGCATTTTCTATTATCTTCTCTAATTTCTTTCAAACGGATACCATATTCTTTGGAAGCCGGAATTTAAAGTCAAGGGCCTCTGTAGGATTGTTAGCTAATAGTCAATATGCATACAGGAAGCAGTTGGGCCCCTGCGATGCTCTGTTAGACCGGACATGCTAAGGGAACCTGCATAAGGGTTTAGTAGATGTTAGTGGTGCTTTCGATTTAGGATTATTTCAAGATTTCCTTACAAGTAGGCAGCAGCGAGAGTTGCTGTGGATGGGATTTTTAGTGAACCAAGACCTAGCGTGTCTGGAGTTCTCTCCTCTCTCTCTCTCTCTCTATCTCTCTTCTCTCTCTCTCTCTAGCTGATTTTGAGCAAAACACCAAATGATCATCTCCATTTTTCCCTGGTAGGGTCATTCTCATCCTGCTGAACTAAGGGAAGTAATATCAAGACATTCTCGGAATCCTCTCAATTCTTCTCTTCAAATCTCTCTCTCTCAGTCAAAACACCATAAGAACATCTCTTCCCCTCCCCTAGAATTTAGAGGGAAAAAAGGTCACAAGAATCTAATGTGTCATGTATCTGCTTGACCGTTGGAGAGAGAGAGAGAGAGAGAGAGAGAGAGAGAGAGAGAGAGAAAATTATATATTAGCTCCCTTACTTCATTATGAAATTTGAAATGACCATTGGATGTTTTACTTAAAATGAGAGAGAGAAAGAGAGATTGTTCGATGTTTTACTGAAATTGTGTGTATGAGAGAGAGAGAGAGAGAGAGAGAGAGACTCTCATGACTTGGAAAGTGAAACAGAAAGATCTGCTGTCATCAAAACAGTAAAGTAAAATAAAATACGTCTCAGAATAAGTCGTAACCATAAATATATATATATATATATTTATATATATATATATATAGTATATATATATATATATATATATATATATATATATATATATGAAAACGGTTTCAAGTTGCTCCTTAAAATAAGTTTCATGTTACCTTAAAAAGGGTTCACGTTCCCCTTAAATAGGGTTTATGTTGCCTTTAAAAAAGGTTTTTGTTGTCCTTAAAAAGGGTTTATGTTGCCTTTAAAAAGATTCATGTTGCCCTTAAAAACGGTTTCATGTTGTCTTGCAAAAGGGTTCGTGTTATCTATGAAGATGGTTCATGTTTCCCTTAAAAAAAAGGGTTCATGTCTCCCTTAAAACGGTTTGTGTTGTCTTGCAAGAGGGTTCATGTTATTCTTAAAGTGGGTTCATGTTTCCCTTAAAACGGGTTTATGTTGTTCTTGCAAAGAGGGTTCATGTTATTCTTAAAGTAGGTTCATGTTTCCCTTAAAACGGGTTCATATTGTCTTGCAAGTGGGTTCATGTTTCCCTTAAAACGGGTTCATGTTTCCCTTAAAACGACTTCATGTTGCCTCTGAAACGGATTCACGTTGCCTTTATAAAAAGGATTCAATCGTTCCCTTGCAAAAGGGTTCATGTTGCCGTTAAAACGGGTTCATAGTGCCCTTAAAACGGGTTCGTTTGGCCCTTAAAAAAGCCCTTAAGGATTTTATCTTGTCCTTGAAAAACGGGTTCAATTTGAAAAATTGCTCTTTTTTTTGAAAAAAAGAGTTATTGTTGTTCTTGTAAAAGGTTTGGTGTTGCCCTTAAAACGGGTTTATGTTGTCATTAAAACGGGTTCATGCTGTCCTTGCAAAAGGGTTAATCTTGCCCTTAAAAAGGGTTGATGTTGCCTTATGTTGCCTTTAAACAAAGGTATTAGAATACCAATAGATAAAGGAACAAATCACTTTTAGCTTTTGTGAATCTAAATAGGAGAGAAAGATAGAGAAAAAGATTCAAATTAGCACTGAAGGCCAGAGAAGGAGAAATATTTCTACCGTAAACAGACTTTCACTTAAATTGATCTTTCCAAAAACTTTTATATAGATGGTCTAAATCACGACTTTCCAGACTACGTGTGTTAGGGAGAGTTAGTCTTACCAATCTGTAACAGGATTACAGACTCAGTAATAGAAATTTGTTATTGTAACTTTTATCAGAACGGTTACGTTTTATCTAGATGGGATAACTTTTGATGCAAAAAATAACAATTGTGAAGTTCCAGATTGGAAATTGTATTGGTTAAGAATGTATCAAAGATATATGACTGATAAGGCAGAAAACGATTAAATTTATTTTTCTGAATGTCAGAAGTATGATTTTACCACAGGACTAATCTTATCGAGAAATTTAATAAATTTTGCTAAAAAGACATTCTCTATTATCCTGGTTCAACTTCGTAAGAGAGAGAGAGAGAGAGAGAGAGAGAGAGGAGAGAGAGAATTCTTGTCAGATTTTGTCATTCTTTTTACCTGAGCGTTGGCTGTACAACGAAATCTTTGTAGAATACAAATATGTTTTGAATAGCTGACTATTAAAATTTAGATATCTTTATATTTCTTAAACATTCCGGGTTTCTACACCTTAGCACAGTTGGCCACATTCCCACTTTTTGAGGTGGGGAATTTTATTTATTTTTATATTTGTTTATTTCTTTTTGCTACTAATTTGAATTTCTAATTGATTTTATTAGCAGACTTTTCATTTCTTTCGTTGTGGTGGGGGGGGGAGGAGAATTTTCATTGATTTTGGGGGTCAGTGGCATTAAATTGCGGGTTACTAGGCTATGACAGAGGTTGCCACAATGACATTTTAATTTTCTTTATTTCAACTTTTATTTTTATTTATTTTTTATTATTTTCTTGACGCTTGCCTCTACAGCTCATGATTTTTTCGTAGGGGATCGCCTGGGGGATCACCTCCCCAGTGTTTGTCCCTTGGGGCTTACCTCCCCAGTGTTTGTCCATTGGTGATAGCCTCCCCATCATTCTTTGTTTTGGGCTCGCCTCCTAAGACTACTCTTTGGATTCCTCTACAGAAACCTCTTGAGGATGTCCGCTAGATTCCGCCGAAAGTTTTTATATTTTCTAGATACATTTTTTTACATTGGGGGTTTTATTCATTTTTGGCGGTTAGTGGCATTAACTTACGGAGAGGTTGTCACATTCACATTTATATGTTTTTTACCATTTTTTATTTTATTTATTTATGGCAATCAGTGGCATTAACTTACGGGTTACTACGCAATGCCAGAGTTGCCACATTCACTTTTTGTTATTCTGTTTATTTTTGGCAGTTAGGGGTTACTACGCAATGCCAGAGTTGCAGAATTTGCTTTTTATCATTTCATTTATTAGTGGCACTCAGTGACAATAACTTATGGGTTACTAGGCAATGGTAGAGTTTCCGCATTTGCTTTTGTTATCTTATTTATTTTTTGGCAGTCAGTCGCATTAACTTACTGGTTTCTACACCAGGCCATTAACTTGTTGTTATCATTCTTTTATTTTTGGCAGTCACTGGGATTAACTTACGGGTTTCTACACAATGCCAGAGTTGCCACATTAATTTTTGTAATTTTATTTATTTGTCGCAGTCAGTAGCATTAACTTACGGTTTACTACGCGATGCCATGGTTGCCGCATTCGCTTTTTTTATTTTATCTATTTTTGGCAGTCATTGGCATTTACGCACGGGGTACTATGCAATGCCATAGTTGCCGCATTCACTTTTTGTTATTTTATCTATTTTTGGTAGTCAGTGGCATTAACTTACGGGTTACTACACAATGCCAGAGTTGCCGCATCTCTTTTTGTTATCTAATTTATATTTGGCAATCGATGGTATTAACTTACGGGTTACTATGCAATGACAGAGTGGTCACATTAAATTTTTTTATTCTATTTATTTTTGGCAGTCAGTGGCATTAAATTACGGGGTTCTATGCAAGGCCAGAGATGCTACATTAATTTTTTGTTATTAATTTTTATTTTTGGTAGTCAATGGCATTAACTTACGGGTTTCTACACAATGCCAGGATTACCGCATTCACTTTTCGTTATTTTACTTATTTTTGGCAGTTAGTAGCATTAACTTACGGGCAGTCACAAGTTGCCATATTCACGTTTTTTTTTATTTCTATTTAATTCTATTTTTTATTATTTTCTGGTGGATTGCCTCTACAGCTCATACTTTTTTTTTTTTTTTGAGGGTGATTGCCTCTGGTACTTGGTCATACAGCTGTTTTTCTTGACCCTGGTTTTCCCTCCCCACTTTTGTTTCAATAAACTTGTCTAGCTTATCTTCTTCACTGCTGTCTTCCAGGATTTTGTTGTCCAGGATTCTGTTTCCATTGTCCTGTGAATCAGAATCAGGTTCCATTTCCTCTTCGGCTTCCCCACCAATATCCTCTTGAGGGTGATCACTTTATTCCACCCGAAGTCTTTTAACTTTTATTTTTCTGTATTTTCAATTTTTTTTTACTTTCATATATGTGTTTGTTTATATTTTTGGAGGCTTGCCTTTTAAAGCTTTTTGTTTGCAGGCCGGGGGTTGGGGGGCTGGTTGATTGCCGCCCCAGCATATTGTCATGGGGGATCGCCTCCCCACCTTCAACCCTGGGGGCTCGCCTTGACAGTGTTTTTCCTTTGGGATCATCTCCCCAGCTTTTTTTATATGGGGGAGAACCTCCCCAGTATGGAGAACGCCTCCCCATCTTTTTTGCTCAGGGCTCACCCCTTAAGTTTTTTTCTTTTAGAGTTCCACATATTTTTTTTTTTGGCGGGTGGGGGTGGGGGTGAGATTTCTTTATTTTTTCTCTGGAGGCTTGCCTTGAGAGCTCATTTGTGGGGGGGGGGGGGTGCGGGGGAGGGATATCATCCCCAGTATGTAGTCCTGTGGGATCACCAGTTGTCCTTGGAGAACGCCTCCCTAACCTTCTTATGTGGGAGGTCGCCTCACCAGTACGTTGTCCTGGGGTATTGCCTCCCCACCTTCTTCCCTGGGGGCTTGACTCCCCAGTGCTTGTCCCTGTGGGATCACCTCCCCAGCCTTCTTATGGATGAGATCGCCTCCCCACCATCTTTTGCTTGGGGTTTGCCTCCCCAGTTTTTTCTCTTCGGGTTCCCCAACAGAATCCTCTTGAGGGTGTCCACTGGATTCCTCTTAGCAGTAACTTACAGGTTTCTATGCCACACCAGAGACTTTCCACATTCCCATTTTTATTTTCCTATTTATTTGGATTTTATTTATGTTCGGTGGTCAGTGGCATTAACTTACGTGTTTCTACATCACGCCAGGGTTATCACATACCCATTTTTATTGATTTATTTCTTTTTATTTATTTATTTTTGGCGGTCCGTGGCATTAACTTACCACGCCAGAGGTTGGCATATTTCCAGAGGGTGCCACATTCACATTTCAACCTGTTTTCCTTTTTTCTGGATTTTATCTATTTTTGGTGCTCAGTGGCAATAATTACTTACGGGTTACTACGCCACATCAGAGTTCCAACATTCATATATTTACCATTCTTATTTTTTAGGATTTCATTTATTTTTGGTGGTCAGTGTCATTAACTAACGGGTTACTACGACACACTTTTTTTTAAAATTAATTTTTGTTGGTCAGTGGCATTAACTTACACGTTACAAGAGCGAGCTACTATGAGATTCAGGGTCTCTGTAACACGGTTTTTTGGACTTTGCTCCTTGTCAAAGCATCGGATGTAGCTGAAAGTTGACATATGTATATTTTACAACCACACACAAATTTTGTCAGCATTGTCAATAACCTAAACCCGATAGTTTTGATTTTTATAGAGTAAAAATGAACTAGCCGACGCCATGGCCAATGATTACGAGCCAAGAGTCGAAAAACATTCATTACGTAAGCAAGGTAAAACAAACACCTTCTGACTAAATGTTGCCCCGCCCATCCACCAGACAGAAATGCCATCGGCTCTGAAACCCAAAGACTTTATGAATGGTGGAACGATACATAGATGTGGGTGCTAGCGTAGTAATCTACTGTAAGCAGTAGTGCCGCAACAGTATAGCGTAATATACATGAATTAAACGTTTAAACCAACTGCTGGGATCTTGAGGATCATTTAGCACTTCTTACAACTACCTCGAGAAATTTAGTTTTTATAGCCAGAAGTTAAATTTTTTCTAATCCCAGCAATGCCCATGGTAGCCTTCAGTGTTATCCCGGAATTATAACGGAGGCAAAGTGGGTGGAGCCTCATGAAGTCACCATTCTGACGATAATTATTGGTGAAGGTTTAAAGCCAATATACGGTACCGGCTATTTTTTTCAGTAAATAGGGTAGATAGCCAATAAATAAAAAATTGCATGACATTGGATATAGCAGTTATCAAATCATCTTGTCTACTATGTTTTTGGTAATAACCAACTATTCCCTACATCTTGTCAATCTGATTGTGACCTATAAAGTAGACTGTAATTTCCCTTTGGAAACTTATTTTGGGAGTTAGACTAATAATCGAAGTGTTTTTGTATTTATTAACATATTTTGTTGGTTTGTTCATTTATGACAATATCAGTGGGGAGGTTCCAGAGTTCAGAAAGGTGTACTTGCTTTGTTGTATTTAAATTTGATATGTCAGTTAGTTGCCAGAGGTTTTTTTTTTAGACCTTCGGTTTACGTACAGCCAATCATCCATCGAGAAAGAGGAAGAAATGATGTCATAAGTTACGTAACGAGTGCGTTCGAAACCTTTTTCTCTGAGTAAGTTGGCCGTCTTCAAAAAAAGGTGTCACTTTTACATTATAAGTACCAAATTTATTCAACCTACGTAGTGCAGAATACACTCAAAATTTATGTGTTGATATAATATGTATTCTGAATAAGCGTTATATTTATGAAATGCATAGATAAAAAGTTATTGCGAAAAAACCGTGTTACAGAGGCCCTGAATCTCATAGTAGAAGTTGTCACATTCATATTTTTACCTTTTTTTTTTCTTTTCTTATAATTATTTTCTGGAGGCTTGCTTCAATATCTCATATTTTCTTTTGTCGGGGATCGCCTCCCTAATGTTTGTCCTTGAAGGATCGCCTCCCTACCTTCTTCCCTGTGGGATCACCTCCCCAGTGTTTGTCTCTGCGGGATCTTCCATATAGCTTTCTTATGTGGGGGATCGCCTTCCAAATATGTTGTCCTGGCGATTGGTTCCCCCAGCTTTCTTATATAGGGGATCGCCTCCCCAGCTTTCTAATATGGGAGATCGCCTTCCCACTTTCTTTCCTGAGGGATCACCTCCCCATGTTCTTGCCTGTGGGATCGCCTCCCCAGCTTTCTTGCACTGGGGGATCTCCTCCTCATCATTTTTTTTTCTTTCTTTTTGTTCTGGGATCGCCTCCTCAGTTTTTTCCCTTCGAGTTCTTCACCAGAAGTTCTTCATCTGAATTAGCTTCCTTTTTCCCAAAAGATTTAGTCTAGAGTTATTCTTTATTCGAACTGTGTGAGGAAAACAGAAAACGCGACGTGTGGAAGGTAAATTATCAGAACCGACAAGCTGAGAGAGAGAGAGAGAGAGAGAGAGAGAGAGAGAGAGAGAGAGAGAGAGAGAGAGAGAGGTTATATGAACAGATTCAAATTGGCATTTATAAACATTTGCTCGTTAGAGAATTGGTAATGTAGCCGAAAGACACTTGAAATTGGTATGCACATTTTGGAAGACAGAATGATTTTCTATCTTAGGGAATGTTTTAAGATGCTCGTTCTAAATGCCGAGAAAACAGAGCGTCACTTAACGGTTCTTTATCCAAACGGAAAAGTTAATGTCGATGACTCAGTAATAGGAACTGATTTTATTGATGGTCTACCATCTACTTTTTTTTTTGTTATACATGAAATTATCAACATATGTTAATGTGTGATATATATGGCCATATTATCATTAATTGGGCCATAGTATAATTAAAATTGTCATATTATCATTAATTTTTTGCGTGCATTGTACATGTTTTTTTCTTTTTTCTTTTAGATTTTGAGGCCACAATGAGAAGGGAAGTTAAAACCGTGTAAATGAGTAACTTCATACTTTACCAAAGTTCTTACATATCTACTCATCTATAGGAGAGAGAGAGAGAGAGAGAGAGAGAGAGAGAGAGAGAGCATATCTTTCAGTGCCGTCACAGCATCGGTACACAATCAACGGCCTCATCCAGATAATGCCCGTATCGGCGGGAGCCTGGAGATGGGACGCAGACAAAACATCAAGACATTTCTCCCGTCGAACATTCGTAAACACGAAATTCCACACGAGCGATGAACGAAGATAGGGAGTTAAACATAAGGGATACTCACGCTGATAAAGGCTTAACAAGAAGGAAATATGACGACATGCCAAGATTCTGAATTCAAGTATGACTACATAAACACACAGAGAAGGTATAAAATTACACAGTTTTATTATTATTATTATTATTATTATTATTATTATTATTATTATTATTGTTTTTGTTGTTGTTGTTGTTGTTTTTGTTGTTGTTGTGTTGTTGTTGTTGCTACTATTACTGCAATTACTACTAATAATGATAATAAAAATGATAGATATTACATAAATCTAATTGGACGTCAGTTACGCGAAAATGCCTTATCACAGAGAGAGAGAGAGAGAGAGAGAGAGAGAGAGAGAGAGAGAGAGAGAGAGAGAGAGTTATGTCGATGGTAAAGTCAACAAAGAAAGCGGAGAAGAGGAGGATTTAATGCCTGAATAAACGCCAGGTATTGAAAGAGATAAAAAAGTAAACATGGAAAAGAAGAATTGTGTACAATGGAATCACAGAGCGACCGGAGACCTAACTAGGGAGGTCCCTATCCCCCATCCCCAAGTATCCCCTCCTGCCAGGGGGCGACTCCCTTCTCTGCCTCCCTCACCTCCCTACCTTCCTCCACCACCAACTGTAGGTAAAATACCGCGAGTCTTACAGGAGGAACATACATAGTACTACAGCACAAAACACACAGAACACTTGAGTGTTCTGTCGTCAGCTGCCGCTCAAGGGGAAAACAAGGGTAAATTATACCGGCAGCCCTGACCTACTTTCTCTTTCGTAACAACAGGGGGGTCATTCGTCGTTATCTCAGTTCATCTCTAAAAGATATACTCTTGAGTTCCACAAACTCTGTAAAAACAAATGAATTGCGATCTGCATTCAAAATAAAAATCAATACTCATCTGTTCTCCCAATCGTTTAAACAACTTTACAGCATGTTTCACCTTTGCTTTGATTCTGTTGCATTACTGTTTAACTATGCATATAACTATGCACGTCCCTGTGTTTGTTGATTGATATTTTGTATAAATCTTTGCGGTCTGTTTACTACATATAGTGCTGTAATTTTAGCCTGTTCAGTTTTAATAATGAAAATAATGCTAAGTCAAACAGACAGAAAGATAGAATGTTGCTTTGCTGCTTCTACTAAGTGGAAAATTTCTTCTTTTTTTAATAAAGTGAAATGTTTTTTCGGGAGTAAAACTTAGGTTTTCTAAAACTATAGTAAGATATTTTATATTGTTGTTTTTATTTACCGAAAGTTTTAGGCTATTATTAGTATTAGTATTATTATTATTATGCGGAAAGCTTAAACTGATTTAAATCGCACACACGTTCACATATATGTATATATGTGCCAATGAGCAAGGGACAGGAATGCCCGAATACAGACATCAAACAGGAGTACAGACAGGTATACTCTTGATTAGTCATTAGATTACATGTTCATTCCCAACGTTTCATAATCCGTGATTACATCATCAGGAGTTCCAGAATTAAAACACGAAAAACATTGACAATAAAAACTAAACAAAAATGCACAATGGCAAAGGGAAATTTTACACACAGGACACCGAGGAACAGGTAAAATACTGAGAAATTAAATAAAACAAATAGAACATATAAAAGACAAGTAGAAATATTTATATATTTAAGATTTATGTTTTAAAAACACTGAAAATCATATTAAGAAAATAAATAGAATAAGCAAAAAGGATTAATGGTATGGAGCCAACCTGTCAGTAAAACGGAAATACAGAAAATGAAGGATAAAAAGAAAAAACAAAACAACAAAATGATTGTCATTATTACGACAGGTAGAGGAACGGCAGTAGTCTGAGTGTTCAATTTCTGAACAAGCTGTTTTATCATCAACGACTCAAGTATTGGTAGTTCCAGTTGGCTTGAAGTTCTTCCGATTATGCAAAAATCTCTGCTCTCTATATGGGAGTTTTACAAAATTTCGTGTGGCTTCCATGTTGGAGTGTTCGGGGTCGGAGATTTTTACCCCTCTACGAAAACTTACACCCCTATGAGAATCAGTGGATCCCACATAAATCCTCAAGTTACACTTTGCTCAAGCACCACTCCGGAGGACATCGTAGCACAAAGCCGATCCTTAATCTGAAAATAAAGCCAATCGTTAATGAGTTTACAGGAACACGTTTCTCATTCAATGCACCAAAATGTTTTTTAATTATGCTTGTCAATTTTGTTCCAAAATGGACATCGTGACAGTATGGAAACTTGACGTAAAACTGTTGCTTTGGTACCGTAAGAGTGTAACGATCAGTGAGAGAGTGCTTGTTTAGCATTTTATTGAGGCTATTCAAAACTATTTTGAAGCAAAACAGTTGTGTTTAAAATATTCTTAGAGAAACGCAACTTCATCGTGAAAAGTTTTATTTTGTTTATTTTCTCAATATGATTTTTAGTGGTTATAAAATATAAATATTAAACATATGAATATTTTTACTTGTCTTTTATATGTTCTATTTGTTTTAATTAATTTCTCAGCATTTTGCCTGTTCCTTGGTGTCCTTTGTGTACAAATTTCCCTCTTTAAGTCGATATTGGTTTTTATATCTGACTTTGCCTTTGTGAATTTTTTTTAGAGTTTTATTGTCAATGTTTTTTGTCTGTTCTAGGACTCCTGATGATGTAATCATAGATTACGAAACGTTGGGAATAAACATGTAATCTAATGACTAATCAAGAGCATTCCTATCTGCCCTATTGTTTGATGTCTGTATATATGTGTACATGCGCACGGGTGTGTGCGTGCGTGTGTAAAAGACTGCATGAAATAACTGGTTTGGAACAATCTGAAAATTAAATGGAAATATGATAGAAAGTATCTTTACACACACACACACACTATATATATATATATATATTATATATATATATGCTCAATAAGAAGCCGTTTCTCCCTGGTAGTGTCTACATGTAAAAGAAATAAGTTTTGAATCGCTGCCACGTCCATTGTTGTTTGCAAATATTGACTTATTGGATATCAATCGTTGTATATGGTTTCAGAACAAACAGTTTCCTTCACATTAATCATAAGCTGTGTCGCTTTGAATTTCATACACTGAGTTATCCTGAACTGCTTAAAAAATACTGTAATTTAAGCTCCGTTTTAAAAATGATGGAGCGCTTGTCGATAGTTTTAGAATACGGCCCTTATGCCTCCCTGGGTCATTGCGTGGAAGGGAACAGTGTACTGGAAGGTAACCATACTTTTGTTGCTATGTTGATGTTAAACTCGCACTAATAGCAGTTGTTCTATTGTGTGGCACAGCTCTATTTGGCATCACTGCATTATGTATGAAAAATAACACTACGCCTATTGCAGGATGAGAAGGGGTATCAATTAACTGAACACGAAGTAAAAAAAAAGAAAAAAATTGTGTGAAGGTATAGAGCAGTAGTTCGTTTGTAGCGTTCCACACCTCACCCCGTAATATCAATATCAAAAGAAAGAGAGAAACTGTGCAGTGCTTAAAAACTTTTAGTTCGCCTTGTGAGAGAATGAGAGAGAATTGAAGTAAAATATCTAGTACCAAACCAACGCCCTTCGAGTGTCCAATATTTCGTATCGCATTACAGGCCATACAATTTCCTAAGGAATGTGTTTTAACAACCACAAAGGTATTTCGGTGTTTCTTTGATTCCTTGTTTGGGCTCGGGCCTCCAGTGTGAGGTCAAAGAATTTTCATCTTTCGTTTCAAGAGGTTCTACATCAAAGAATGCACATAATAACACACTAAAAGAGAGAGAGAGAGAGAGAGAGAGAGACAGGAGATGGGGGAGGGAGTTGAAGAGGAGGCGAAAGTTAATACTTGTTTTAACCTTTCAATGTTCACCATAAGACCTTACATTTTTCCCCCATAAAGTTCGTCTACGAACGAATCCATTAAAAATTGAGAGAGAGAGAGAGAGAGAGAAGAGAGAGAGAGAGAGAGAGAGAGAGAAAATATCTGTAACTCTGATCGCTTCTCTGCTTCACTTTTACCCTTTACTACTTACACCAGATTCCTAAATTTTGTTGCAAGTTTTGTAAAAGTGGATTTTCGGGATAAGATTGCGAGACCTATGCCCGTGCATACCATTAACAAATCTCATTAATGAAAACAATGAATTATTCAGATCTCAGCCCACGTTTGACAAAGGCTGCCAAGTCAGCCACGCACAGCTGTGCCGAGGTTACTGAGATCGACCTGGGTCATCTTTTACAGGTTTTGAGGAATTAGGTGATCTCGGTGAGGACGGGAAGTATGCCGAGCCTTCGCAGAAAACGAGAGGAGGGTTAGAATGTAAACAGCAGCTGGCTAAAACAACAATAAGGTAGAGGAATTCCTAACTGTAACCGAACCTGACACATTCAGATGATTCGGTAATTCTCTCGCAATCAACATTACCATCAATACTCCCACTATATATATATATATGTATTATATATATATATATATATATATATATATATATATATATATATATACCATGCTATACTAATCATTCAAGTGCTTATATTACAGAAAATCCACATATTATAGAAGCTGTTTAGAGCAATTTACATTTTCACACCAGAAGCAAAGTTTGTGTTAGAAAAGAGAGTGACTGGTTTGGTATATAAATGTGGCCCTAAGAAAGATGTGTTATGTCTCAGTAGCCATTCAATACCTTTGTGGGTGATATGATACAAAATGTCAAAGAAAAAAAATAGTAACTGATTTAGTGCCTGCAACTAACTAGGAAAAGAGTGTGGTAGCATTGTTAAGGTTACTATGGTAGATGGGAACATGGAAAATGGAACAAAGATTGATAATATTGATGGTCGATACATGATAGTACGAGAGAAGAGGTTTGTCACGAAATTGGTAAAGCGAGAAAGCTGGTAGGCTTTATGCAAACTAATGAATTCCCTACCTTCCCGATCCCCTACCTACCCAACCCCCATCTAAGGCGGACAACAAGATTGATCCACTCGGATTTTATCATTATAGATTTTTCTGTATAATGACAATGGGCAAGTGGGTAATGACCCCAAGTTTAGATTTACTGTTGTCCAGAGCCCCACACCAATACTTACAATGAAGGTTCCTTGGTCCGAGATTTGGGACAGTAATATAACACTCTTCTGTTCTGGCCTTGTCTTCTCGACTCTCCCTTATATTTCTGTATTTTTCAACGGTATACCACAACACTTAAAAAAAATAAATAAAAAGTCTACCCCTTATAAAACTGATATAATTGAAATAAATGAAAACCATTATGACGTACGCTATTAAGCATTTCAAATTTACTCTTAACTAAGTTGTTCTATACAGAAATCGACTCTTCTAATATTCATTCATTTCTGAGTCCTCGAATACTGGCATCAAAACGAAAAATCATCAAAAGTAAATATCAATATTAATAAACACAGTAATAACAATAAAATTCACAATAATCTTGTTGTTTGAATACAAAAATTTTTATGAATAATAATAATAATAATAAAAATAATAATAATAATAATAATAATAATAATAATAATAATAATAATAATAATAATAATGAAAATGCTCTTGGAAATAACCCAAAGTTTCTCAACTTTTTGTTTATACTAGACAATACATAGATATACCTACTCATGATTTTTTTTCTTTTTTTTACAAATTTTAGAATATGCATCTGCAGCTCAAAATGCATTTTGTGAAAAGCCTGATATTGCATCTACTTACTACTACTACTACTACTACTACTACTACTAATAATAATAATAATAATAATGATAATAATAATAATAATAATAACAATGTTTCATGTGATTTGAGACACAGAAGAGTAGCGCCCGCACCCGCCATAATGAGAGAGAGAGAGAGAGAGAGAGAGAGAGAGAGATGAGAGAGAGAGAGAGAGAGAAGGGAAGTGAAATGACAACAGAAAGAGAGAGGGAGAAAGAGAGAAACAAAAAAAAACTGCCCAAATTGACAACAAAAAAAAAAATGAAATAGAGAGAGAGAGAGAGATGAGAGAGAGAGAGGAGAGAGAGGGGTGGGGAAGAGAGGAACTTAATAAATGACAGAAAGAGAGAGGGAGAAAGAATAGCCCCAAGTGAGTTTTCTTTCGAGAACCAGATCTCATTTCCCGGCGACATCAACCGACTGGTTCCACTCTAGGTCGGACGCGTGTTCCGCTCTCCGACGAAGGACCCGGTCATGAATACTCATCGTATAGGCATTGGCATGTGCCTCTGAATGCGTTACGCACGGCCAGGTGCGTATGTGCGCAGGCACGTGCCTATTACCTATTCACCTCTCACAACGGTGAAAGTCGTATCTTTGAAAAATAATCTTAGATCATCTATTCCGTCAATTTACTTATCAGTGAGAAGACCCTCTTTTTACTTGTCTCCTGTTCTAATACACAGTAAATCCAGGTTCCAAGCGACAGTGGTAATTACGCGTGGAATGTGACTTGTACAAATCAAGTGAGGCCGATTTATAATATTGGATTAATTACTCAGAATACCAGTACTGTTAAAAAATATCCACAATTGTATATTAAAAATATATTTCTATGTAAAAATATAGAACAAAGACTTTCGAACACCTGAACAGTGTTCCTCAGGTGTTCGAAAGTTTTTGTTCTATATTTTCACATAGAAATATATTTTTAATATATGATTTAGATATTTTTTTACAATTTGTTTTCACGAAATTGTGAATTTCTTAACAATACCAGTATTAATAACAACTGCGCGAGTTAGTTAAAGGCAGCCCAAAACTGTTTATGAAAGGAAAATGAAGAAAAATAAATGGGACGAAAAGTCTTCCTTTGAAAAGAGCACGAGAGATTTCCTCTTCTGGAAACAAGCACTTGAACACAGACCAACTAGAGCAAAGAAGAGAACTGCATAGGCGATGCAGCATTAAATATCATTTCGATGGCCACAAGGCGCTGGAAAATTGGTTTTCTCAGTGATTTCATCCAACACCCTTTCATTCACCTTGCTTTGTGGGTTACTTTCATTTTTCCTGTTTTTGACGTCGGAAGGTGTGACATTTGTTGCTGGGAGGTCTCCGTCCTCCGTTTCCCCTACTATTCAAAAAACACGGCTCCCCTTCCCGTGTGACGCTTATCTAAACCCTCGCCAACACCGCCTCCTTCTCTAGAGCCAACCATCCTTGACTGAAGCTAATCCGCTTAATCCATTATACCTCCAATCATAAGCACTAACACCCCCCCCCCCCCCTCATGCGGAGACTGAGAGAGGAGCTCTACCCTGACGTCAATATCATCCCTAAGAACTGAGGCCGCAGTAACCAAATTCCTCCTTTTTACGGGTTTTGTTCTGAGCCTCCACAAACAGTTTTCTTAACTCGCATCTCACCAACTCTCCCCCCAACCCATCCTCCCCTATTTTTTTATTCCCCCTTTCCCCCCCTACCCCCCTACCCGCTGCCCCACACAGGTCGTTATCGTAAGTGCCCACCAGGCCCGTGGGTGTTCTAATCCCATCCAACCCTCCTGTTCCTCATAATGGAATTTGAGCGTTACGTCGTTTGGCAGAGAGAGAGAGAGAGAGAGTGAAAAAAAAAAAAAAATATATGAATGAAATGCGATGTGAGGTGAGGGAAGAAACGTGCTATTGAGAGAAAGGGGTGGATGTGGAGGCTGATCCGTGACTGTCTTAGTTATCGCCCACAAAGGCGACAGAAGAGTCAGAGAACCAGATGAATAACCGAGAATGGGAAAGGAAAGTCTCTCATTTTGTGCCATAATGACGAACTGACGAGGGTGCAAAGTTAAGAATAGCAAAGACACTAATTAGAAAATGGTAATGTAAGACTCTGATCAACATAATTATGATGAAGTGCCTTTCGGATGATTTTAAGCAAAATGAAGATAAGATGCTTCCGATGAAGGTAAGGAACAACGCTCACAAAAGACGCGACGAGAAGGGATAATGGAAAGGACGGCAGGAAGCGGAGGTAAACAGGAGGTCCGAAGGGCCGAGGAAGTCGAGGTCTTTATCTCATTACCTTCGAAGGTTCGGCGATAATCGATTTGATGAAGGCGGGAACACGAAAGAGAGAGAGAGAGAGAGAGAGAGAGAGAGAGGGGTGTGTTGGCCTGATTTGTTTTTTGAAGGAATAGATATCTCCCCCCTCTCCCTCTCCCTCTCTCTCTCGCTCCTTCAGCGCAGCCATCTCTAGAGGGGCCAAGCAGCTGTATTTTTTAGGGCAATTTGGAGGGGAGCGAATGTTTGCGCATTTGTGACGGAAGTAAAGGAGAAACCAAGAAGCAGCAGCAGCTGCCGCCAATAATTCCCGGTCACAAAGAATTTGGAGAAATTAGGAACAATTTTTCAAGCAATTCTTCCAGTTCAAATAATAATAATGATAATAATAATATAATTATAACAGCATAATTACTCCAGTTCAGAATCACATACAATATCAGAATGCTAATGAAAAGGAGACAAAAATGCAGTTCATAATTACAATGTAACCAGATTAATAACAAAAACAACAATTGTAATGATAATAACACCATCTTTAGATAAACAATATGGCGGAGATTTTTTTTCCCTTTTTCTTATACTGAAAGAAACATCCTATGAAACTATAGTAGATTCACATCAACCGTGCATTTGATGTCTATGCCCGTCCTTTACGACGCTCCTGATTGGCTGGTGATAAGCCACTCACAGGGCTGGACACTCTCAGTCTCTCTCGAGAGTTCACATAGGCGGGATGTACGTTCCACTTCTCCTGAGGGATACGTCTTTCAAAAGCATCCCTCAGGAGAGGTGCCTATATGAACTCTCGAGAGAGACTGAGAGTTTCCAGCCCTGTCATTGGCTTATCAACAGCCAATCAGGAGCGTCGTAAGGGACGGGCCAAAATATCAAATGCACTGCTGATGTGAATATACTATAGTTTTCAACGCGGAAAATGTTTTGACAATTTATGACAAAAGTTCTCTAACGTAGCACATGCAGAATGAATCAAATTTGCGGGAATAAATGTACTCGGTGCCAAAATGTTTTTGAAATCTCGCTTGCTTTTCTAATCAAACACTAAATAGACGAATAGCAGTCTATTAGGTTAAAGAAAATAAAATGAACCGGTATTATGAATGGCTGTCAAGTTTTGTAATTTAGTTCTTTCTGTTTTTCCCGATTCATAAAATCTTCCTTTCCCATTTGTGTACCTTATATAATAATAATAATAATAATAATAATAATAATAATAATAATAATAATAATAATAATAATGATAATAATAATGTGAGATTAAAGGAATAAAGCTTACTCACTTTTTCAGAAAATGTCAAAGACCAAATTTGCTGTCATTATACAAAAGTTCGCACATTGTTGCAAGGTGCCTCTGACCGTCGCCGATTAGTGTGACTGCTTATCTATTGCATAAATTGTGAAATCGACTTTATTAAGTGGCTTTGATTTCATTCCAGCTTACGGTGAAAAAACACAAATCGACGTGTGCTTTCCAAAATATCAATAGTATTTCGGAGAACTCTGATGACTGGATCTTAATTTCAGAGAATTCTGATAGTCAAACATAAGAAACTAAACAGCTGCCCAGCCAGAACTAGTATTATTATTATTTTTTTTTTTTTTGGTAGATCTATATTACTATTCCGCGGCGGCCTAGACTATGGCAGTTGCGGTTTTTCTATGCAGTTTTACCTCCTGAACAAGAATTTTAAGTAATATTTATTCGGACGACTGTAATTAACCCCGAGGGACTCGTACTAAACACGGCGAAATACATTTGACGCCCCAATTCCTGGTGGCTTTCGTATTCGCGGGGACGAACGATGCGGAATGCTTATGTAGAGAAAACTTTTTTTTCTTTCTTTCTTTTTTCTCGGGTGAATTGGAGAGGCACCAATGCGTCCTGCCGATGCCATTCGCTTTCCTCTTTTCCTCTGAGGATACGGCAAGACCTCGGGGGATGAAGGGAAAGGGTGGGGATGCACTTCGTTCCTCCCCAAGAGAACCGAAATCGCCAGACATCTCTAACCACGAGCCCTGGGGGAGAGTCAGATTGCTACCAAGGACAAACGAGCACGTACACACGCACTCACACACACACACTATGTTGAAGAGCAGAGGAAAACTCTTCCTTTCTTTCCATCTTACATGTATGTAATTGTGGACGTTTGTAAACACGCAAGCATATGCAGTATGAGAATATTTAATTTTGTTTATGTGTGTATAAATCTTTCCATCTATCATCCTAAACGTCTTATAAACACTTTATAACTGCTTCTATATATTCTGTTCATCTGTATGTTTTATATACCATTGACGTTTCATGAAGAAAACTATGAACATGCTCCCAGCGTTGTAAATATATAGATATATATATATATATATATATATATATATATATATATATATATATATATATATATATATATATATATTTATATATATATGTGTGTGTGTGTGTGTGTGTGTGTGTGTGTGCTTTCTGTATTATATTCAAGCACTTTCATGAACTTAATACCAACACAGTTGAGTTCTGCCCCATAAAGACCTAACAACGTCAGTCCATTTCCTAATGTCTATGTTTTTCTCTTTTATTCCTAATTTTTTTCTTTGTTTTTTCACATTCATATAATAGGCGCTTTGGAAAGGCTGCTCTGCGAGTTCTGGTCTTTCTCTATCTGCTACGCATGAAAATGCTCTTATTCTATAAAATGACAATGAAATCTTTTTTAATTACTGTGGTTTGTCTCATGGGCTCAGATAGACAGTCAGAGCTGAGCTGGCTTTCGACAGCTTTTGTGAATTTTCTAATATATTTGTAAAAAAAAAAAAAAAAAAATAATAATAATTTTGGTGCTCATGATCGATACCTTGTCAAGTTAGAGTATCGAAGGAGTTGGGCGAAGATGAAAAGAATCCATCAGCTCCAAATGGAGCTCATGGCCAAATGAAGGGGGGTGACAGATGACCCGAATGTAGAAAGGGGAGGGTCCCGATCAGGTCCCTGGAGAGAAGATGCTCTTTATGAACACATGTATTGTACTGTAGCTCTATGGAACAATGACAGAGGGACATTAGTTTTATATACTATTATTCTTCCCCTTTTGAACCTGTCTGTTATTTCTTCCGGAATTCGCATCTCTTCTGTTGCTGGTCGATTTACGAGGCTCTAATGGAAGTGTCAGTCATTTGTCGATTAGCATCGATCGGCTTCAGATATCGGTTGCATTAAGTAACCTTGGTATTGATTATTTTCTTATTTCTAATAATTCTTATTCTATTAAGGATTGACATTTTTGTTAATCGTTTATTTTTTTTATTTCAATATTATTCATTTCAGTTTTAATTCCATTTATTTCTATTCTGTTCTTAATTTTTATTTACATTTTTTAAATTTTAATGCTTGGTTTTACTTATTACCTTTTCTCGGTTTCTCTTGTAAGGATCACTATTCATTCTGTTAGCTTCTCTGACCGATTTCCTTTTTTTTTGGAGGGGGGGGGGGGGGGGGGGGGGGGGGGGTGGGGGGGGGGGGGGGGGGGATGGTGGAGGTGGTGGTGGCGGGGATCTGGGAGAGAAAGAGCAACTTGGTTAATCATTTCACTCGCCTGTACCTTAAGAGGAATTCTGTAGACTTTTTTTGTAGCTAAAGAAAACTTGTATTATCTTATATGCACCATGTTTGGGAAAGACTTTATTTACTCCTAATGAAAGCGCAAATTATTCATACATACGTACGTATATACATATATGCATACGTATAAGCAACGCTGGGTCCGGTCAGTTCTTAGATACCTGACCACCAAAGAATGCCTTACACATAAGTTCCCACTAGCATTTTTGAGACACGGGAGCATATCAACCAACCGCAGCCCAAAGATCATACTTATGAATTTGCAAAAGGCCTTAGGAACCTCTTGTGACTTGCAATATTTTACAGTGAGGATCGAGAAGGCGATTGAAGGAATATATCCAAGCATCAGCTCTTAATGCTGATGTCAACATGCATACATACTTTTAAAACACATACAGACTGCACACACACACACACACACACACACACATATAGATATATATATAATATATATATATATATATATATATATATATATATATATATATATAGATATATAGATATATAGATATATAGATATATATCTATATATATATATATATATATATATATATATAATATCTCTATAGATATATATATATATATGATATATATATATATAGATATATATCTATATATATGTATATATATATATATATATATATATATATATAATATGTATATATATATAGATATTTATCTATATATATATATATATATATATATGATATATATCTATATATATATATATATATAAAGATATATATATATATATATATATATATATATATATATATATATATATATATATCTTTCTCCACACAGCAATTCTGTGTCAAATGGTAACGTGTTATCTTACACCTTCGGCTCCCTAAAACGGGCTCCGGCAAGGGGGCATTCTCTCTCCTTACCTGTTAATACGTACACAGATGACTTGAATGTCAAACTGAACTCGCTCCCAATCGGATGCACCGTCAATGAAACAACTATAAACAACCTCTGTTACGCCGACGATATGTTCTGATTTCCCCATCAGTGCAAGGTCTCCAACGACTCATCGACACCTGCCGCCAATATGCAGAGGAATTTGATATAATCTACAACGAACCAAGACCCATGTGTATGTCGCTGCTCCCGAGATCGCTTAAGCATATTGCAGAACCTCAAATTTTCCTCGGAAACCATCGGCTGGAATTTGTGCACGAATTTCCGTATTTGGGTCACATTATCACCGACGACCTAAAAGATACGGCAGACATTGAACAGAGGCGTCGTAAACTATGTGCAGCTGGCAACATGATTGCAAGGAGGTTTGCCTTCTGTCACCGAGACGTGAAACTGCTTCTATTCCGCTCGTACTGCTACAGTATCTATGGGTGTTCCCTCTGGACGAACTATACCAAGAGACCTTGAGACGCATCACTGTTGTGCACAATGACATTCTGAGACGCCTCACAAACACTCCCCGCTACCACTCCGCCACACAGATGTTCATTGAAAACCACCTGGACAAATTTAAAAATCATTGTTAGGCGAACAATGTCCAGTCTGGTAACCCGAGTGAGAAACAGCAGCAACTCGCTCATACAAAGCATCCTAAGGTGTGAAGCAAGAAAAAAAGAAGATCTAAATTGGTGGGAAAGATGGGCATGAGGCCTTTGTCCCCTTAAAGGACTTAATCTCTGTATTGGCAAGATGTCATCTGCAGTTTTTGTCATTATTACATTTATAGCTGATATTTTAATTTTTCATTATTACTGTGATTCCTATCAAGTTAAAGTTTTATTTACATTTAATTTATGTATTAAGCCCTCTGGACCTGACTACTGTAACCACCTAAGGTCTCTAGTTGAAATTTGAGTTATATAATATGTGCACCAACTGTTATTAACTCGCAATGCATTTTTTTTTCTCACCAATATTATTACTGTTATTACCAGTATGATGATTACAGCTTTTATGCTACCTCAGCTATATGGATAAGTGCCATTATTCATTTTCTTTTTCTATTTTATCTATCATGTATCTAGATTGTGTATGTACTGTCTGTATCTTGTATACTCAAAGTGTATAGGCCCCGAGCTGAAATAAAACATATTATTATTATTATTATTATTATATATATATTATATATATATATCTATATATATATCATATATATATATCTATATCTATATATCTATATATCTATATTATCTATATATCTCATATATCTATCTATATATATATATATATCTATATATATATATATATTTATCTCTAATATCTATATATATATAAATGCGTATATATCCTTCAACATACTTCAGAAGATTATATCCATCTCTCTTTGTACCTTACTTTCTTGAGCTTTCACTGACTAAAACGAGGCAATGCAAGAGAATCAGTCTTACGACCTCAAACCGCAGCAGAGGATGAGGAGGGAGAGGACGGAGGCAAACTGCCGGAACCTCCGATATCATCAAAGAGCCCAAATGAGTTTTCTCACGGCAGAACAGCATCCCTTTCGTCGTCTGCATTCACTCACACAATGACATCCAAGGTTCCAGATATCCCACCCTTTATAACTTCCTCTGAGAAAAAAAAAAAAAAAAAAAGGGAAACGCGAATAAAAAAAAGATAAAAATGACAGCTACCGGACACCGCAAGACCGCAAGCCAAGACGAACAAAGAAGCAAAAGATGGGTGGGCAGGCTTCCAATTGAAGAAAAATGGCAGCCGGTATGTTGTTGGCAGCTCCTCTTGGAAGACACAATGGGAAAGGGTGTCAAAGGAAAGCAGACTAGAACATTCAGGCAAACTGACAGTCGAGCTTTGTTATGTCGTGGGAGTTATATTAGCACTATATGGAATGATATCTAATAACATTGAATTACATTACAGCTGTTCACTCTTTGAAATATGGATATATGACATTTTTCATAATGTCTCTAATTGATCAATCTAAAATGTCACCAACCTGACTAGATTTGACAAGGGCATGTGGTAGCATAACGTTTCTGTCTTACACTAACGACGTGCATAACAACTTGCATAAAGTATGTACTCGTGAAAAAAATCATCATATTAAAAAGATGCCCATTTGAACACAACAGATATCTGTAAGTTAAAAGAAGTCATTATTTCATTGTAGAAAACAAAATTCATAATTTTTCCAGATACTTTTGTTGCATTTACGAACGATCCTCCCATTAAACTTCATCCTTCCAACTTCAAATGAAGAGATTATCCTGCGCTCATGAAGTTCCAACCTTATGAGCAAACTTTACCTCTTTCATTTTTTTTTTTTCGTTTTTTCGCAGATTTCAAGTTCGGGAGATAAGTCGTCTTTCATAATCAAGATAAGAGTCCACTTTCTTCACTGTCTGCTGATGTAATTGTCTTCCATCCAAGGATCTCTTCCTCTGTATACACACACGTATATATAGATATGTGTGTGCGTGTTTGTGTATCTGTGAATGTTTGTGCGGGCGCTCGTGTGTGTTTGTATTCCAATGAATTAGTAGAGGATAGTGGAAACTACAAGGGAACTCTATTTCTCCCTTGTCGTTTGTCATTATCATAGATATTATAATGAAAAATTGGTCGGAGATGGAGGACATTTCGATTAACAACAGAAAACCAACATAAGCGAATATGAAGACGTTGCTGTTTTAGTCTACAGAGAACCAAAAGACTTACAAATCTTGCTTGGTACAATGGATCATAAATTGTGAGAGATGAGACTCAAAAGAAATATAAATAATAAAGGCCAAACGGCATAGTATGAATAAAGGGATGAAATGACTTTCGTTAGGGAAAGGACTAATGAGACTAAATCTTTCAAATACTTAGAAACCAGGATATCCAGTACGGGTTCTCCTGAGTTTCAGTTTAGCAGAAGAATGAAAATTGTTAAACAATTAATGTAAAAGCTGAATGAGATTCGAAAAATAAATTGACTGAAGCTACGTACAAGAGTAAGACCATTCATCATGCTATTACAGGAAATTAGCTTTAAGGTTTTGTTGATTTGAGAATAAAGCTTTAAGATGAATATTGGGTGTCTGCTGGCAGGTCAGAAAGGGGAATATCATAAGAAAGTTTACGAAACTTCCTTATGTTAATGAAAGAGACAAGTAGGCTGTGAAAGATAAAGTACATGAATGAGATAAGTTGGGGAATTTCACAAAAACTCCCTTTGCCTAACGTGGCGTTGTCTTTATACACACACACACACACACACACACACATATATATATATATATATTATATATATATATATATATATATATATATATATATATATATTGTAACATAAAAACAAAAACAAAAATCTCTCTATGGTAAGGATTTACGAGGAGAAATTATCAGGATGAAAACAGTGACAAACCCACTATAATCTTAATGTACTTTAATAACAATCAGTAAGGAAATTAAAGTCACAAACAGAACATTAAACAAATTACGGACGCATTGCACAAAGCAAAGACTCGCCATACACATTCATCAAGACAACTAATCACTAATCACTGCATTTTACAGTATAATACCCAAGTCACAAAGCTTTACATCAACACAACATATAATTCACTGTAACATCAAAAAGTTTAGTGGCAACCAACGTTACATCACACAAGAAAACGTTCCAAATGGATAAACAATACATTACCATATATTCCTCAAAACTTGATACACTATTATAATCACTTGTTTGTTTCAGCTCCAACGAAAATAGTCGTTTTGGGCCTTTATATACCAGACTCACGCTAGACATCCATGGACCAAATATCATTGTTTCGATACATTATCCTTGGCGACTACCGCCTTACGCCAAGCGCTACTGCCATCTATTGTCTAGTGTACACACTTTTTTTTTTTTCTATGCAAATATCAATTTTCAACCTTTTCTGCAATTTTACATTCAATAAATCAATATTCCTTTACATTCCCCCCCACCCCTTTTAACTCAGCGGCTCTCTCCTCAGGTCCATTCTGAATTTTCAACTCTTACAGTCTTAAACATTAGCTACTTCCATTTAGAACACTGTCGGAGACTGCCAACGTCGTGGTAACAAGCACTTTCCTTTAAATAATCAACAGATCTAGAGAGAGAATCTGCAATGACATTTTCTTTGCCTGCATATTGGTGAATATTTAGTTTGAATGGTTGCAAAAAATAAAGACCATCTTAAAATTCTCTTATTGTTGTGCTTACATTTATTAATAAAGGTTAAAGGTTATTATCAGTATATACGATCTATTTCAAAGTTACTGTTAAGCAAGTATATCTCAAAGTGCATTAAACTCAAAATAAACTTAAACGCTTCTTTTCAACAATACTGTAATTTAACTGGTGGCTATTATATTTTTCTTTGAAAAGTAAGAATACAGGGTGTAAAACCCACCTTATGTTCCTGTAATAATACACTGCCAGCTCCTACTTCACTGGAGTCTACCTGTAACTTGAATGGTAAGATTAAAGTCTGGGATTTCAGTACTGGCTTAGACATTAACATGAGCTTAAGTTTATTAAAGGCATCGTCACATTCCTTTGACCACACAAACTTCTTCACATCCTTTTTCAGCAAACTCTGTTAATGGGTAGGCTACATCTGAAAAGTTCTTACAAAATTTCCTGTAATACCCCACTGTTAAAAATTTCCAAAAATTTCATCACTCCACGTTTAGATGTAGGGAGGGTCAAATTTCTTTATGACCTCAATATGACAATCAACAGGTTTCACTTGGCCACTTCCTATTTCATTTGTCCTAAATATTGAACAGTAGTTTTTCTAAATTCACATTTGGCAAGGTTTTAATCGTAACATTAAATTCTAATAACCTCTTAAAAACTATCATATACTTTTTTAATGTGATCTTCCCAGGTTTCTCCAACAATTAATAATGTCATCTAAATAAACAATACACCTTCGAGATCCTTCAAGATATAATTCATCTGACGTTGGAAAGTCAGAGGTGCATTACATAAACCAAATGGCATTACCCTTATAATTATAAAGTCCATGGGGTGTAACAAATGCAGCAATATCCTGCTGTTTTTGTCTAACTCAATTTGATAGTATCCTTCAATAAATCAATTTTAACTTAAAAAAGGAAACTTTGCTACATTATCAAGTTATATCTTCTACTCTGGGCATAGGATATGAATCTTTTGTAGTTACATTATTTACCTTTCGATAGTCTGTACACATTCTTGCACTTCCGTCAGGTTTGTCGACTAGAAATACATGGGCCTAGACCTTCACTATGGCTTTCCTCTGCTAGTCCGTGTTTCAGTAAATAAGCAACTTCGGTCTTTAACTGTTGTTGTTGCCTGTCGGCGACATTCTTGTATGGACGACTGACTTATGGCGTCTCTTCTCTCAACTGATTTTATGCTGTACTCCTTTTATCCTTTTAGGATGGTCTGAAAATAGATCTGAAAAGTTTTGAATTAGCACTTTAAATCATGCTGCTGTTCATCAGATAAATGAATACATAACTTCCTAAATTTTTCATCATCACTCAAATAATCTGTATTTTTTAATCGAAGTTCAATTTCTCTTCAATTAACGTCTTTTTCATCATCCTCTTTTGCAATTGACAACAACTCCACTGGATTCGTTATACTTCTTTAATTTGTTAATATGGAAAGTTTTTAACTTTCCTCCGTCCTGTAGGAAATTGAATTCGATAATTAACATCACGTTACTTTTTCCTTCACCGTGCAAGGTCCTATATACTTCTGGTTAAAAAAACCTTACCAGCTGTAGGGAGATACACTAGAACCTTATCCAATCCTATGTCGAGTTCACGTTTTTTTTGGCAGCCTTTTTGTCGTAGTTTCTTTTCATCTCTTCTTGTACTACTTTTAGATTCTCATGTGCTACTTTCCATATTTTTTTTTTTATTTTTTCCTTCATTTCTTGTAACGTGATAGAATCCTTCTCATCTGAAATCAACTGATTCTTTATAACACCTCCATGGGTGACCTACCTAATGGACATATACTAACTGAAAAGGAGAATAACCACGATGAATGTACGCTATCACGAACAGCGAAATCAGCAACATTGTATGTAGACATCCCATTCCTTTTTTTTCATTTTCACACCGTACGTTGCGAAGCATGGTTTGAAGGTTCGATGAAATCGTTCGACACTCCTTGGCTCTGTGGGTGATAAGGAGACGATAAACAATGCTTAATATTTCTGACAGGCTAAAAATGAGGTAACTTTTCTAGACGTAAAGTTGGTTCCTTGGTCGGTTTGAACTTCTTTTGGCAAACCTACCAGCGAGAAGAACTTGTTAAGCGCTTCAATTATCTTTATCAGCACTCACTGTTCTTAAAGGAATAGCCTCTGGAAATCTGGTAGCACTACACATAATTGTCAGCAAATACTCGTTACTTTGCTACGACCTAGGCAGAGGTCCTACACAATCCAAAACCAGTTTCTCAAAGGGTTCTCCTGGAACTTCAATGGGTTGCAAATGGCATCACCTTAGGGTCATGTTTTGAGCTTTACCTACTTTGTTTTTTGACATAAATCCACAATTTTTACAATATTCACTACAATCTTTCCGCATCTAGGCCAAAAAAAATACCTTAATAATTTCTCATAAGTTTTGTTTATACCTAAATGACCAGAATAACTACAGTCATGAGCAATACCTAGAACAAAGTTCCTATAACTACTTGGAATGACCACTTGTTCTACAACATCATTAATTCATTTCTACTCGTGAAACTTCCTCATTATGGATTCCATCCTTTAAAAAGTAAACACTTGCCTTCCTTCCTCGATATCATTTATATCAACAAGGGCATTATCTCTTATTACCTTCAAATTATCATCTTCAATTTGAGATTTAACAAATTCTTCTTATTAACTTCAATCAGATTCGCAAAGGAGTACTGACTTTACTTACTTGTAGTGTTTCCGGACTATCTTTAAACAGTTTTGTAAATCCAAACCGTCGTCATCATTTACCTTTCCTTCGGCACTCTTACTTCTTGTAGTAACTGCACAAGCAGGAAATAAGTTTTGGAATGTACATTCAACTTCTGTAATAAATGAAGAAATTAAAGGGTTTATCTGTCAAAATTGGATTACTGCTACCAAAAACTTTGTCTCCACATACATCATTTCCAAGAATTAACTCTACTCTGACACTGGGATTTCTCTCACCAAAGCAATTTTTAACATATCCCGAAATTAACGGAGTTTCTAACCTTACTTCTACTAATGGAGCTGAAAACTCAGGTCCAAACCCACGCAGAAGTACATACTCTCCAGTATCCTTCCACTGGTCATACATATTTTTTATCATTACAGACTGTACCGCTCCGGTATCTCTTAACCACCTTACTTTTCCTTTTTTCAACACAAGGGAGGTGTAACCAACCATCTCCCATAAAAAGGGTCATACAATTCATGTACCTTTGGATGTGGACTTCTCTTCAGGTAGTTCTCACTCCATTTCCTTTTACAATACCTCAATACAACCAACATTACTAACATTTTGAACATCATTGTTACCCATTTTGTAACCTATATTCTCATCAACATTACATATATTATTCTGTCGATGCTATCGTTACAATACCTCTTACCTGGCCTAAGGGGAGAAGCAAACAAACAAGGACCTCTGTCACCACATGCGTTGTGGTTGATTCAACAATGCAATGGGTATTTCAGGTTTATGATCATCCTTAAAATGTACAGGTTATCTTTAAACTTTATTTACCACTTGATTGGACGTTATTGTGCGATGTGGGACAACTCCATACTGATGTGTCCTGGTTTGCCACAAACTGAAACATACAAAATCTCTAAAATTTTCGCCATATTTTGGTAACTAGGTGTAAACTGATCATTTCCACTGTATCCTCTTGTCCAGCACTAACACTAGGTCCAGAATTATATCGACTTGCCCCTCTACCACCTCTTATTAAAGGATTTATTATAGACTCCACGAGATGATACCTTGTGAACTCGTAGTCTTACCTTGGTGCCTTGTAATTTTGCTGCTCTTCCCAAACTCTGCTCCTTCCAATTTTAGGAGTGACGTCAGTATTATATAGCTTATGGGTCCAATGCATAATTATCAGACAATCTAGTGGCTTCATCGACGTTATCTACATCACGTTCATCCAAATATGTTTTAATAAGTGGATTAATAACATCCTTGAACTGCTCAAGCAAGATAAGTTCCTGAAGTTTACCGAAAATCACCATTAACTTCTCGGGCATTCATCCACCTATCATACCACAGGCGTTGTTCCCGTGCATACTCCATATGAGTACGACTGTCTCTTTTATCCAGCTCTGAACTTCTCTCTATACCTCTCTGGCACCCATTCATAAGCTTTCAAACTTCGGATTTAACTCTCTCATAATCCTTAGAATCATCTAAGATAAGGCAGCAAATACTTCCCTAGCCTTTCCTCGAAAGGAGGTTTGTTTGAACCAACGTGCTCCATGACGTTCTCGGCCATTCACGCTGTTCTGCTACTTTCTCAAATTGTAAAGAAATGCATCCACTTCATTTCAACAAAAATTGTACACTTTTTACTGCATTGTCTATTCTAAAAGATTTTGGTATTTCTCTGGACTTTTCTTCTACTTCAAGTTTCTTCATCTCTAGCTCTATCCTCTTTTGCTCAACTTCATCTTTTTTTTTGCTCAACTTCAGCTTCTACCTTCCTAACCTTTTCAGCTCTCTCATTTTCTAACTTCTTTAGTTCAACAGCTTTTCTCACTCTCTAATCTAACTATTTGCAAATGAATCTGCATCTGCTCAACACTCATCCCTTCATAAACAAATTTGGACTTTTTTGGTTTAACCTTGCGTGACTTTGTTTTTTTCACGTACGGCTTTGGCACCTTCCTCTTCACTTGCACTACCTTCTGTATTAGTTCTCACTAGCGCTTTGCTGGCTATCAGTTTCTTGCCCCCTTCCCAACTCTATTAGTAACAACCCTTCCTTATCAGACAAAATGCCTAAAGTCATTAGCGCCTCACTTACTTTATTTGAGATTTCTTGCTTCCTTGCAGATTCTGATACTTCTACATTATAGTACCTAGCTAGAACAATCCAGTCTATTTAGTTATACCTTCTAATTTTCTTTTCACCACTAGGACTACGTATGAAATCTTTCAAATCAAACATCTTTAATAACCTGCTCAAAATAACACAGCAAGACAAATATAGCACTAACACTATCACAAATCTCCCCCCTCTCTAAAGTACATGGAAGTACTGAAAAGCAATTAACAGTAGGGATAACGTCAAGTTATGGTCGAATACGTTCGACATGAAGAAAGCAACAATTAATAAGGTATACGTTCGGTTTCGTTCGATAGAATGGAGTAAACAATGAGTATGGATATGTTTGAGTTTCGTTCGATAAGAA
>NC_061095.1:31208071-31220571 GCF_015104395.2 Macrobrachium nipponense | reverse complement strand
TGCAGGAAAAGTTATGTTTCTTTATTTTCTCTTTGGGGCACTCTCCTGTCAAGGGAACCGGCTTATACACATACACACACACACACATATACAAGTGTGTATGAGTGAGTGCGTGCGTGTGCGGGGCGACTGTGTAAATAGGGAGACTGGGAGTGAAATTTAACACACAACAAAACATAGGAAGGTTTTAGAAAATATATTTTCTTTGGTTGTACTGAAAAGGTGAATGTGCTCTGAGGTCAGTTTCGCACAAAAGCTGGGAAGAGTTCTGGTCAGGGTGCCATGAGCATTTCTTATCTTTTTGATTTCTCAGTCGCAGTTCTTGTTTGTGAGGAAAGGCTTTAGATACAACAACAAAAGGAAACCATGAACTATTGCCTCGGATGAATAGATTTCAATAATATTAGACAGATCGAACACCAATTATAAATCCCAGGCTTGTGAGTCTGGTCTCCTATTTCACTTTCCAATGTGGCGGGTTTCCCTCAGAGAAGATCCTCGTAAAATATTCAGATTTGTTTTGGAGATTAATTAGCCAAATAAAGTCAGCCACTAGGAAACGGGTATACCATGCACTATCTGCTTCAGTCCGTCCCATTCTATAGTGTTAACAAGGACCACCATCACAGCATGTTGACGAAGATGTTCATTTCGTTAAGACCGGGCTCCCAAAACAAATATTCCAATTAATTTAGCATAATCAGCATTTCTAAAATCTGTACTTGGGAGTTTTTTTCATCAAGATGAATGACCTATTTCAATCGGACTTAAAAAATATAATGCACCTTAGTTGACGAGAACGTAGTGATAATGCAGATTCCACGAAACAGAAATAATCAGAAAGATAACACAGTATGGTTTAAAATCGGGATTTTCCTCAAACTGTTCTTTGTTTCTAATAATTCTTCCCTCGCTGAGACTTTCCTTCAAGTTTATAAAATCCTTTCGATAGCCAGGTCATTCGCACAACTACGATTTAAGCTCCTTCATGTAACTAAACCGACACGAAAAATCACTGGAAATTATTGTATTCTGTTTTCCTAGATCAGATCCTTAAACTCCTTGTATTCTTCTTTGCAGATCGAGAGAGAGAGAGAGAGAGAGAGAGAGAGAGAGAGAGAGAGAGAGAGAGAGAGAGAGAGAGAGAGATTTGCAGTACTAAAGACAATCAATATTGATTTTTTGTTTATGAAATTGTTCAGAGTTACGTGCACGAACTGGAGAGAGAGAGAGAGAGAGAGAGAAGAGACCTTTAGCACGTATATCTTTAGCGGAAATATTAATGAACTGTCACTCATTGTCGTTGGAGCTGACGCCGAGGTGGATCCTCCAAATACCTGCTCGCAAAGCTTCTACCTTTGACCTCTCACTTCGTCAGGACCACATTTTCAGTTTCAAATTATTTCTTGTACGCTATTTAGATAAGTTATAAACCATCAGTTCTTCCTATGGGTTATTTGGGTCCAAATTTGCCATTTCCTAAAAGTATTTCGTAATGAGAGTCACAGGTTAATAGCTCACGATGTGGGGACCTCGTACGTTTTGGTGTCATAAAAGTACTCGATTAGGAAAGGTCCTCAATATTATGAGTGTTCTAAATCTAATCGATAAATAAGGGCCTACAAAGTAGATGCTAAAAAAATAATGTAGATTGTGAGAATCACGTAAGTGTTGAAGCGTCCTAAAAATGTCTTTATATTCACATATATATACATGATAAATATATATATATATATATATATATATATATATATATATATATATATATATATATATATAAATGGATATAAATGTGTGTGTGCATGATCCAGCATAACTCTAAAATGTATAAAGCAATTTCAACCAAACTTGGTATACATATGACTTACTATCTTGAAAAAAATACTATGTGGGTAAGACATCACTGGCACCAAAGGGGGTGGGGGTGGGAAGGGCTTCCCTGAAATGAGCCTGGCTCTTCCCATAGACTTAGTATCTAAATAAATTCTACGAATTTATCTTACCTCATTTCGGTATACCTATGAATTACTATCTGGAAAAGAATACTGTGGGAGGGGGTAGGACATCACTGACACCAAAGGGGGTGGGAAGTGGGTGACATGTAACAATAACCGAAAATGACAAATATTAGAGTCTAATCCATAGTTTTCTGGGTCGCTTAGATGAATGGTGACATTCCCGATGCCCTTTAAGTCCAAGTTCAGCCCTAATAGGAATTGGGGGCCGGGGGTGAGAAGGGTGAAAATAATATATAAAAAATGATAGATATTACTGTCTAATCCATAGTTTTTGAGGATGCTGAAATGAATACAAACATTCTAATGCCCTTTGAGTCTAAGTTCAGCCCCGACAGGAATGGGGGTTGAGAAGGAGTGAAACGTAAAATGTCAAAAATGCTTGGCATTATAATTAAAGCCACTATCTTACAGGAAAGACAGAGAGTGAGAGAGAGAGAGTGAGAGGGAGAGGAGGTGAGAGAGAGAGAGAGTAGAGAGGGTGTTAAGGAGGAGAAAGAAACAGAGAGAGAGAGAGAGAGAGAGAGAGAGAGATAGAGAGTTTATCGGTTGACATTCAGAGTTTTCCCAGGGGTGCGCCCGGTTGGTCAGCTTGATTTTAGATGTGTGATACGAGAACTAGTATCCATAAATTTAGACGAATGGAAATGAGCAAATAAGTACTTTGGGTGGAGTTTCGTCCAAGCTCTGCTCTGGTCGCGTTTGGACGTACCCTGGCTGCTATCGTCACCGGCTTTTCTTTGCTTGTGACATGCCTTCAGGTTTTGGATTCTAAAAATGATTAGTGGAAATCATGACAAGGAAACCTAAGTATTCTCAACAGTGTCAGTTCAGTTAGATTTCATTTTAGATCCGCTGTAACCTAAAGCTCGGCAGGTGATGTCAGTTTTGGCATGTTGAATATCCAAGATACGGAAATTCTCGGATTTCAGTTCATGCCTCACCAAAGTGTTATAATTAAATGATTGATAATGGACCTGTTTAGATTGTTCTATTGAAAAGTTAAGGTAAAATTCAAAGTAGGTGCTCAGGATAACAGTAAGAATAGTAAACCTTAGGACTACTCAAACGTATGCATCAATCAGAGGAACTCCGTTCGAAATGCATAATGGCACTTTAGAGAATGTTTTGAGACATTATGGGAAGGTTTACGGTACCAGAAATATTTTTGTGCCTAGAAAAGGTAAAATTCTACTGAGTAGAGTGAGGACTGGAAAAATGGATATCAGAGACAACATTCCTTCACCCGTAAGCATGTGTGGGTTTAAGATAAACTTTATAAGATAAACTTAAAAAAAAAAAAAAAGTCATATGTGTGGTAGTTCAGCGCAATTAGCAATAGTAGTAAAACTATGGAGAACAAAATTCAGTTGTATGACGTAAAAGATTTTCCCGCTTTGGAACATGTAGGTAAGGAAAATGAAGTTATGAATCAATTGACATCGCCTCGCCTAATGAATCTTTAGTACAACATGATACAAATTATGCAAAATCTGATAGAGGAAATGTCAATAATATATGCATATTGGATAACAAAGAGATTAATCCAGTATTTTTCCTTTACTGGTAAGGGTTTTAGGCAAGTATTTGGTGTTGCGATGGGTTCTCCTTTGTCACGTATAGTACTTACGGAATTTGTAGAAAACGAAATTCTTATAATATAGATGTGTTTCTACTTCAAAGCCAATAATCTAGTTGAGATACGTAGACGATGTCTTCATTATTTTTAAAAGGAGTCCTGGTGTTTAAAAGGAGTCCTGGTGATTATGATAATTTTTTTTTAGATATGTCAACAATAGTTTACTTTCTATTCAGTTCAAAAAGTAGCATGAAATAGAGAATAAGCTGCCATTTTTAGATGTTTAGTATATCATGTCCCAAATTTCTTTAGCTTCAAGTTTACTGTACACAGGAAAGAAACTAATGTTTGAAATTGCATTCACTTCTTTTCTTGGCATAGTGAAGAAGCAAAACTAACATTTTGATTCATTTTGTTTCATGATCACTCAAAATATGTCATCCGGGGTTTATAGAATATTTCGTTAATAAAGTATTTATCAAAGTCAGACGGATTTTCTATATTGAGTCTCCTAATAACAGAATTTAAAAGGAATTCAAAAATTGCTTAGCCTTGCTATACAACCTTAGTTTTCATACTGACAAAGACATAGTTAATAGGAATTACCCTGAAAAGATAAACACTATTTTTTAGTATAATAACACTATTAAAACTCTTATTCATAATAATAGCCCACGTAACAATAATAACAGAGATATTGGCGTTTATGAAATACCGTGTGGTGATTGAGAGAGTGGTAAGGGATTGCTCATTAGAATCAGCGAACACAGAAGAGCCTATAGTTTACATGCTGAAAATAATGCCATTGTCAACCATAGCTGGAAACATGCAAAAAACTGGAACGGCTCGACATCAGTGTTTAACAACAAAGATTCAGGCATTAGGAGATCGGTCGAGGGAGTTTTCAGAAACAAATGTCGTTGTGTGCAAGGTAACAAATCTCTCACACAAGAGGATAGATTTACAAATGGCCTATGTAGACTGTATTTCAAATGTTATATGACTAATATTCTTAATTCAAGGAACAGATGCCTTTGTTAAGAACAAATTTTGTTATGATGAATAACATTTTCACAAAAAATGTGAGTAGCTAATGTAAATTGTCAGTTTAGAGGGATTATGCTTATATAAGAAATACCCATGTATACTGCAACCATATTATAAATATTGTAATCAATAAGAAAAAAAGACAGTCATTTAGCCACATCTGATGCTGCTACTGCCTTCGTTCAGGTAACACGGTTGTGCTCAGCAACCCAAGATGCATGCGTCCAAGCTGCTCTGGACAAGCATCGAAATGACCCATTGGATGAACTGCCACATACAGGCTCGAGGAAGTTAGCTGGTTTATCTACGGAGGACGATGGCACTACGACATGGTTTCTTTTTTTTATCAATACTTTTAAAATTATTTTTTTCAAATTGTTTTACCTCCATGGCTGCGTTGATCTTTCAGTCAGATTGAGAAGGAGGATCGAACAGGTTCTCCAAAGCTCTCGCTAGTCCTTAACTGTAGTGACAGCTGAAATTACTGGCGGTGTTAAGTTACCAAAATATTGACGTACTGTTTGGAAATGTGTATCTCTTAGTTGGACACTTTTGATATGTTTGAAGTAATTTTTAATCATGCTGTGTTATCAAAAGGTGGCATGTTGAAAATGGTATCTAAACGGAAAAATGTGGAAGGACATATTAGTGGTATGAAGCACGCTATAATCACTTTGAATTCATCATTGCGAATGTTTATGCTCCCTTTGGTGCGAATAATGTCAAGGTTAGGGAAGATTCCTTTTCGCAGACTGGACCCTTTTCTATGAGGCCAGGATAGACAACATTGTAGGCGGAGATTAAAGTTGTGTTGTTATCAACAGAGATTGTAGTCATCAAAGTCATCATATCATGTCGAAAACGTTATTATCTTTAATTAGACATTTAGGTAAAGGATACTTATTACTTCTAAAAACGATGAACTGATTACACTCTTGTTAGGAAAAATGATGGATCTCGCCTTGACAGCTTCCATTTATGGCGCATTTTTATGGCATTCGTAATGTAGGCCCTGTACCTGTCTCATTTTCAGACCACTGTACGGTCGTTATGGTCGTTAACTGTAAGTGGCGCATTTCACAAGGGTTCTGATTATTGGAAACTAAATAACAATGTACTAAAATACGATGGAATCAGGAGTCTTATGAGTCCTTATTGTCAAAATTTGAAATGCAATAGAAGTCTGTTTGAAAATTTGTCAACTTGGCATTACCTGAACGACAAAATTGGCTATCTTCAAATGACTACAGGGTGCCTTCTGTTATCAACACGTTTTAAATTATCTATTTTTTCAAAATTTTTGACTTCCATGACTGCGTTAATCTTTCAGTCAGATTGAGAAGGAGGATCGAACAGGTTCTCCACAGCTCTCGTTTGTCCTCAACTGAAGTGACATGAACTGAAATTACTGGCGGTGTTAAGCTACCAAAATATTGCCGTACTGTTTGAAAATGTCTTGGATACTTTTGATATGTTTGAAGTCATTTTCAATCACGCTGTCTCATCAAAAGGTGGCACGTTGAAAATGGTAACTAAACGAAAAAATGTGGAAGGACGTGTTAGTGGTACAAAGCATTCTATAATAACTTTGAATTCATCATTGCGAATGCTTATGCTCCCTTTAGAGAGAATAATGTCAAGGTTAGGGAAGATTTCTTTTCGCAGACTGGACCCTTTTCTATAAGGCCAGGATAGACAACATTGTAGGCGGAGATTAAAGTTGTGTTGTTATCAACAGAGATTGTAGTCATCAAAGTCATCATATCATGTCGAAAACGTTATTATCTCTAATTAGACATTTAGGTTTAAAGGATACTCATTATTTCTAAAAAGAATGAACTGATTACACTCTTCTTAGGAAAAACTATGGATCTCGCCTTGACAGCTTCCGTTTATGGCGCATTTTTCATGACATTCGTTATGTACTAAATGTAGTCACTGTACCTGTCTCATTTTTAAACCATTGCATAATCGTTATGGAAATTAACTGTGAGTGGCGCATTTCACAAGGGTTCTGATTGTTGAAACTGAATAACAATGTCTTAAAATACGATGGAATCAGGAGTCTAATGAGTCCTTCTTGTAAATATTTGAAATGCAATTTAAGTCTGTTTGAAAATTTTTTAACTTGGTGGGACTGGATAAAAAAGGAATGTCAAAAGTGGTTGATAGCTTTATCCAAAAGCCTTAACAATGAAAAAATATGGTCTTATAAAAATCTGTTGCAGGCGCGGCTGAGAAAATTATATTAAAAAAATAATTGCACCACGGTGAATCCCTAAATACTCAATCCTTAAAAAGCAAAATTGAAAATATAGGGAAAGAAATTCTAGTAGGAGTGAAAATTCGAGCTAATATTGATCAAATAAATAAAGGAGAAAAAGCTTCGAGTTATTGAGAACCTCAACTTGCTGCTTTGAAGAAATTAACCTTAGAAAAGGGAATAAAACACTCGAGTCTTAAAATGTTTTATGTTCCTTTAATGTTAATTATTATGGTAGTCTCTTTATGAAACCGGAATATATACAGATGGATATGAATTATTTTCTTAGCAAGATGCTCATTGGAGAATTGAATTGTGATGAAGTATAGAAAGGTGTCTCGTCGTTAATGAAAACAAAACTACAAGTAAAGAAGGCCTTCCCATGAATTTGATCTTACCTTTTCGTTTATCATAAAGAACGAATTTATAGAGGTGTTGAAATACAAGAAACATTAGGAGTTATCAGTGTCCCAAAATTTAAGTATAATTAAATTAATACTAAAGCCAGGAAAGGAATGACGACTTTTTACTTTATTAAATACTGAATACAAAATCTTCACGAAGATATTAAGAATAGGCTTCACTTGATGAATGATAAGGTGATCTCCAAACTGCAGTTCTGTATTGGTTCTGGTAAATCAATTGTTTATTGTAATAAATTATTAGAGATTTGATTCACTATGTCAATAATGATCAATTAAGAGATGTCAAAGGCAGCCTTCTTCAGTCTAGACTAGTCTAATGCTAAGGTCACACATTCACGTATCAACGCACGCACGCCCACGCATTAGCGGAAATTGGTAGTTGGCAACAGCTTACGTCAGTAAACCGTAAATGTAACGTAAAACACACGTAAAATCGTAGACGTACGGTGACGAGTCGTCCGGGCGCTAAGCTCCGCCCACTAGGTCGCCGTAGCCCACTCCAGTTTTGAAATGTTCAAAACAAGTCGTGGATGGTCACGCCAAATGTCACCTGACGTAGCTCCAAACATTGCACGTGGGACCCACGGTGACTGCTGCGGGGTAAGCGCTAGGGTCACCAGCATCGTTCGCCGTCGTTGTTTTCTTTCCGCGGCGAAGCACGCGGGCCTCCTAATTGCGCTGTAGCCTACGGCGAAACCGATTCACACATTTACAACCCTGTACGACATGGCAACGCTGTAGCGTGGTATAAAAGGTCAGGTCGGCGCCCTTAGGTCAGCTGTTGTTTCCGTCTCCCAAGACCAGCAGTTTCCTTCAAGCTCTCCACAGCGCCCTTCAAGATGCCGAACCTCCTAAAACGACCAAGGAAGAGACCATCAACGTCACATCTTGCAGGACCTTCTTTCGGCCCGGAAAAGACTCCTACAGCCACTCCTACAACCACTCCTGCAGACATTCAGGACAGGGAAAATGTCAACTTCCACCTACAGGAGTCGGAGTTGGATGAGATTCTGACTGATGACAGCGACACGGAAACTCTCCATGAAGCTACCCCCATTGACGAGGAACAGAACGTTCCCTTGTCGAAGACATTTATTTCTTCTGAATAGCAGTCTTACAATAACGGTGTAACAAATAATGTAAATATCTGAGAGGAATTCTTATATACATCTAAAAAATATTATCTTGAATAGGTAGATTTCTTATTTATTTCCAAGAATGTTTGATAAGTTATTAGATGTTATTCTATATCGCTTAAATATAAATCGCCCATAGTCAACAGTTTTATATGTCTAAGTGTATGTCTGAATGGTAAAAATCGAAGCAAGAAAATTCTAGTGCTAGTCTTATATAGTACTTATCCTATGTTCATTTATTTGTGATGTTACATTAATTACATATTATATATATTACAGATGGCTACTATCAAAAAGTTACCATAAAACTAAAATAGATAAATTTGTAGGAAAACAACGAAGAGACGAGCTGTTAAAATGATTGTTTACGGAACGGCAAGCTCTGTTCACAGGCCCGCCCTTTTGTACCCTGCGGCACCACAACGGTGGGCGTGGTCTTGACGTGAAGTTGACGTCCATAGAACATTACAATATCGGCGTTAGTTTCAGGTAGACGTCCGACCTTGCTTTCTTTGCGCGTACATTTGCGGCGCAATTTACGGTGCTGGCTTTACGTCCGTTAGCCCGTGTCCTGTTTACCAGCTATTCAAGGTCATTTCACCGCGATGATGCCCACGATCCACATACGTGGGCATACGCCGTCGTGATACGTGAATGTGTGACCCCAGCATAAGGCCTTTGATAGAAGCGATATTGATTTTCTACTGATGGTCCTGGAAAAATTTGGTTTTCCAGTTGAATTTATTAAAATGTTCGAAAGAATTTTTAAACAATATAGAGCAGTTATTAGTTGTTAATGGTACTTTATCCCGAGAGTTTGAGGGCCAAAGATCTGCTAGACAAGGATGCCCTTTGACCATGGTTCTATTCTATATTTTTAAAGTTTTTTCTTTCTTTCTCTTTTGAGCCATTCAGTACGAAAGTCAGTTACAACCTCTTGATCTTCCTAATAAGGCGTTAATCAAAAATAAGAAGTTTCGTAGATGACTTATATATTTATTACATCAGTTAACGCTTTAACTATGTGTCCGTAATTGCTTTGCTCAAAAGAAATATATCATTATGAGTCTTGGCTTTTGGTCTGACAGAGTTAACTGGCCAATTTCATGGATACGATCAATATGTGAAGAAAATTGGTTACTTGTGGTTAGTTTAAAAAGCGCAAAAGATAGTGATATCCTAAAGCCTAGTGATTTGTTGAATGAGAGACCCTTCTGAGAATGAGTATCCTACATGTACTGTAATTATATGAAGACTCAAATCTTAAACATTACAGAATCCAAAAGTTGTCCTTCATAAAACAACACATGGAAATGAGTTTATAACGAAAAACCAATAGCAGTATTATAATGTCCTAAAATAGCACACGAATCTCGATGTCCTAAAAATAATTCACAACGCTTTTCATAAAAATAGCTGACAATCAGACTTTCAAATATGAGTGTCCTAAGATTGGGTCGTAACGAGAGACTGGCACGAGAATAGTCACATCAAATCCTAATGACTCGAGTTACCCATTAGACGAGTACAAATCCTTCCCAAAAGCGAGTACTTAAGGAGTCGTTACGCAGAAAAAAAAAAAACTACTCTAAAGACAACTGTGATGACGAACATGACGCAGTCACGCCGCATCTAGTCAAACATTTCTTTCCGTAATAAAAGCACACTTGAATTACTACTATTCCAGTCACGCAAGAGCTCTTCGAACCTTGATATTAAAAGTACTCCAAATCATATGCGAGAACACTCACGATGAATTATGACTACATGTCACGTTCTCAGTTCTGCGTAGTGTAGTTCAGATTTTCACAAAAAAGACTAACTTTTGTCCAGAAATTGACCCCTCAATAAATGCCAGTTTTCATAGAATACAGAGGACATGAGAGAGTGTAATTTATGTCAAGGACAGAAGGGGATGCCACTGACGATTATTTTTGACAGTTTTTTCGTTCGGTAGGTTAAACATTCTCTGAAAATATATGATTTTTACATCATCCTCTCCGGGTATTAAATGTACTTTCACTACTGTATTTATTCAATAACATTGTCTCGGGAACATTAATAATCTCATTTACTTAATACACCCATTGCTGCTCTTCATTTGAATATACAAATAAAAACATCTTTACTTGGCCAAATCATTTATGTGAGCTCAAGCACCGCTGTCATCAGAGGCCTGCCTGGCAAACTGATAAAGGAGGGATTTTTCCGTTCAGCATTCGACAGAAAAGGACCCGAACGCGAATTAATTAAATTCTAAATGAACTCGCTGTTGGATGAGTGTGGAAACCGAGTTTCTGCTTTAAAATCAGTTCCTATTAGATTCCTCGTAGTAATGAATATCCTTAGTAACGAGAATGATGGTGATTTATATTGATAATGATGAAGTGAAGAAAATGATGATAATGATAATGACAAAAAATGCAATGGATAAAAGATATAGAATGTTATTAAGATATTCGAGAAGATAACAGATAGGAGCTATAGCTAATCATGACAATTTGTTTTAATCCACCACCATCTTTGAAGCGACAGATCCCAGACAACTGGGAACGAATGGAAATCCAGGGCCAAAGAAGGCTTCCCTCCCCTCCCCCCCTCTGCCGTCTGCCCATTCGAAGTAACCCCCTCCCCAACCCCACCTACCAACCTTGGGGCCTCTGAGCCTGTTCCCGATGGACAGGATCCGTCGGAGGGATCCCGTCTGTCCAGGCGCAGGAACAAGGCTCCACAAATGAAACTCATCTGCATGTGCAAATGACGGCCGTGTATCCGGATGGGCGTAAATGTGAATTTGCATGGTCTCGGCGCCCGAAAGGAAAACGGTACATTTCATTAAAAGGTACACTGCTCAGACACTGATACTATCTGGGTAACATCTCGGTTAGAATTAATACATGACGTCGTAAGCAGATTAGGCCTACTGAGGATACTTGCAGATCCCAGCGCTCGTTGTGAACTGTTGGTTGAAACTCGAAAATCTATTATGGGCTATCGTCAGCGATACTGAACGAAAGAAAAGGGACAGCTGATAGCAACGGAGAGAGAGAGAGAGAGAGAGAGAGAGAGAGAGAGAGAGAGCGAGAGAGAGAGAGAGCTAGATTCTGAAATATTACATTCATCTTTCTACGATTAGTTGTTTCAGTCTCTAATACATTCAGTTACTACACTGAAGCCTCTTCTACATCAAGACATGAAAACCTCTGGAAAAATAGAAATAATCCCACAGTAAGAAAAAAGAAAACAAATGGAAAACCTGTAATAACGCAACTCTCCAAAGATGTCTCTAAGTCAAACGTGACGTTCCGGACAAAACAAGTTCTTAAATTCCTTAATGAAATCTCCGTTTGGAATACAGTCGAAACGTCCGGATGATTTAATTCCGAGTTTTGATGCAAAAGTTGTTGGAAAGGAATCTTTGAAATTATCAATATGGAGCCTCGATGTCTGACAACAAAAGCATTAGCATATAAACTTGCCTCTGCATTTGATTATTTGATTCATAAAGTTATTTAGAGGGAAATGTAAAAGATGAATGTAGGAACGAAAGAGTGAGTGAGTCCCAGAACAGGTGAACCAAGGAAGGTAAAGTGAAGTGTTCACAAAAGCCAGGAAAAGAGGAGGATTGTTTATGAAAGCTAAAGCTGGAGTGTTTTTGAGGTGTTGAGCCAACTTCCCTTTATGGAAATGAAGGGAGTGACTGAAATAAATATGGTTGGTGCAGATGAAATGAACTGTTTGCGTAACAGCAAGGGTAATGAACGCTGAGATGGAAATACATTGAATTGGTAAAAGGATTAGCATCTATGAACTGATGCGTATTGTGATGGTCTGGGTATTACAAGAGAATGGAAAAAAAGTTAAGTATATCTTAGTTTAACCAGACCAGTGAGCTGATTAACAGCTCTCCTAGGCCTGGCCCGATTATATATTTTATATGTGGCTAGGAACCAATTGGTTACCTAGCAACGGGACCAACAGGTTATTGTGGGATCCGAACCACTTTATATCGAGGAATGAATTTCTAATTACCAG
>NC_061095.1:31198071-31203071 GCF_015104395.2 Macrobrachium nipponense | reverse complement strand
GTCTGACTGTCCAATTACCACGTCATCAGGGTTGATTTATTTCCTTCTGTGAGATTGTACAGTCATCCCAACCTTTAAGCCATACAGGTTTCATTCGTAAGGGTCCCAATCTCATTGTTAACAGTTACCTTCTGTGGAACTTCCCAGATATTGCAACATTAATTTCTGTCAGTTCTGTGTATTGGATTGCCACGTATCCTTGACAAGGAGTGGTTAGTTTTAGCTGGATTGCCTAGCCTCAACGGCATTAAGATCAAATGTTCTCTTCTGTAAGATTGTCCGGTTTGAACTATATGAAGCATGATTAGTCCCCTTTTTCCTTGATTGCCCGGTTGCAAATTCCCGAGATGCATACCAGTATTGCACCAGCCCCGGTGTGTTTTGCCATGCCCCTAGGTTAGGTCAGGTTTAGTTAGGCAGGATTATAGATTGGATTAAGTTATATTGATAAATGTGGGTATTTTTGGTGCGGGAAACATAATGATAATATTTTCAAGATTATGGAGTGCCGCTTTTTCAGGGAAGATGTGGTACTTGGTTATACATTGTTAAGCAATATGCTGCCCGGTTTGCCCAGCAAGCTTAAGTGGTTTCGTTCTTTTGAAGTTTGGTTCTCCCAACATGGAGTATAAAGCCCTGTGCAACTGTTTCGTTGCCGTGCAGTTTGTCTCTGTATTTGCTGATTGACAGAAAATTACGGATATACAAAAGGAGACAAGAAAACGCTATTACTAATTGCCTTTCCAACTGAATATAAAGTTAGTGTACAAGGTAAATGTTGATCAACGAACGCCAGATTAAGAATGTTGGATTCTTTATAACTTGAATCTCAAAATGTATCTGTATATCGCTGACTAATAAGTCAGATTCCCAAAACGGCGGAAAGTAGGAGCAATCAGATTGTTATTAGATGACAAGATTCCCATAAGATTAAAGCGAATCCATAGCATATATGTTGTGGAATCAGCACCTGCTAACACACACACACACACACACACACACACACACACACACACACACATATATATATATATATATAATATATATATATATATATATATATATATATATATATATATGTATATATATATATATATATTATATTTTAGATTAGTATTTCTGTAATGGAGAAAGAGAGAGAGAAATTCGTTTCAAACAAATCTTGTGTTCCTTAACCTGTTTGTGTGGTCATCATTACTCATGCAGAAATTACAATTCTTTCAAGGACCTTAAGAGTATTTGTCCTCCTTTTCCCTCATCTTGGATGACATAAAAGAAACCCCTGAGGAGGTATAACCAGTAATCAACGCCTAATAAATCCCGGCAATTTGTTCGCTATGAACAAACAAACACTCGGTGCTTTGAAGGCTAAAGATTTCTCAGAGAAAACAGCAGCAACTGCCCCTTAAAGTAATGACTCAGGGACGGAAGGAGACGGGTTTGGAATCGTCATTAAATGGCGGGTTAAGGCGCGAGGCCGGCACGCCACTTTCATAAGCGCGCACACAAAAAGAGTGTAAGTCATAGTTAATGAAAAACACTGGCTTTTATTTGGGTCAAGACCTTCGAATGGAGCGCAAATAAGAACAGCTCATATAATCTATAATTGTCTTTCGCCTTTCACAATAGCCCACCTTTTGCTTTCCGAAGATTATAAATGGGGAAGTGGTAACGATCTATTGCCAATTCGCTGAAGAATGGATATCGACGATGATGTGGGGGAGAATGCGCCCCAGCTAAGTCACACCCTTCAGCCCACCTAACCCCCGACCCCCTACAGGAATAATGACACCTTGTCATTCCTTCCTAATAGTCATGCACAGCAATTATGATCATTACGTCATAATTATGAAGAAATGACTTTAGCACAAACATCGTTCGCACACACGTAAGCACTCGCGCGTGTTATGCTGTCCTTCAAGCAAAATGCTCTAAATTTTGCGTTATTATTCTCGTAATGTAAATAGAACAAATGTGAATGGCTTTAGATTGAGGTACGAATTGCGGCCGTTAACTCTCAGTTAATGTGTGGTTCTGAAAGCCAAACCAAACAGCCAGACCAAGCCAGTGATATCCAAGAGATTGATTGCTAGATGGATGGATCATTGCCAAAGACTAGAAACATGAACAGGTTCGCAGTTGGCATTAATTTCATATGGCCAGTTGTAAAACTTTGTGAATGTAGTGGAAAATAAGGGTGGTTACATCAGTGCCCGATAAAGCAAGAGTCAGAGAAAAATAGGCTTCTCTGACAACCTTTCCAAGTCCACTGAATCTCTGCGTGTCTCACATCCTTGCAACACTCTCGACTTTCAGTCATAAAATTATTTGTTTTTATTTATTCTAGTTTACGGTTATCTAAGACTTTTCTTAAATCTCATCATTAGTGGCTTTAACAGCAAACGACTGGCAAGAAGGGGCAGAATGCGCACGTAAATCCATATAATTCCTGACGACTTTGTAACCTGTGCTTCTTTTATGACGCCTTAACGATAAAATATAATAGTATACCTTCATATAGAAAACGTACCACTCTAACAGTGGTGTGCCCGCAACCGCTTAGTAAGAGAGAACGACTTTAACACCAACTGGTAAGGGTGACTTCGCTGATCGTTATGGTTTGAGAGAGAGAGAGAGAGAGAGAGAGAGAGAGATTTTCAACACCATATATCACTTCATAGAGCTAATTGACTTGACCATGAATCTCAAAATTTTGATAGGCATTTTGTCACTACAACAGATTTAGATAAAACTAGTTGCCATTCATAAGACGTCATGGTACTAAGCTGCTTAAGCCATAAGTACCTTCCTTGATAAGATCTGATGGCGTCCGCATGAACATTATAGACATCAGCTTTGATCAAACTTGAATTCTTTTGAGGCCTATTTATTTTCTTTTTAACTTACCTCTTTGCATCGTCTTTTTTTAAGAGAAGCCTGGAAAGATAAATAACAAATAGCATGTGATCAAGTTTCAGTATGGCTCGGGGATTATAAAAAATTTAATGACACGATGTTCTTCATGTAAGGTTGATCACTTAATCTTTCGTATTGCATCGAAAACCAATAAGATGCTTTCAATTTCCATTAACAATTTTTCCTCCTTAACCCTGCACTCAACCATCTTTTATCTTGGCCTGGAACCGACATGAAATAATGAAACTGCCAGCCACCTGGACAACTGATTAACTGAATTAAAACAGATCGGTTTGAAGATGTTTTCAGTACCTGTAAAGCCGAAACAAACAGATAAACAATCTCCTCTGAAAAAGACACACAAACAAACGGAGTGTCGTGAGTATTCTATACAAAATGTCATGGTTCGTGGTGTATGTTAAGTAACGTGAAACTTTCAAAAAGATTTAATGAAAAATTAATCTAAAACCAGAAACAACTACTACCACTGTTGCTGATACCAATGTCACGATAAAATATCATCGATCATACTTATTATTATCAGTATTAAAATGACTACATCCATATCTCCGAGGATTATAATCGCTTTCATGATCACGTCAATTCCTTTTTACTATCATACCTCTATCACAAACATTATTAATATCTTAATAGATGGAGTGAACACTGTAATCGCTATGCAGATTAATAGCATCCTGTCTAGTGGGCGAAGGCCAATGTTCATTTGAAGAAGTCTGTCGAGAAAGGAAGAAATGAACGACCCAGGAGTCAGTCTGATCTTAATTCAATGCAGGGAAAGGTTACGGTGTCACCCATAAACTCTGAACTCACCCTAACCCCCGGGACCTCCAACGCCTGCATTTTATGAGCAACAAGAAAGGATTTGAGCGAGCAACCACAAATTAAACAACTGTAAAAAAGAAAACTAATAATTATAATGACGCTGCGCCCGAAGCATGTCCGCAAAACCTAATGGGAAACCTTACATGAATAAATGTTGGCAAAAAAGATGATGTTTGCTTCGAGGTTCTGAAGCACCGTAGGAGGAATAAGGGAAGCACATTATGCTCTCCGGGTTTGGTACAAGTGAATAAATCCCTTGATATAGGACAAAAACGTAGAAAAATACCATATATGAATACAGGAAGAGAAGAAACCTCTGTTTGCAAGATCGCTTATAACTATAAATTCATTCTTAAAAGAAGAAAATAAAAAAAACTTTGCAGGTTTAGCCAAATTGAAAATATTCATCGATAAATGGAGAAAATAAGAATGGCTTTGATGAGCCGAATGATTTCTGGGAAGTTTGAGTAAAAAGAAAGGTATTCATTAAAAAAAAGGGAAAAAACAAGGAAAACTTCCGTAAGTTAATACAGGATTAAGGAAATGTTCACTCGTAATCTCAAGTATAGCTGAAGATACTGATAAAAGAGACAATACGGAATACTTCTTCAAATAAAATATACTTAAAGGAAAGAATTACTGGCAAGAATCCTCACACGAGAAAAATTTATTTTTGAAAAAGGGATATAAGGAACGTTTCGACAAATCAACGCATGGATAAAGGAAATAAGTAAACAAGCAAACAAACGCGAGCGGTTTTACATTAGACACACTTCATGTAAACTCACTACTGACAGAAATTCTCTCTCTCTCTCTCTCTCTCTCTCTCTCTCTCTCTCTCTCTCTCTTTGCATCATAATGGCCTCCGTCTTCCAGCTTGACATTACAGCGCATCAAAAGGCTGTTAGAAGTTTGACAAGTAGTTATTGTTACACTGAATTCTTGGAATTATTTCCTTATAGCATGAAAAAGTTGGCACCATCCTTAATGGTGGGGAAAGAGAAATTTTCGTTTTAAAGGTTTTTCTCCCTTTATCTTCTTGAGAAGATGGAAAAAACCGCTAATGCGATTATTATTATTGTTATTATTATTATTATTATTTTATTTTTTTTTTTTTTTTTTTTGCTCTATCACAGTCCTCCAATTCGACTGGGTGGTATTTATAGTGTGGGGTTCCGGGTTGCATCCTGCTTCCTTAGGAGTCCATCACTTTTCTTACTATGTGTGCCGTTTCTAGGATC
>NC_061095.1:31168071-31193071 GCF_015104395.2 Macrobrachium nipponense | reverse complement strand
TTGTCTTAAACTATAATATCTCAGTCAAAAGTAGAGAGAAGAGGTTCAGTAATATTGTTCAGAAAAAGTTATGCCGTGAAAAAATTCTAAACCAAGATTGCGAGTAAATACTGATTACCTCAACATAAGAATACATAGTGGCAGTGGGAGGCGGTTATTCAAGTCTCCAGCACGGGGACTAAATATCGATACCTGTTGGTTCTGATCTATCATTTGCCGATAATAGGTGGAATTAATACAGTGCATCCTAAATTACAATTTTTGACAGGTTATTTGACTACACAAGTATTTCAAGCAATAAGAGTACTGTAAGCAACTGAATGACAAACGCAAGAATACATGGTGAAGGCAGTAAGATAACTAATACTAGCTTCTAGTATTAAACATTTCTTGAATGTAATTAGGAAGGGAGTGACAAGGAGAGTTGTCAATGACAGTGTCATCGTTGTTAACTTCAAGAGGAAAGAAAGAGGAGGTGGGCCCAATACTGATGAAAAGATACTGTCTTCAGAGACAGGGGGTTAGTGTACCTACTCTACTACACAAATGTTTCATCTATGAGGGATAGCAAAGCAGGTAGCAAAGTAGTTCTATATCAAAATGCAAATAAAATAGATTTCTCTCCATAAAGCCATCGAATGGATGCACCAGAATATAGACCAAACTGCTAGGCATCACAGCAGCATATAGTATGAGTAAGAGAAATAATATTGACACCATCATAGTAATGGAAAGCATGAATGCCTTATAATCATTTACATAAAAAAAGAGCAATTTAAATATCATAGTATGAAGAACTTTTCCCTTATTATTTCGCATCGAACTAGCAAGTAAAGAGGTGATATTCATATGGGCACCAACTTATTGGAATAATGTTTTAATGACAAAACAGATGAGCTCAGCGGGGATGGTATACAAAAAGAGAAGGCACACAATAAAATAGCACCATCATTAGGTATATTAGAAGAACCATTGCAATCAGAATGCTGGAGGGATTAAATGAAAAGATGAGTATAATCAAGATGAAACGATCCACTGGGAAGTACTTTTAAGTAAAGGTTAGTACGCCACTAGGTTATATGCAACGTAGATTAGAGAGCAAACAAGAAAATCAATACATGGCAGATTGAAGATCAAATCAGAACCTTCTGGAGTTATAATCAGTGGTCAAACCTTCAGACATGAGCTATAAGCTATGTAGAGAACTAAGGAAGCCGACTTAAACATCTCTGGGCATGTCAAAATATCGGTGATTTCAGGTTATAAGGAGATAATTTATGCGAGTTGATATGCTGACAAAACCAACTGTACCAAAACGAGTATTGAGTCGTAAGCCAAATTTAGCTTGATTCAGGTAATGGAAGAAAAGCAGACGTATATTATATGCTATACTGTATGGAACTCTGGTGCATTTCAGCATCTTGAAAATATCTTTCTAGTAATGATGAAGATTTTCAAATTTTTTACAATAAATGTATTTATCAATATAAACTTAAGTAAATGTAACTTGTTATAGTTTAGTAATATTTCAGAGTATTTCTCACTTGATGCAGCCATTTATAACTCTCCATCAGTAAAGTACCAACCTTGATGAAAGATTGTCTAGTGATTAATAAAGTGGAAAAAGTGTGTCCAGTATCACTGCATATGCAGTTCATCACAGAGGGCTTACTCCTAACCTTAAACTCAAAACACGTTACTTATCTCTTGTGCTGGACTTTGTGAGCGCACCAATCCACTGTTTCTTGTCAAGGATCATTCTGACACGTGTACAGCATAATTTGAAAAAAAGCCGACCTATCGACCTATTTCAAAAAGAAAATAAAGAATTTGTGAGAGATGAACTGGAATGGGAGAGAGAGGATAATTCCAATTCAGTACCCTGTTTTGTTGTGATGAAAATGATGAGCGCTTATATGGAGAGCTAACGTCATTGGCCCATAGTAAACCTAGTGCTACTTAGGTCTGCTACAAATGACAATAGACCTTATAACCAAAAGCTAACAAAGTAAGATCAAGTAAAAGTAATAAAACAAAAAGAACTTTTAAGATTAATTTATAATAGCATAGATAGGTTTCAGTCTGAATTCAAATTACAAATGGATTGGCTGCTATCATCAATGAGAAGAATGTGTTAATGTTTATAAAGAGCACTACTTTACCCTACTTTACGCTACGTATGATTCATTTCCACTTGCACCAGACCGCTAACTTGTATTGCAAATTACATTAATACTTGGTTTTTACAAGATTTGTGTGTTAGAATTACGCTGTCTCTCAGGCTTTTATCTGGAGTTGGGACACAATGAGAGGGGGGGGGGGGATGGGAGTTATGGACTAAGTCAGAACCCACCCCACTATGGCACTAGGTGAAGGTCAAGTGAAATAAAGGTTCGTACTGTTGTTTCCCGTTACAAGAACTGGTTTTGGGTCAGACGCCCCTCTCAGAGAGGTTCAGGAAAAGGTTCTTGATTAAACAAACACTTGTTTGAACTTTCCTCTCCTCCCCTCCACTTCCCTCCCTCTTCTCCTCATCTTCCTCCCTCTGGGCCTGAAGACCGTACGCCAAAGTATAGACCTGACCAAAGCCTAGAGAGTGTAAGACCTGACCTCCTCATCCGGGGGTAGTATATGCTTCTGCATGCATACAAGTTGATGCCCAGACTTCAAATTTATTCCGCCCTCTTGTTGCTGAAATGATCAGGTTGTGCAATTTAGAGCTGGCAATGACTTACCAACATACTGTAAGTGAGATGGTAATGGTGGTGTTGGTGGGGTTTTAGTTTTGAGGTGGGGGGGGGGGGGTGGCGCTTTACGGGTCAGTCACTCGATAGGCTGCACTGAAATGAACTCTTCAAAGCAAAGTCATCTTGTCGGTTGGGTTCCGTTTTCTCTTTGTTTCTGCTGAGGGAAGTTTCGCCTATGCTTCGATTTCTGCTTGAATTTTTATGCGTGGACAAGCATTCATTGCCACACATGTACTAAATATTTGCAATGAATGAATTTCATTATACGGAGGGCTCTTAATTTTCAGTCTCTCTTTTTGACCGAATAGCCTCAAATGTTTTGAAATTATGAAAAACCAGTGAACAGCTTTCATAAATCTCATAATTTTCCTTGCATCAGTCTTTGGCTTTCCTTAATTCATTGTTGTTTGTATATTATGTATTTTTGTCTTCTAGTCTCTCATAGCTTCTCTGCCATTTTCATTGAGCCTATTTGGCTTCTTTTCATCTGTGAAACCTTGTTAAGCAAGTCAGTGGTATATTGAGTGTCTTTTATAATCATTTAGCAGTCTGAATAATAATAATAATAATAATAATAATAATAATAATAATAATAATAATAATAATAATAATAATAATAATAATAATAATAACTATTATTATTAATATATTATTATTATTATTTTTTTTTTTTTTTTTTTTTTTTTTCTCTATCACAGTCCTCCAATTCGACTGGGTGGTATTTATAGTGTGGGGTTCCGGGTTGCATCCTGCCTCCTTAGGAGTCCATCACTTTTCTTACTATGTGTGCCGTTTCTAGGATCACACACTTCTGCATGAGTCCTGGAGCTACTTCAGTCTTTAGTTTTTCTAGATTCTTTTTCAGGGATCTTGGGATCGTGCAAAGTGCTCCTATGATTATGGGTACGATTTCCACTGGCATATCCCATATCCTTCTTATTTCTATTTTCAGATCTTGATACTTATCCATTTTTTCCCTCTCTTTCTCTTCAACTCTGGTGTCCCATGGTATTGCGACATCAATGAGTGATACTTTCTTCTTGACTTTGTCAATCAACGTCACGTCTGGTCTGTTTACACGTATCGCCCTATCCGTTCTGATACCATAGTCCCTGAGGATCTTTGCGTGATCGTTTTCTATCACTCCCTCAGGTTGGTGCTCGTACCACTTATTACTGCAAGGTAGCTGATGTTTCTTGCACAGGCTCCAGTGGAGGGCTTTTGCCACTGAATCATGCATCTTTTTGTTCTGGTTCTGTGCAAGTGCCGGGCATTCGCTTGCTATGTGGTTTATGGTTTCATTTTTCGTATTGCACTTCCTACATATGGGAGAGATGTTATTTCCGTCTATCGTTCTTTGAACATATCTGGTTCTTAGGGCCTGATCTTGTGCCGCTGTTATCATTCCTTCAGTTTCCTTCTTTAGCTCTCCCCTCTGTAGCCATTGCCATGTGTCATCGCTGGCTAGTTCTTTAGGCTGTCTCATGTATTGTCCGTGCATTGGTTTGTTGTGCCAGTCCTCTGTTCTGTCTGTCATTCTCCTGTCTCTGTATATTTCTGGGTCTTTGTCTACTTTTATTAGTCCTTCTTCCCATGCACTCTTTAGCCACTCGTCTTCACTGGTTTTCAGATATTGCCCCAGTGCTCTGTTCTCGAAGTTGACGCAGTCCTCTATACTTAGTAGTCCTCTCCCTCCTTCCTTTCGTGTTATGTATAGTCTGTCCGTATTTGCTCTTGGGTGTAGTGCTTTGTGTATTGTCGTATGTTTCCTGGTTTTCTGATCTATGCTGCGGAGTTCTGCCTTGGTCCATTCCTCTATCCCTGCGCTGTATCTGATTACTGGCACTGCCCATGTGTTTATGGCTTTTATCATATTTCCGGCGTTGAGTTTTGACTTGAGTATCGCCTTGAGTCTCTGCATATATTCTTTCCTGATCGTGTCCTTCATCTCTTGGTGTTTTATATCCCCTCCTTCCATTATTCCCAGGTATTTGTATCCTGTCTCATCTATGTGTTTGATGTTGCTCCCATCTGGTAGCTTTATCCCTTCAGTTCTCGTTACTTTTCCTTTTTGTATGTTGACTAAGGCGCATTTTTCTCTATTCCAAACTATTATTATTATTATTATTATTATTATTATTGTTATTATTATTATTATTATTATTATTATTATTATTATTATTATTATTATTATTATTATCATAAAGAGTGAATTAAGGACCAAATCCAAAAGAATACTGGGTTAATGTTTGATTTAGGATCTATTTGCTCTTGGTATGTTATTTACTCAAATTCATAAATAGTAACAGAAAACTAGAAAAAGAATCCATGTATTGCTAGTAATTAGGGTTTATTTTATTGCGGTAAAATACTAGCACTGAATTTTTATTTAACCTTCGAATCTGCATATTCCTCTGCTATTGTGGAACAAATCAAGATTATTTCCCCAATTAATCTTAATAAAAGGCAATTACTTCCACTTCCGCTACGAGCAGTGCTTTCGATTAGCAATAGAAAGAATCTTCTGGCTGTCGAGTGTATTTATGGATTGAGTGATGAGAGCTGTGGAGGAAAGGACGTACGTTGAAGATGCAAGTTTGTGCGATTAGAAAAGGTGTCGTGAGAGAAGTGGAAAGAAGCTGGTGTTTGCAGACTGGACTGTGGTGGCTGGTCACATAGCTAAAAAGATAAAAAAAACTTGAAGGGCAATAAGATATTGAGAAGGGATGTCATTGAAGTCGGTTGAGGACTGGTAGAAGAGGATTTGTTTAGACGAATGGAAGTGATTTAATGGATTCGTGATAAACGAGAGACAGATAAGTCACATAATGTTGAAGGAAGGAAGGCAGGGTCGTCTCCACAAACGATGTGGAAGAAAGACCGATGTCTCCAAAGCAAAAGTTGAAACATAAAAAGGGATAGTTGATGCAACTTTCTTCAATAAATGAAGCCGAAAGTCAATGCGAAAAAAGCTAGAAGAATACGGTATGTTTTTCTCCATAGCAAATAGTGGGGAGAGGAAGTGTTGAAGTGAAGAGAAATGTAAGGATGTAGCGAATATTTTCTAAAACGGTTAGCGAAGTGGAAAGAGGTTTTTGAGGCAATTTCGACTCTTATAATCGGCATGCAATTCGGTACAGAGAGAGAGAGAGAGAGAGAGAGAGAGAGAGAGAGAGAGAGAGAGAGAGAGATGAATTATTAACTGAATAAGGTGAAAAAATGCATGAATAAAAGGGTCATCATATCGAATGTGAACGGCTGCAGGGCTTAACGGCGACTGATGCAGTTTGTACAAGGTTGGTCGACGAACTTCTCATGAGCTTTCAGAGTAAGTACATGAAGTGGCTAGTGTTTTGGAAGTTTTCAGTATGAGAATTCATCAATTAAATTAAGCATTAACATAATAACAAATCATTCAATCATTCTTCAAATTGGGAAAAAGGGGAACCAAAACTGAGGCCAACGCGTTTTTGGAATGCCATGAGTATTTCTATCATTGAGGGTCACGGAGAATACTTTGGCCATCACATCACCTGTCAATTTAATATCCGCGTAACTTCCAGTCAAATGTAAGAATTCATTTGACCCTAAAATGATTTAAGCACTATGATGATTTTTAACAATTCAATTTAAAATACAATCGAATGCTTTCAGATACTATATATAAAGTTTAAGATTTAATACCAGCTCGCATTGACGCTGAAAATCATGATGAAATGCTTCGTTACATCTTGCTGCCGTGATTAAAAAAAACAAAAAAACACTATTATGCCGGTAGACGTAAAAATTATACTAAGAATTTGATTGCAATGCGTTATTTTTTCACATGTGGACATTCTCTTCGATGAGAGTTTACTTTGCTATTTAGCTTACTTGCATTTCATGAGAGATCTAAAGGAAGTTTGCAATATGATAATAACAATGAAAAGCTCAATTATTAACATTCATGCCCATTATTTTATACCGTTAAGCATTTGACCGCTAAATTAAACGTGTTTCTTTATGCCTGTCTATCTTTCCATGACATACTGAAGTCCCCTCCCCTCCGGCCCCCCGCCCCCCAGGGCAGAGCAAAGTTCTAGGTTGCTTTAAAAGCGCTTCCTCGAGCTTGCCCTTCTCCGTTCTTCTTTTGACCCGGGAAAATGCTCTTTAGACCCTTAGTACCGGAGCCCTTAAGCTACTGGCCATCACTGAGAGAGAGAGAGAGAGAGAGAGAGAGAGGAGAGAAACGAGAGGGGCGAGAGAGAGAGAGAGAGAGATTTGATTTGAGAGAGAGAAAGAGAGGGGGGGGGGTGGGAGCGGGGAGGGGGTCAGTAGACTCGGAAGTCAATTTGTCGGCTTTCAGGCACAAAATGAGTCCAAATTGTTTCCTCTCCTAAACAACCTGGCAATAGGAGATGGTTTCAAAATCATCTTTTACCAGACTGGGTCTATGTTTAAGCTAACCATCCATCACAGAGCTCCTCTCCTTCCATCCCGGCACCTGAAGTCTATTAGCTTTTCCCTCCAGGCAGATGATCTGGAAGAACCTCCCTCCTCCCCCACATCCTCAACCTTGTCCTTCACACGCAGGCAGAGATATACGACAAGCAAAGAGAAAACCTCCCGCAAGCAATACTCAGTTTACTTGCACATGTGGTTTTAATTACTCCATAAAAGACCGCAGTTTATTCCCTCATTCCCAGACTAAGTGGCATCGGTGGGAGGTAATCACGATGGACTACGTGGTGTTTGTACCCTTAAGACTCCGATATTCTTGCTGTGAATACTCAGTAAATCAAGTGGTTCTACTGACATTCGGTTTGCTAATGATTATTCCACTCAACAGATTTCAGGAATTATATTGAGATGACCCACTTACTCCCCATTTTGGTCTCCATTAAGTGTCAGTTATCAGACTTCCAAGGTCTGTTGAAATTTTGACTCATTTTTTCTTTCTTATCTTACCTGGCAGGGACATTTATCGTAAGCTCAAATCTTTTCTTATGGCAATGCGAACTTATGTGAGTGATCAGTGACTTACCATTGCTTGGATCCCTCGCTCTCATGGCAAATAGCAATGCAACTAGTCTCACTTCAGTTTGCTTTTGGGACTATTGGTCAAAGTATAAGGTTCACCTGCAGGTCGCCTAAGTCTTTCAATACAAACGAAACTAATATCTTAATAATGTGTCCGTAATAAAAATTTGGTTTGAGCTGGTTAGGGAACCCAAATACCCACACTCATTCTCTCCCTCTCTCTCTCTCTCTCTCTCTCTCTCTCTCTCTCTCTCTCTCTCTCTCTCTCTCAAACAAACAAAAATCCAAAAGTGACTGTTCACAAATTTAGGAAATTACTTCAATAAAGGTTTCGTTTTACATATTCTAAAACTTCAATAAACTACATAGAAACTGTATAGTCTGGAGAAAGACCGCATCTGACAAACAGAACTTCATAACAAACTGAATAAAACAAGATATGAGAGAGAGAGAGAGAGAGAGAGAGAGAGAGAGAGAGAGAGAGAGAGAATTATTTTTGTTACATAAGTGTCCCTGTGTAGACGAACGGGTCACGCCGTGGGAAAGAGTGCATGAGACCAATTTTGAAAACGAACAACCTGTGGTTATGTAATATAGTTAAGAGGTGTAGGTTGCAAAAGTCTATGGAATTGTTGCATGATGCTGTTACTCCTTTCTCTTTCATCTTCGTGGTATTAAAGTCTCTGCTTGCATCATAAGCGAAGGTTATTGTTCTCTGTTCCAATCAAGTTGAAGCTAAATGTGTTTGTCCCCTAAATAAAAAAAAAATAAAAAATAAAAAATAAAAAAGCCTCCTACCTCTGTTGACTTATGCACTTAATAATTTACTTACCAGACTCTCGACAGCGTAGTGGATGGCAGAAGGCGGGGAAGAGAAGGGACAAAAAGAAAGGCAAACGCAACAGACATTGGCGATTGGTACCAAATCAAAATACTTGACAAGTTCTATCTTCATACCACAAACTAAAATGGAAGGAAGGTCCTCGATGATACTACTATCCTCATGCTCAATCATGTTCGAACCATTGATTATCCATTCTCTCTCTCTCTCTCTCTCTCTCTCTCTCTCTTCTCTCTCTCTCTTTTATCTATTTATTAGAAAGTCCCACTATGTGTATAAAGTAGCGACTTCTCTGAGATATTCTTTACCACTCCCTGCAAGCAAGAGTCAACACCAGTGAATGTGATTAGCCTAAAATGAAGTTCTCTACTAACGTCCCCAGCTTCATCTACGAGTCCTAATGGTGACCTCTTGCCGTCCACACTCATTCATAGTAGCCGAGTCCGTGGGCAGCTGAGTCCTAAGTCATCCTGCAGAGGCAACAAGAGACTGCTTAAAACGCTAGTTTGCCATTTATGACTGCAGGTAGCAATTAAGGGCACAAAACGAGCGAAACCAAACGATCATTTTATGGGAATTAGCAAGCCAACCGAACCCCTAAATCATGGGTCCTCCACATTAGGGGTCCTCCCAAATCATGGGGTCTATGTCAGTAGTCCTCCCCTTCTCGTCATAAAAACTGGAGATAAAATCATTTAAACTTATCCCCCGAAAGCTCCTTCAACGATGACGTTGGCTGTTGTAAGCGCTTGGCATAAAATAACTGAGAAATCTTCATGGATAACACTAAACAGAACTCGAGGCCATAATGACACTGGATATTAAAGATATATAAAAATGTTCCAGTCGCCAATATGTCCGTTTAAGCGGCGAAGGTGCTTACCAGTCCCATTACCATTTTAAATAGTAAATTTTAATTTAAATGATAAGCTAAACAAAAGATTGAATTTGTTAACTCAAACGGAAATAGAATATTCCTTAAAAAAACAATGTACTTTCTGCTCACTTATCCGTAATCTGTTAGTTTTGTTACTCTTAAAAATCTATAGAATACGATATAGAAAAAAGCTTTATTATATCCTTTTAATTCATTACTCGTCCTTTTTGTTAGTGGTCATCATTCTCGCCGTCCGGAAGTACTTACCTGACAGTTATTATTCTCTCAATAACGAAAAATCAAAAGAAATTATCGTCGTTACACTAAAACACACGCAGGCAAGGTTAAACGTGCTGCTTAAAGAGAATGGCATTGATGTGTAGCGCGTGCGCAGAGCACAACTCAGTAATAGCGAAAAGCAGATGCAACAACGTTAACTCGCAGATGCTGGTGTCACTTGACCAGAAAGAGATTCAGGAAAGGGAGTTCGGTTTATAAGGGTCACCGTTGACCCAACGCGACCCCACCAATGATGCACGCGACCGAGTCTCTCTCTCTCTCTCTCTCTCTCTCTCTCTCTCTCTCTCTCTCTCGTATTTCCGTCGATTCAATTACGCGCCTCAGTCAGTTGTTATGGAAGCGCCTTTAAAATAGTAGCGTTCGATGAAAACGGCGCAGCTGGGATGTTTAGCAGACCATTTCTGCTCGACATTAAAAAGTCCTTTTATCTACTGATGAAAAAATGAACCGAAGTTTATTTCCCTTCTCTTTTCATCTTTTAGGAAGCATTGATGTGGTGACCGTTTTCACCAGCTCACTTATTATGCAAATATTATGCTTCATCTCTTTCGGGAATAGAGACTGATCAGTCTTTTGTCTTTTTCCTCTTACTGTCGAAGCCTTTGGGGTCTGATTCATATCAATTATCGTTCTGAGTAATAATAATGGAAAATAGGAGGCGCTGAGTAAAGAAAGAGAATAAAGTGAACGCTCCCTCTCGTCTCAGGGCTGTCAATTGCATTTGATGCAATTGTTGTTGTTGTTGATGTTGTTGTAGCTGTTGTTCTTACTAATTCTGAATGCCAACAAGAAATTTCTCAGTATAATCTCTTCCAGTTATCTTTCCTGAACACTAATAACCGAAACATTTCAAAGAGATCAATTCAACTTTTTCACTAATATATATATATATATATATATATATATATATATATATATATTATATATATATATACATGTGTGTGAGTGTACAAGCAAGTCTAATTGTAATTAGACTTACCTGCTACTAGTACCTATGTTCTAAAAGCTAAAGATGTTCGTTACAAACGAAGGATGTAGCAGTTGTTTTTAAATCATTGTCACAGCGCGATATCTCGGGCAACTACCAAAGACGTTTCACATTACCCAGGTGTTTATTACACTGGTGGCGAAATGGAGCCTTCACCTGGATAGGGAAGCTGAGGAAATACGACAAAGATGACACTTTGCATCTTTAAAAGAGAGAGAGAGAGATAAGAGAGAGAGAGTAAGAGAGAGAGAGAGAAATTGTTTTAGAGTTTTTTTTCCTCACGACCAATTACGTAATGCAATAATGATCTGTCCATTCTGACGGGTTGCCTCATGGCCATGTGGGCGCCCATCCAGCATTGGTACGCATGACCCCCCAAAAAGCGCAGCGTTGTTGTCCGCCCATTATCCAATTGTGCGGTCAACCGCTGGTTAATGCAAATGTTGCACTCGCTGGATTTAATCTGATATGCTCCGGTAGACACTCCAGCGCCATTTCCATACTGCCGGAACTTACCGCGCTCTGGAACAACCTTCTGGAAAGCAATAACGCACATGCAGGTGTGGAAAAAAAGGGGGGCCGCTCTCGTGCGCGCTGACCCCATCTGACCTGCGCGCTGCCGTTCGACGCACTGACCACCACTTCCGGTAATTACTTAACGATTTTCGGCCCGTGGCGAACGGCCGTGGCATTCCACGCGCACCTCCACTAGTCAGGTTTCTGCTAATGAGAGCAATTTAGCGCTTTTAAAAGCGAAAATCTAATTAAACTGGAAAAGCCTGATAGGTGGTGACTGATCGTAATGGTGCAATTAAGCCTCATTCATTAAAGACTGCCCGCGATGCAAAGGCAGCGGACACCTTTGTTTTCGCGCCCAATCTCTCTCTTTCTCTCTCCCCCCCCCCCCCCCCCCTACCCCCACAAAACCCCGGCGGGACCGAATCGTACCTCACGCAGCTCTGCATTAAATCAATCATGGTGTTATGTATGTCCCTATTCGGTCATATAACATAAATATGCAATTGCAGATGCTGATCATTGCATCTAGATAATCATATGGCGCGCTCGTCTTAATTGGCAAATCGTACTAATCTGTTAATAATCACCGACATTACCGCTTCAAATATATTTGTATGTATATAGTATATATATGTACATATGCATACACACATATATAATGATATATATATTTATATGTATACACACACACACACACACACAGTATATATATATATATATATATATATAAGATATATAGTATATATATAGTAATGATATAATAAATATAATTATAGAATGACATTTTGAGCATCTGAGCTCTTTTATTTGAGCGGCACCTTCATGTTTTGACAGCAATGTAAATCTCGGTCAGTAACTAAATTCTCGTGCTTTCAAAAGCTGGCTTGATGTAATGACTTCCGGATTCACATATACGCACGTTCAAGTAATGACTTTATGAAAATATCTATTGCCCAGTGATTTTGCACGTATCTGCTCTGCGGTTGCAAGTTTATCTTTGCTTCATCTTCGTTTTTGTTATTTATCTTTTTTCCTGAAATAAGGTTGAGAATTGCTTGTATTTTCAGCAGTTACAGCGATAGAAATCTATGATTATAATCTGGTATTTGTGTTATTTGTGTCAATTACTGTAGCAACAACGCAACAAGCTGCATCAACAACAGTAGTAGTTAGGGGAGTAGGGTGGTATTATTAGCAATAATAGTACTACTGTAAAATAGGTTACTTTGATCATCTTGGTATGAGAAAATTGCCTTGGAGGCAAAACAAAAACTACCACTAGAGTTTCCAATCTGCTAAACATCTGGTGCCAGAATTGGCAATGAGCAAGTAAACAATGCAAGAACGCATCAGACAGTGGTGTGCCACTCACTCACGAACCTTTAGAAATTTGAACCCTGAAAACAGTTGGCAGACAACGTTTAGTGAGCGGACAGCTCCGGTGTAGAGAACAAGACACAAGTAAAATAGAATGTGTTTATAAATATAGAATATAGATTATAGTGCGCCGTTTAAGCTCTCGTTCGTCCGCAGTTTAATTGTTTTCTGCTTTGTTCTCTTCTTCATCCTTTCCGTTGGGTCTCTTTCTACTCTGAAATCTTCTTCACATTACTCCAGTTTTTACTTTCCATTCAAGAACTAATCCTTCCGATGTAATATACAAGAGTCAAGGGATTCGACTCAGTAACCTCCTCAGAGCACATTCAACTTATTGAATAATGTATAAATAAATTCAATAATAATAATAATAATAATAATAATAATAATAATAATAATAATAATAATAATAATAATAATAATAACTGGCCAAAAGTAAGACGAATTTTCACTCTATCTCTCCTGAAATAGGGAAGTGGATCTAACACCTCAATAATTGGAAACACAAGTTCAGTTTCATGTTCTTACAGTTTTTATAGTAAAATGTCCTTTTCCTTTAAATGTCAGAATTTGGAAATTCCTCACAACCTGCCATGTAGTGATAAGATCTCATGTGATTTTTAAGATATATTGTGAATTTGGATCTCTTGTGATTCCCTTCCGCTCGCACCAAACACCAGGAAATATGCTTGGGTCTTTACACAGAGGGACACCAGTGACTCAAGGGACCGAAATAAGAGACCGATGAATTAAGAATTTCTTTAATAAAGAGAATCAGCAGAGTGAATTTATCAGCGCAATTCCCCTTTTCATAAAATCCTGCTCTACTCTTGTCGGTTTTAGATCAAAGAGGAGATTAACAAAAAAAGAAATGTTAGACTTTAAGAAATATTCCTATTTACTCTGTAGGTTCTTGGCCCCTCTTATATGTTCCTCGTTGGACGAGTGGATTTCGTGCTGGCCTACCAATCAGGTGGTCCGAAGTTTGATTCTCGGCTCTGCCAACGCGGAGTCATAGAAATTTATTACTGATGATAAAAATTCATATCTCGATATAATGTGGTTCGGAATACACAATAAGCTGTATAGGTCCTGTTGCTAGGTAACCAACTGTTTCCTAGCCACGTAAAGATAACTGATACTTCGGGCAAGCCCTAGGAGAGCTGTTAATCAACTCAGTGGTCTGGTAAAACTAAGATATACTTAACTTTGGACCTGGTCCATTGCCGCTTGTCTAAGGCAGCGTAGGTTAGATGCAAGTTTCATTAGCACTTTGTTTTTATAGAGCTGCGTCAACCCGGCAATCAATTGTCTTTCAGCCACGCTCTGCAGCCGGCATGAGTATACTAGCTATCATCCGATATCCAGACAGCTGAGTCTCTTGGTGTTAATTTTGATGTGTAATTTCATCTTTGATGGCTATTCATTTCAACAAGTCTGAGTATTCAGATGTAAGACCGGAATGAATGACTACATTTCCATGAGTTGCTTTTCCTAGCAAGAACAGGTTTCATCTGAATGTTCGTTGCAGACTGTTTCATTCTCATTTTTTTCCTTCGAGGTATATTGACTTCATTGCCGATCAATGCCTCAACCTCGCAACATCTGTATCATTCACCAGTCATTCATTTCTAGCAGCCATTCCTTTCATTTTATGGTCGATGACTAAATCGAAAAGGAAGTTTTCGGCTTTTGCAATGAAGCTTCGAATGGAAGTGGGATGATCAAAATGGCACCCACAATTACAGTGCCTCTTGCAAAGGATAATCTGGCTTTAATCCGGATTATGCAATCCAGACGGACAGCCTCCTCGTTTGCCGGACGCTCGGACACGGGACACGCCCTGCTCTCTCTCTGCTCAGTTGACCGCCCTACCTGGAGGGCTCCAAGGCTGGTATTTACGCGGAATGAAGCCAGACGTTATTATCATTATCATCATTATCATTATCATAGGTGAAGAAATCCACAACGGTATAAGTGTTAATATATTAGAAATATATTTACACTTATACCGTTGTGGATTGCTTCACCATTATAGTGACTCATACGATTATTATTATTATTATTATTATTATTATTATTATTATTATTATTATTATTATTATTATTATGGTATAATTTTAATAATAATTATGTTGATGCGATTATAAAATAAGTACTACCACACTTAACTATTACCATTTGACTATTCGCTTTTATTATTATCTCATACATTCCTTTTTGTGGTTTTATGAAAGTTGGTACATATGTAGGTCTATATGGGTTAGTGACTGTTTTACCAAATGCTGTGGCCTTGTCATATTTGGCTTGGTTATAAGTTAGTTTAAAGAAAATACCAGCATTTTTTTTCCTCTAGATCCCAGAAACTGATACCACAGAGGTCTCTAGTTTTAAGAATAATGCATGATTTTTCGAATGTATAGCTTCAGGTGCTTCGGAGATTGACGTATTTTTAAAGTTTGGTGGTTGATATACCTTGCTAATTGCCTAGAGATGAATGGTGATGATTTTATCATAATATACTGTACTTTTTCCTTGACTGAGTTCTAAGATCACAAGAGACATTAAAGACATAAAGTTCAACTTCTTCTTGGAAACCCCAGAAACCACGGTAAAGGTCTTTAATCTTCAAAAATTTTGTCGGGAGGCACAATATTATAGGAAAAGGGATTTCTGAAAGCTAAGAATTTTTTTAACAAGTAGTTTTTGTGTTAAATTTAAAAGTTGCAAATTTCTCATAATTTAAAAACGAAAACAAATAAAGGGTTATCTTCATCTTGTGCAAAAACTATGGTAGTACGTTCATTGTTGGAATCTTTATTCTACAAATAAAAGGCTTGTGCCACTTTTTAAGCAAAGAACAATGAGAATTAGTTGGCAGGTTCCTGAACAGAACTTTACCTAAGTGAAGGCCAACCAGCTACTTTTATTTGTGAAAACAAATAAGGACATTTTATATCATGACCATCTCTCAGGATTCATAAAGGATGATCTGTGTGAAATAAATATACAACACAATCAGCTCGCAACAAATCGGTATATAAAAGTGGGGATAAAAACGGGTAGAAAAAAAGGAGGTGCTGACGAAATGGCCGTCGAGGCGTGAAAGAAGAGATCAAAGATCGTGGCAGCAGCTGCTGGGACGGAGGGAGAGGCGATCCAGTCTGTCTGTCTGTCTGTCTGTCTCTTTACCTATCAGTGCCCGACCGCCTCTCCTCCTCCTCCTCCTCCTCCTCCCGGAGATTGCTTGACCTCTCACAGCCCGTCACGGTGGGCGCTTCTCCCCTCGGTGGGTCTCCCCTCTCCAAAACCCACGTGTCCTTCCTCCTGATTTCTGGACCGAAAAATATCACATTTCCCATTTTTATCCGAAGCTGGCACATGGTATAGCATGCGTGGCGGCGGCGGCGGCGGTCTCGCCATTCATAAGCGATAACTGGAACTGGACGTTTGCTTTCAATCAGACGAGGTAAAGGCAACTGCGCTTTACGGTATAGGCGCTATCAATTTAATTTCCGCAAAAAGCCGCGAGTGTGATGATGAGAACGCAAAGGTGGACTGGGGGCGTGTCATTTACGCGTCATCAGCAATCACTCGCGTTATGATTAGAGAGTAATTCCGTGTCACAGCGGCACAGCATTCATTCACGTGTCAGCGACACGTTTCGCACCATTATTAGAATGCATTTTAATGACACGACTTGCGAGAGGTATGTGTGAAATGCGATGCGTTTTTGATGATCTCCTGCAATGTCGGTTATTTCATTTCCTTTTCGTTTCGAAAAGGGACGAACCTTTACCGTCATTATCTTGATTAGGCATAACGATTTCATCAGAGAAATTGCTTCTTCTCCTCTTGCTTCGTACTGCATTCACGTTGCATTCTGTTGCTGTGCGTCGTCACAAATGGCTGAGTTTCAGTTACAAATGATGGCTTTTACCATAACGTCATTTCATTATGATTTAGCTAAAGTTTTTACCGAGTTTTGAAAATCCAACTCGAAAGATGTTGCACTACAGTCGGTCTCAAGCACGGATAAAAGAGGTCCAGCGTTGGGTTACCGTCCGTTCCACGCATCAAAATCCAAAGCATCGCTGAAGCTTCTAAAAAAAACTATAGGAAAATTAGCAATGGGTCATAAAGAGGCCAGAAAGTCTGTAGACAAGAACTTCCGCAAATCACTGAATAACCTTATTCCGACGTACAGAAATTTTAGGGCATCGTCGAAAATATTATGAAGTTTTATCTCTCTCTCTCTCTCTCTCTCTTCTCTCTCTCTCTCTCTCTCCCTATTTTGTATTTATGCCTCAACTATTATTATTATTATTATTATTATTATTATTATTATTATTATCAAGACCCTATGGATCACCTGGGGAGCTGAAGGGACTGACTGACTGATTTATCACTATCGTCATGCGCAGCAGGCATGTGCTGCCACAGCTACAGCAGGAAATGCAGTTTCGTAGTTTCAGAGTTCATTTGACACAGCCACGTCCTTAGACATTTTGTTACGTTCTCTTTTGGTTTTAAATTTAATCGTATTCTATTATACTACATCGTCATCTTTTGTTCTACTTTCAGTTCAAAACACAGCTGTGTTACGGGTAACTTCGCTTACCACCTGAGGTTCATAGAAACCACTTCTGCTGAGATTTTTCTGACATTTCCTAGTAACGAGGCGTTACTATGCTGTTTTTTTTTTCCATCTGTCCATCCACCCGTGGTTTTTGCGCATGGTAACACCGCATCCCGTGCTTTCAATAATATCCTATTTCGAATATTAACAGTGTAATTCGCATACAGTAAATTATTAAAATACTTTTCAGTTGCAAATGTACACCCAGATATCCTTTTATTTACCTAAAACTTACACATGGTGTAACTATTTAAATCCCGGGACGCAGTGTTACCATACGCGACCACCACAGGCGGATGGACAAATGGAAAAAAACAGAGTATAGGAAATGTCCGAAAAATCTCACAGCAGAAGTGGTTTCTATGAACCTCAGGTGGTAAGCGAAGTTACCCGTAAAACCAGCTGTGTTTTGAACTGAAAGTAGAACAAAAGATGACGATGTGTTTGGGGATGACCGTGAAAGCATAAACAAAAGACTGTAAATATCATAAAGTGACCTACCAAGAAATATGAGTCCTAGATAACGAACCCCCGAACTTTGCTGGGGGTCACTATTTAGAAAAGATCCTAATTTTCTTATAACAGTGATCAAGATCACTGATTTGATGTTATAATTTAGATATCGATCCATAAACATCAATCCTAAATATTCATTCATTCACCACAAGCGCACCATTCACTGCCTGCCGTCATTCAGCTACGATGTAAACAGGGCAGAACGCAACCAGGATGACGCAGTCGCTAAGAGGGAATAATTCGTTGTTGTGACCTGACCTTCAGTACCTGGTTCTGATTATATATTATTGTACTAGTCACTCTAGTTCTGATGTGAATTATTGACTAAAAAGCATCATACAATAAAGGAAGCTATATATGTTTTTCATGAGCCATTTTTATCCGCTCGACCCATATTCTACCTCCCATAGGCCTAATCCGCTAACGGTACCCAATACAACTAATGAAGAAATGTTATGTACGACCTAATAAATAATACAAAATTATTGTCATTTACGAAAGAAAGGTATTCCTTGATACAAGTAAAATGCGTTTCGACCTTATCTTTTATTATAGTGAACGCCTATGCCCCGGGTAATCATCAGATTCTGGTATACTTTATGTATAACGAAATCTTAGCTAAAGGTCACGATTTATCTTTTATTTATTTATTTATTTATTTATTTATTTATTTATTTATTTATTTATTTATTTATTTATTTATTTATTTATTTATTTCTTCATCTATTTATTTATTGCAGATTCAGGTTTCAGAAATGTATTAAATGTTATAATGAGTGTTGCTGTAATTATAGGGCGCACTAATACTATAAGGTCACTCACATTAAAGTAACGTATGGAAGCAGAGAATTAAATAATGTCACATAGATATTAGTAATAAAAGGCAAAACAAAGTCACTCTGGAACTGATTTAGGTTCACACTGGAAATTAAACTTTTCTGCAGCCATTTCCTTGTCCAGCAAAACAAATTGCAGTGATGATGTCGCTTAGAGCATCATCAATGATTTTAATATTTTGACATTATTAGAGAGGAAACTTTCAACCACGGCCTTTGGTGGCCTTTGTCGTTGGCGCCTAGAGCGCTGCTAGACGCACGGTCATGACTAACTTTAATCTTAAATCAAATAAAAACAACAGAGGCTAGATGGCTGCAATTTGGTGTGTTTAATGATCGGAGGCTGGATGATCAACGTACCAATTTGCAGCCCTTTCATTGCCTTGCTAGTTTTTAAGATCTGAGGGCGGACGGAAAGAGAAAAAAGCCTCCTCAATAGTTTTCTTGTACAGAAAACTAAAAATGTTGAAAAATCGACAAATGAACGCAAACCCAGACAGAAGTGATATGAGACGCTTAGCGAGGTTAGTAAAAAAAAAAATGAGGAAAAAAGAAAGGTAAAATCCCACCTTGACTCTGCAACCCGGTAAGGGGATGGTGGAGAGGATGATGACTGCATAGTACTACATATCAAGGGCAATTATCTCTTGATTGATCAGGTCTCATCTGAAAAACTAATCACTTAATGGCTAAAAACGTTACGTGTGATCAAAGCTGAGTGGTTGAAATGGATGACCCTCCGCTGTTTGAAGATAATCCCTGCAGGCAGACATAATCCTTACCCTTAATCCCTGAGTCCGTAACTACCGATACTTTTGGCACCACAGGGATTACGTCACAGATACTTGAACTAATCCGAAATAGCTGAGGGTTGTAAATTTTGCACTCAAACGAGAGAGAGAGAGAGAGAGAGAGAGAGAGAGAGAGAGAGAGAGAGTTATATTCAATCTGTAGAACATAACAAACATAACGAAAGGATAATTCGAGATAATTTGTGGTATCATAAATGCGTTTGATAGCACTTTACTAAGTTTTAAAAAAATTGACAGTGACTGATTACACCTAAAATAAAGGTGAATTGATTAGAAAAGTTAGTCATTTTCTTCCTGATGGGTACGGTGATTCAACTTTGTTCACCGAAAATTCAGATAACGCCTCTAATATCAAATATTGGCTGTCGAATTGCTGATCAAATGAATATGACCGAAATTGAAAGAAAAAGCACGCAAACAGGCACCCAATAGCGTATAAGAGAGAGAGAGAGAGAGAGAGAGAGAGAGAGAGAGAGAGAGAGAGAGTGGTGGCAGATATAGACGACCCTTAACAGGATTCCATTTTCCATGATCTTACTGTTACTTACAGTTTCATTATGACCTACTGTCATTTATGCAAGAGCTCTGCCGATTATTGCTGGCTTTAGTTACGACTATTATTTCTATTGTTTCAGATATCCCATTCCATAGAGCCAGAGAACCCAACCCTACGCTGAACACTTAATTATCACCGGTGTTGGGACCAGTATAAATCTGAACTCTCACGGAGACGTTGTATTCACTAACGAAATGAAATAGTTCCGCTGAAGCCACGCTCGGACCCCCTCCCCCCCCCCCCCCCCCCCCACCCCCCCCCCTCTTCTCTCCCTCTCTCTCTCTCTCTCTCTCTCTCTCTCTCTCTCTCTCTCTCTCTCTGCTGATCCCTAACACTGCCTAATCTCCCTAGAGAATCCACGGAGAAAAAAAAAGTATTGATTTCCGTGATTGCTTCGGGTGTATGGTAATGGTCGCGTTTTACGTCTGTTGGTTCCCCAAGATCATTTAACCCCGACTGACCCTGGATCCGTGCCAGGTGTGTCAAAGGGGTAGAAGCTCAGCTCCCTTGGAATCTAAACAGATGGTTTTTAGTTTTGGTAATGGCTGCCTCTGCTTTTTAAGGGATGGAATGAATGCTCGAAGTCATGAAGCTGCGAAAGTGTACTACACACAAATAACAACCAACACACGACTCCAAACACACACACTAAACACGGCAAAGGCACGCGTTTACTGTTCAGCATGAAGCTGTTCTTCCTGGCAGTGGATAACTCTAGAGAAGAACAAAACAAAACATAGATATTAAGGCACTTCCTTTTCAATAATAATAATAATAATAATTTCATCGTGTAGGCATAAGAATTACAATACATTTAAAAAACATCACACGAAGATAAAAATAGATATTGAACACATGTACTAAGATATTAACAATAGCAATGAAATGTTAATTTTTTCCAGTTTAAGACATATCATTCACAACGCATAGATATAGCTTGCTAAATATTATAATTAATAATAATAATTCGAGTGGATCTTTCTTGTTTGTCCATCATGGGTGGGGGCTGGGTGGGTATGGAATCGGGAGGGGTAGGGGAGATATGACACCCTCCCTCCTGCAAACCTGTTTGGATGATGTTGATCGTTCCCACGGCGGGAAAGTTCGTAAACAGGCTTTCCACTTCGAACTGAAAGACAGAGAGAGAGAGAGAGAGAGAGAGAGAGAGAGAGAGAGAGAGAGAGAGAGAGAAGGGGCGGGGGAAAGAAAGTGATGTAAGGCCTTCCGGGTCCGTACTGCACACGTACTCATCTCAAAACGTTTGTAAACAAATGTTTCCTTCCAGTGTTCAAGAGAATATTCAAAAGGAAGATTCAAAGGCTCTTAATTAGCACTTCCTGTGCATCTTCCGCCAAAGGTCCCCCTCTTCATCGTCTCAGTTCTCGTCGGGTTTTCCCTTTTCATTAAGGACTAACGACTACAATAGGCAAATCTCAATTCATGAGGGGGAACAACTGTAAACCAAATGAGAACTCTCTCGCTTTCCTTTGCCACACGAGGAAATCGTTAATGAAACCTTCTCTCATTCAGCCTCTCCTCTCTCTTGTCTTGCAGTGCGGCCTGCTTCCCCTTACAATAAAAAAATGTTGCATTAATGGCAATTTAGAAGAACCCTTCTTAGTCAACATCACAGAATGATATTTTAAACCAGGAAATGCATTGTACCGAGTGTTTATTGTTCTCTCAAAATGTTTGAACAATGTCGCCGGAAATAATATTTTCCGTTCATTTGAAGCATTTTATTTTTTAGTGTTCATTCTCGGGATTCTACTTCAAGCAGTTTTCTTATTTTGAAGTCTTTGAAGTTGGCTGTGCTTTGACTTAGTTACTGAGTTCACTTTCCTCCCACATCCTAGGCCTTCGTTCTATGAAATTATGACATTCACTTGCTTTTACACACCCTACGTTGTTGAAGGAAGAACACAAATGCTATATCATTATACATATATACACACATAAACACACACAAAAACACACCGTCCCTCTACAATGTCAGCATTCAGTGACTGTTACCTTCACAAAGAGAGTTTTTTTTCAAAAATAAGAGAGTTCTCTGTAAAAATAAGTTTGTTGGAAACGTGGAGAATTTACTTTCAAATACTCATAGAATAGAATAAATATAGTTTAAAAGGAAAGTTTTGGGCTTGGCGGTTAATGTAAGCAAGTTAAAGACCAAAAGCAGCAATCTTGCTTTAGCCATAAAAGCCAAGAGAAGGAAAAGAATAAGGAAACAAAATTAACGAGGAAAAAAAACTGTCGTACGATTAAGAGGATTAGAATTAAATCTCCCTCGAATCGCTTTCGGTTGAGCCCTTAATCACTTTCCCTTTAGCGGTCTGTACATTCCCCTTACCCTCAGCACCGTACAGGTTCCCTTTACCCTATGCATTCTCTTTATTCTTAGCAGCCTACAACTTCCCACAACCTTCTCCCTATATTTTCTGCAGCCTTCCTGACCTTACCTAATCCATCCGCTGTTCCCTTCTTGTTCTTTGCAACCCATCTATCTCTATAGTCGACATATTCAAGAAGCTCTTTTTTCATAGGTCAATCTTGTTGCCACTTCTTCCTCGTCCTTTAAATTCCAACCCTATTGAGAGAAGCCATTTTCCTATAGGTAATGCGAATCCATTCTTAAAAGCACCGTATATGTCTGTGTGTAACCTTCAGACTTCGTGTTTTATTATTGTTTACATATCCTACGTGTACTGATCACGTGATCTAGAGATCTCTCAGAATCAATTTTCTTTTACTTTTATTTTCTTATGTGATTTCACATAAAATTCAAAATGTTAAAAGTACTAAAAAGAAGAAGATAACTCTGAGACCAACAGCATTTCCATTAGGTGTGCCTCTTATTTTTAAAACTGATAATTCCTTTAATTTGAAAGAGCTTCTGTACAAACGTCTTTTGACGTCATCAATTTTCATTTTATGATCACTTTTCTTCGCTGTTTAAAGAAGTTTTTTTTTCTCTCTCTCTCAACTCTATGGAATGATTCTCTGCTTCACTAAATCTTATCTTTTTCCATAGATACAAAATTTTTCAAAGGGAGGAATTTCCTCTCTAATGTTGAAATCTAGTAATATTTCATAAAGAACACTTATCAAAAAGGTCTAAATGTTTCATAGGTAGATAAACTTTGGTAGATCAAGCGGTGGTCCTTTCACAGTAGTGTTAGGTTTATGATTTTAATTCTAGTCTAAATTATAAATGATGATTTATAGAAAAAAAAACTTTTTCAACGAAAGAATGTGTGTGGCCAACACTACCCATTTCGTGATTTACCTTGTAATTAAGTTGAATATCTGGTGCTGGAAAATGAAAAGCGTTTCCACAGCGCATTGACTCAAAACAACTGTTGTAGCATTGAGCACAATCCATTTACCGTTAGTCCTGTGCACTATCCCTTTATTATCAGTTAACTGCACACTCCTTTACCCTTAGTTCCCTCTTGCGCTCCCTTTTGTCCTCCCCTTAGCTTTCTTTAGTCTCCATTTACTCAGTCCTCTGCAAGTTTCTTTTATCCTTTGCCTTATATAGTGACAGTCCTTTTACCTATAGTTCTTATTAGCCCACTCGTAAGTGCTCCGTATCCATTCCTACCCTTTGCTTTCCTCAGCCTTCTTTAATTCTTACGTCCTTGTTCATTCCCTTCCCTTTAACCGTAGCATCTTCCCTTTGCTGTTGACCCTTTACACATCCCTCGAATTCTAGCTTTAGACACCAAAGTTACTGCATCTTCCTCCTAGGAAATACGGGCCTTCTCTTCAACGTCCAACGCCGCCGGCCCCACCACACCTCTTCCAAACCAAATGTTACACATAAACTTCGTAACTCTCTTTCCTCGCCTCCCCAATTCCTCCCCCGTTATCCTTCCGGATTTTCCTGACTCTACTTCCGGGGAGAGCTCATAAAAATGAGATTCACTCGTAATAACTCTCCGCTTGACGAAGATTAGTACCGAAATGCCGCCAATACAGCTTTCCCGCTTTTTCACTCCGGTACCGGAACTTCTTACTGTGATTTATAGCCTTTATAAGGATTTGAGCGGATTACTTCCATGATCTTTTAATAATCTTCTAACAAATGTAAATTCAATAAAACCGTTAAATTTGAAAAACAAACTTTACTAGCGATCTCGTTCTCTTTCCGTACTGTAATGGCATTTGAAAATGAAACATTTCTTAGACACTGGTGTTTCTATTGCCGCTACTGAATGATTCATTTCGCTAATTAATGATTTACAAATGGTTCAAGGCACTCATGGCGATAACATTGAAACGAGGAAGCATGAAACACAGAGATGAATAATTCTAGTGAAGAATGACCCTCAGATCAACTTAAAATCTGACATCGCTTCTTTTTCGTACCCACTTCCCCACAAAAAAAAAAAAAAAAAAATATCCATTATATCCTTATAGAAATGATAATCGCCCCCCCCCCCCAAAAAAAAAATCTAAAAAAGAGATTATACGTGAACAGCTTGGGCGGAGTACATAGTAAGCATGCTATGAGATTGGTTTACTTTCTTTTCTTTTATTCGTTTATTTTCTTTTTTTCAATTAGCGATACAAAAAAAAGTTGTCTCTTACAGAGGAGGAATTTATTAGTTTTCGTTAGTATCAAACTGATGCCTAAAATGAAACATTGTTTCTGGTTAACCCATAAGTAAATCACAAGCCGCATGACTACTCGACTTTTTTAGTGGTTTGATATATATATTCCATTTGATCTTTTATCTGTCAACACTTAATTTTAATGCATTTAGAGATTCTCTCGCGTATATGTGATAGGATTTTCGAAGAATATTTGCGAATTCATACACAGCATCTTAGTTCCTCTTAATACCACAACGAGTTTTATTCTGCGCATTTAGCATTCCACTCTGATATGGAAGACTAAAATTTTAGGTTCCCGATAAAAATCTGGGAAGATATTAACGATACCTTTAAGTCACCTACACGTATAT
>NC_061095.1:31150571-31165571 GCF_015104395.2 Macrobrachium nipponense | reverse complement strand
ATATATATATATATATATATATATATATAATAGGGGAGAGCGGGGCTAGTTGCATCGCGGGTAAGTTGCATCAGTGGGCATAACTGGCAACTCGGCGCCTGTAGTAGGCTGACAGGCAGTTCAAATGTGTGTTGGTCGGTGCGGACACAGCTGCGAGAGAGAGAGGCGAATTGTGCAAGAGCTCTTGAATTTATGATAAATTTACTGATTTCGACCTTGGCAAGTAATTTTTATCGATTTCACTATTTTTCTTGTACCTCATGTATTTATATCAGTAACAGTGTTTTGAAAATAGCTATATAATTCTGTTCTATATGCAATTATTTTCCTTACAAATTTGCATTAGAATGACCGTTAGTATATATCTAGCTGGCAATCAAATTTTGATTGTTGTCAGGGGGCAAGTTGAATCATTGGCGATGGGGCAAGTTGAATCATGATTCAACTTGCCCCATTAGTAAATTTATTACATTACTTTTAATTAAAATATTCTTATGCATTCAACTCGTTTTATTAAATTCAGAAATGGTTCGGAACTACAAGAGGAAGACTGAACGTGGTTCAGCAACAACCCAATTAATGCCGGAGGCCGCTGATTTTGTTCGAAATAAGAATAAATCAGTGAGGGAGTCGGCACAACTGTTTGGTGTCCACTACTCAACCTTACAACGATTTATTCACAAAACCTCTGGTAACACTGCTAAAAACAATGCACATGTAGGATATGCCAAACCAAGACAAGTATTTACATATGAACAGGAAGAAGAATTAGTATCCTATCTGAAAACAGCAGCAGCAATTTATTTTGGTCTTTCTCCGAGAGAAGTCAAGGAACTGGCTTATAAGTGCACCAATGCAGCAAAGATAAAAATGCCGGATAATTGGTGCAATGATAAATATGCTGCAAAAGACTGGTTTTCAGGTTTCATGAGGCGACATGGACAAGTACTATCAATTAGACAACCTGAAGCGACAAGTTTGGCCAGAGCTACAAGTTTCAACAAACATAATGTAGAGTTATTTTTCTCCAAGCTGTCTTCTCTCATGGATAAATATAAATTTGAACCTCAAGACATATGGAATGTTGATGAAAGTGGAGTAACAACTGTTCAGAAACCTCGTGCAGTGGTTTTGTATTTACTTATCATTGAAATAATATCTCAAAAATTATAATTTGCTTATGATTCAACTTGCCCCTCATACTGATGCAACTTGCCCCGCAGATGGGGTAAGTTGATCAAAAAGATTTTTAATTATACACCAAAATTAAATATATAAGAAATTATTTTCATTAATATCTACGCATGTGATCTCGATGATGAGGTCTTGTATATTTATATATGACAACTGAATTTCAATTAAATGAATGTTACACAATTCTGTAAAAGGAAATGTAAAATTTGATGCAACTAGCCCCGCTCTCCCCTATATATATATATATATAACTGGTAAAAATGTTCGGTTACAACAAAATTCCATCTAATAAAAGAAGCCCATAAAAACGCCAAAATATAGAAAGAAAGTCTTTCTATATACTGGCGTTTTTAAGGGCTCCTTTTATTAGATATATGTATACACACACACACACACACACATATATATACATATATATGCAAAAGAATAACAATAATTTTCAGTTGATATCAAACTTCCAGGCTCGCTACATTCATGCAATTGTTACACATTTTCAAGTCAAGCTTACAAATGTAAGATCAGAAGGTGAAAGTCTTTTGTAAATATAAATAATTAGAATTCATAACAAAACAGCCGAACAAATTAAGCTGCAAACGTTTCAAACTGTATTTGTTATAGCAGAATAAGTGTTAAACAATATATTCTAACGAAAAAAGGACTGTCCAAATATTGTTACCCAAAAAATAAAAGACGTGACTAACCTGCTTACAGAAATTTAGATATTTGATTATATGAATGAATTTTATCGCATCCATAGATTCATATACAAGCATTAAGCTAGAAAATCCTTTAATATCCAATTTGTTCTTACCTCGGTAATAATAATTTTGATATATGTTAACCGAAGGAGAACATTTTAGATGATAAGAAGTTCGTCGTCTCGTGGGATCGAACCAATGCATAGAGAGGAACTCACGACTGCAGTGATGCCTTAACCCTACCCGCGTAAACCAAGGAATATCTATGGAAGGCTGTTGTACTGCATTAATTTCTATTTACATTATCATATACTTAAACTAATCGCTATTTACTTATTTGCTTCAATATGATACTCAGTGGATGCTTTGAGTTATATCATTTCAGTCTTTATTAGATATAAAGGCCATCTGATCATCTAGCTAAGCTATCCATTACATTTGAATTCAGTTTTTATTTATTTTCCCAGCTAATAACAAGATATTAAAATCTAGTAGGCCTACATGATGCCTGAGTGTCTGGCGCATGGTCTCGTTACTACCAGCGACCAGTTGCCAAGCCTGGTTGCATCCAAATTAAATTACACAGGGAACTGTGCAAGCGTCAAGATTTTGTTTCAGCTGTCGTGCTCTCGAATAAGGCAATGATCTACCGAATGACTTAATGGAAGTGTAATCCTAATTTAGAAAGTTGTTAATGTGAACGAGACATCTGGCTGTCGACAGAGGGGATTGTTGTATGCTATACGCTACGAGAACTCTAACCGAGAAATTGTCATAAATACATTGCGATGAAAAAGGAGAGCAAAGGGGAGAGGCCAATTGCCGCAACCCGTAAAGACAAAATCATAAAACTGAAACAAAAGAGGAGGGTAAAGCAACTAATTGGAAAGGGGAAAAACTCAAAATCAAAATATAAAAAGGGATACTAAAAATAATGAACGGAGATATTAGCAGCAAAATGAGATGAAAATGAGGAAACTGCTAAATTTTAAATGCAAGGATTATACGGTAGGATTAAAAAATGACGTAAAGAACACCACAAGATTTCCCGGTGACAATTCCTTTCGGTTGAATATGTAATAAGAAACAAAACAAAATGTCAAACAAGTCTGCAACATGAACTAAGAAAACTGGGACAGCTGAAACAGAAGTCCTGCGCAGGTGAGACCATTCATCTGTTGTTGCCCAGATTTCATCACCTCGACCGTATCGCAACGGCCTTAACAGAAAATAACGCTGATGATAGCTTCTGTAGGGCAAAAAAGCAATGTCACGTGATGGGAATAGATTACAAACCTCAAAAGTCTTGAGCGGAAAGAATGATATACCATCGAGAAAAATACATCGCTGGTTTTTCTCAGGTCCGCGGCCTGAAATTATCTTGCCTTGATTATATGTAAGGGCATTACAGCCATTTGTCTGCTACGATTACTGACGCTTTCATGCGTCACGCGAATGCTGCGCAACCCCTCGGTCATTCCCATACCCCTGCTGCCAGGCCCCGACCCCCTTGTGGCCCTTCAAGCCCTGGTCTTGTATTTTGACTTCCTCAGGTTAACCGCCAGAAACTGCATCCTTCAGAAGGTAATGTTTAGGCAGACAATCAGGAGGTCGTTTTTCCATCTGCACCTAATTTTACCAATAATGATAATTCACTTGCTTCTTCAGCCATATCCCACCATCAGCCAGTATTCTATGGCCGACCACACCGTTTTTAATTGCAGGAAATGTCTTGCCTCTCAGTTCAAATGACGCCTTCAGCACTTCTGTCTTTCTCAAAGAGAGAAATGCGGTGGACATATTCTTTCAACTCTGGGGTTTTTTCTCATCACTCTGCTCAGATGTCATCATTATGCATTAGGTAAGTAGAGTCTGCTATATATTCAGTGTATGTTGCCTAAACAAAATTAATCATTTGCGTTAAATTATGCTTTTGAACCCAGGGGGAATCATAACGATTAGTCTTTAACTTATTTTTTTGTTTTTGCGTAAAGGGGAGTCCTTTATCTGTCCGCTTATCTCTCTCTCTCTCTCTCTCTCTCTCTCTCTCTCTCTCTCTCTCTCTCAATAACAAATAGGTTTCCCTCTACCCTACCTCCAGAGATAGAAAAAAACAAAAATTATTTGATGATGATAGTATCGGACGCAGGTGTGAAATAGAAGCGCAGCCTTTAATTGGGCGAATCAAGCTTCGTTTAATGAGCCTCGCCGGATCTCGCTAAATCGCGAGCCTTGCGGCGTTTTGCTCTACCCTTTAATTACAAACAGAGGAGGGATTCTGGGGGAGAGAGAGAGATAAGGAGAGGAGAAAATTTTACACTTTTGACAGCACAAACTTTTGCATACATTACAGTATATAGTGAGAACTTAACTGGAAATGTAAATTTAATTTGCTTTTCATATAGTTTGTAATATTTGAGGGTGCGCGCTCACGCACACACACATATACGTATATATAATATATATATATATATATTATATATATATATATATATAATATATATATATATATGTTATATTATATATAAGTATAATAATCATACTATGTTAATAGCTATATATATAAATATCGTAATTACTATATATACCTATGATAAGGTATATATAACTATATAACTATATAATTAATAATATTATTATAATATATATAATTCCTATACGTCTGTAGGCGTGTATTCATCACTTGGTTCAATCAGAACCTGATCACATGCTAGTTAAGAGGTGCTTGACTAAGGCACAAACTCATCTATCTCCGACGACAACAATCATTTCGGGACAAATTACCATCACGACAACGATTCATTACGGACGAAATTAACTAACGTTATTCGAGTCACATCTGCCATGACGAATCACTTTTGGTCGGTGTCAAAGCCTCCTTAGATTTACGGCGACTTTTGGATAATCCATCTGAAAAGAGGGGATTAATCAGGACACATGTGACGAGGGCGAGAGATCTCAGGATTTCCCCTTCTATTCCCCTCGCACGACAGAGCCAGACGATGAGGGGGGCGGGGGGTGGTTGCAGGTAGACCTGAATGACAGGACTGACTCTGTGCCATAGCTGTGAGTTAGGTTTCTTTGCTTAATATCAATAACCAGTGCTTCAGTTATGATTTTAGGGGTGGCTTTCTTTCCAGTGTTTATTAAATTAGATTTAAATATAACTGCCCCTAAATTCGTTGCTGATAATGCAATGTTATACAAAATATACAGCACACAAACTTAGAAAGGAATACTTCTGGCTATGAATTGATGTTAGATATTGATTGATGGGCATCCAAATTCCGTCATATTTGGTATTATTTCTGAAGCATCTCATACCATAGAAATTATATTTTGACAAAGGATAGGTTTTAAAGGATAAAAATTGAATACTTTTAGCAGATTATTCCTCTGATAGCTGCAATTATTTTCCGTTGTTCTACATTAGAAATGAAAGAATATGGAAATGGGCGTTGCTTCGTACCACAGCCGAATCCAGTTGGGAAAGACCCAGGCAAGATGATGATTGCTCTCCATGGAGCGAATTGGAAGCTACGGGAGACAGACAGAGAGAGAGGTTCCGGTGAAGAGTGACATCGTCACGCTATATTAAACTCAGCTAAGGGGCCTTATGCTTCTTTGGTTTATGTGCCCATTTTATTACCCAACAAACCAATTGGCCCTTAACTTGAATTAAAAAAGATATGGCATGCATTAAGTCTGAAAGGAAACTTCGGTAAAACGAAATAAAATATCAGTCTGTAAATCCTACTATGAAGTATTGCTGAATCATTCAATGAAAAGCCCTCGCTCTCTACTCCAAAGCTCTTCATCAAACTAAGATGACCATAGTAAAACCACAACATTTAGGATCTGTGTACAATTGACAAACAATTTGGAAAACAAAGTTTATTTTTTTAAAGTTTTCTGTAAAAAAAAACTATTGAGATGACTATTTGTCTGCCCGTCCGCACATTTCTGTCCACCCCAAGATCTTAAAAATTACTGAGGCTAGAGGGCTGCACATTGGTATGTTGATCATCCATCCTCCAATCACCGAACATACTAAATTGCAGGCCTCTAGCCTCAGGAGGTTTTATTTTCTTATAGGTTAAAGTTAGCCATGATCATGCGTCTGGCGCTGCTATCGGTGCCAACAACAATGGCCACTACCGTGCAGCGGCTGAAAGTTTCATGGGCCGCGACTGAGAGTTTCATGCACCATGGCTGAGAGTTTCATACAGCATTATATTCTGCACAGAAAACTTGATTGCGTCGAAGGAACGTTACCGCATTTTAAAAAATTTTTCGGCGGTTATAATACTGAATGAATAGGGAACTATATTATGTCTTCAATATTTTGTGAATTATCCTTCGCTCCTGGAATTTCGAGACATTTCTCCTCCCTCGGATCTGAATTCCCAGAACTAAGTATGATTTAAAATCAATTTTGATATATTTCATCTCTTTACGGTGGATAATATGCTCGGATGCATAAACAGGATATTTTGAAAGGTTTCGTGAATTCAACTCAGTTCATCGAACCTCAACTTTCTATGTAGATAACGTTGAGTAAATATGAGACGAGATGTCTCTGAGTTCTTGTCAATTACTTTGAATTCAAATGCTCTGTTATGAGCTTTTATATATACGTATACACACATACACACACACATATATATGTGTGTGTGTGTGTGCACACATTACCCATTTCGTTAAAAGCTCACAGATAAAATCCTTAAATCTGATTAGGGAGAGTGAACAGAAAAATGTTTCTGCATAAAATCTATAAATCGAGTTAATAAAACAAGCCACCTGGAGACTTTTCGGGAACACTGCTTGAAAAAGACAAATGAATAAAAAAAAACACCGTTAATCACAGTGTCTTAATCCCCCTTAAACATTTATTACCCGTCCACCAATTAGGCCGGCTATCCCTATGTACTTATCTCTGAAAATCTCACGGGCGAAAAAACTAAAAACAAAAATTTTAATGATACCTCATAGGGCGAGTATGCCATTTTTCGGCGTCATGCCCGGATGCAGTGATAATCAAGCCTTTCCTCTCTGTTCCCCTCGCCAGAACCCACACCCCGTAGGGGGTGGGGGGAAGGGGAGGTAAGAAATCGATATGAAGCATTCAACACCCAGCCGGATACCCTCGTTGTCAAGTTGCTCACAAAAGAAATACGCTTTCAACATGCCAACGTTTTCTCTCTCCCTCTCTCTCTCTCTCTCTCTCTCTCTCTCTATCTCTCTCTCTCTCATCTCTCTCTCTCTCTCCTACGGAATCTTTTATCAGTGAAACCTTGTTATCTCAAAGTCTGCGACATCATAGGGCTTCAAAAAATTTTCAAAAGTTAATAGCTAAAGTTTCTTGTATTGCGAGAAATAAGGCAAAAGAAAAATCACATAATTATATGAATGCAAAAAGATATTTCTATATAAAATTTAAAGTAATAACTTTTAATTTTAGTCATTCGTATTTCTTCCTATATATATATATATATATATATATATATAGATATACATATATTTCTATATAAAATTTAAAGTAATAACTTTTAATTTTAGTCATTTCGTATTTCTTCCTATATATATATATATATATATATATATATATATATATATATATGTATATATACTGTTATATGTATATATATATATATATATATATATATATATATAATATATATAAAGATATAAGCCACAAAGGAAGGCGAAAACAATGGAGCGCTGCGAGATCTTTCACTTCCCTTCGTGGCTTCTACCTTTTTATTTATATATTCATCAAGTTCCAGATTTTCGTGACTCAGCTATACATACATACATACACACACACACACACACACACACACACACACACACATATATATATTATATATATATATATATATATATATATATCAATATTGTTAATATTATTAATGTCACGGCAGCTCAGATTTATTTAAGCATAAAATGCAAGTGCTAGGAGATATGTAACCTACTAAGCCAAAATAAGATTTGCTAAACATGTTCGTGCTAATTAAATCGCTCCTCGAAAGCAACTATAATTAGTTATGAGACCAGACCTTCATTTTTAAATTCAGTTCTTGAAAACCTGGAATAAATGTTAGGAATTCGATGTGGTCGAAACTGATTCACAACAAGGCTGAAAAGACAGCAAAGTGGCAGCAAAAGCAAAAAGCAAAGCTTGTGGCTACCAACATTTCGCATAAAACGCTCCCCAGCTACGGAGTTATGGCAACAGACAACTGCCTTCATCATCCTCTGTTGCCCCACATCAACATCTATTTTCTGGACAGCGACATCGTTAGGAGCTCCGCGGGAGGCTATTTTAGACTATCCCCCTGGGCTCCCTAGTCTTCTGTGTTATTCCAGGAAGGAATTTCAAGGTAGATGGGGAAAGAATGCCATGTAGATAACACTGAAATAACGACAAAATTTGCCTCGTGTTTAGAAGAAAGGTCTACGCTATGCAATGTTGCCTTATAAATTAAAATCGACTTAGAGAGAGAGAGAGAGAGAGAGAGAGAGAGAGAGAAATTTGAGAAGAGAGAAGAGAGAGAGAGAGAGAAATTTGCGATCGTCTTCAATGGTTATCCATTCAGAGGTGAATCAAATAGCCGTGGCAAACATATTAAACAAGTTTTAGCAGAGCTCTTCTTATCTTTTGTACTTGTATTTACCTTGTGAATAAAAACGGGAGGGGTAAACAGGTCAACTTTGGCAAACTAATTAAATAATGTGAGCACTTTGCATCAAGCCGTCTTTCATCGACGTACTCATTTAAGTTGACTTTACGATGAACTTTAGTTGTAGAGAATGTCGCTACAAAATGAGGAACGGAATTAGTTCAGTCTTAATAATTTCATGTTCAATTATAACTTCGGCTGGTCTCGCATCGATCAGCATTTGATCGGAATGGGGAAACTACTGTTTGATAGTTTTTTTTTTTTTTTTTTTTTTTTAGCGCCTCGGTCTTTAGGGCCTTTCCGTTCATTTCATGAACACGGATTCAGTATCTACCTGAATATCTGTCAACTTTCGCATCTTTCAATTCCCGAACATCATGCAAAACAGTTTAGGTACTGCTCGTTTAAAGATCATCTTCTGAAATTAGAACATTAAGAATTTAAACGTAAGATATAATGTATCATTATAAAATATATTTCCCTGCAAATTTTGCAGCTTCTACAGCAATCCACTTATTCAGGACTGATTAAAAGCCCAGTTCAAAAAAATATCTTATTGACGGCCCTCCCCCCCCCCCCCCACAAATTATTCTTTCTTCTAGTTGTACACTAAACTTCACAAGTGAAATGCAGATATTGGAAATGACTTCACAGTGACAGTGCTGCAAATAGAAGAGCAACGCCATGCTTTCTGAATATAGAAGAAACCCCGATCATTTCTCAGATTAGTGGCTGGATCAGAGTAGTTCTGACGACAGAACACACAAGGTATTTAGGTAGCTCTTTAATAAAGGCAATTTTACATTTAGCTTTCATATGATCTTATGAAAAACATTGTGTAAGGTGAATGTCATGTAGATTCATACATATAAGGATACATTTAGGCAACCTGAAATTGAAGTATTGTTGGAGAAATTAAGTTTACATGTGGTGGTATCAAAGTCATTAACGTAAGTGCTAACGATTACACAAATAAAATCAAGCTAAAACTGAAATACCTTTCCCGAATGTATGTCAGGCGCAATATTTAGTTGTGGATACAGAGGGTTCTTTCACCTCTGTGAAGGACATCTGATTATTATGGATATCCGAAATTAAATTGATGTACCTTAAGAAGTATCAATGGCGTAGGATCGAAATGCATAGTGTCCTAGATCAGGGTAGCGCCTTACAAGGGTGTTGAACCCCTTGGGGAGAAAATGCTGCCTAATGGCTAATAAGCTTAACTTCTTAGGTGCATTGGAAACCCATCATCAGGTTAGCCTGTTCACTAAGCATTGCTAACATAGTGGTAGGTTTCACTGTGAATCTATGTGGAAGCGGTTCACAAGAAAATAAAAGTGTACGATACTTGCTTTGTTTAAGGAGAGCAAGCTGGGTGGTTTGGCAGTTAGTGAGACAATACTGAAAGAGCAGTAGGACAAGAAATACCATCAAACAACGTGAGGAAGGAGACTCCATGATAGAGATGGGCCGTAGCTTTATAATGATGTCATTAAAGCACTTAGTACAAGGTAAAATATAAAATTTCAATCACCACCTGCGCATGGTATTCTCACTTTTGCCGATCGTAACTCATTGGTGAGGCTTGAGTCTAATTGACGGGGAGGGGAGGGGAGGGGAGGGGGTTGAAATTCATTTCCTTAGAAGGCTCCCCGATTCCAGCCAACGCTAAAATAAATTCCTCTAAACTGAATTCTTCTCTCTGATTGAGAAGGTTGGTGGAATGTCAGGGTCTCTCTCTCTCTCTCTCTCTCTCTCTCTCTCTCTCTCTCTCTCAGCTCCAGATGCTTCTACCTCTACATTACCGCATTGAGGCGTTAAAATAATCCTGGTCAACTCAGGAAGTCTGGAAATATATTGAATAAACAGATTAAGTGAATCCTCGAAGAAAAGGTAGGTAGCATCTTTTCAATTGTAAATAAAAATGTCAAAACTAAACTTATGGATGATATTGACGTACGTATACTATGCTAATGGTTCTGGAACATAAGATTAAATTTAAGAGTTTTTCTTTTCGAAACTACAGTAGAAAACAAAGCTGGGAGAACTATACAAAAGAGAAAATAATAATCTCATAAATTATGCTTTCACAAAGATATGTATGTTGGGGTGAAAGGGGTGAAAATGTGGCTATAAATGTAATTAAGACGTGTTGGATAAGGAATTGAGTCATATTAGGAGAAAATGGGTGAACTACGAACTAATATTAAGACTTAGAGATGGTAGAATTAAATGAAGAGTGCATCAATATCAAAAGTGAGACCACAAACGCAACAAGGAGTAATAGCGGGTGTAGGAGGAGGAGGAGAGTGAGTATTGGGATGAGAAATACAATGTATATGGAAAAAAAAAGAGATTATTTATGATGTACGAGCAAAGACCATTGGCAAGCAAACAGGGCAGTCGTGTAGAAAGTGAAACATAGTGAGAGCGTAACAAAAGAAGGAAAAATTGGACAATAAGTTGAAGTGTAATAAAAAATGTTTTTTCTGAAGGAAGATGCAGAGAGAATGATTAATGAACAAATACAGATTTAAAAGTCATGCACATACAGAGATGATGTCTGAAGCAAATGCAATCCTGTGTCAATTGAGTGAGAGCTTTGAAGAGTTGTTGAATATGGATGATAAAAGAGAAGTAGAGCTGAATTAGAGCGCAAAGTGTTAATGTAAGCTGATAATGTGGAGCCAACTGTTGAAGTTGCAAGGAGGCTGAAGAATAAGAAGACACTCTGGGTATATGGATTAACAGTGAGATTCTGTGTTGCAGAGGAGGTAGCTTGACTGAGTGACAGTCCATACATAGTTTGCAAGGAATGCCTGGACTAGAGGAAAGTCTCGAAGAAATGGGTGAAAAAATTCCAATTCTACTGTATAAAGGTCATAAACAAAACTACGAATTACTGGATATAATGTTCTTAATATACCGGGAAATATGAATGGTATGATTTTGGTTAAGAATGCAAAACATGACAAAAGAAACTGATAGATGAAGTAAGGTTTGGGGTTAGATATGGAAGAATGAATGTGTGGATCAAGATTTTTATTCATGAAAGAGTTATGTGGGAAGTTTTAAAGTCAAGGAAAAAGTCTGCATGTGGCGCACATAGACCTAGTAGAATATTTCTAAGACAGAATCGATAGCATTAAATATGTATTGATGCTAGAAGTTAGAGAAAAGGATTAATGACTAATGTGGAATGATCGATGTTTTAGATGATAGTGCTGATTGTGGATAGTGAAGAAAAACTGCAGAAACTGGGAAAAGTTTGAAGGTGTCTGCAAAAAGAGAAAATTTGGAATAAACGTGAGAAGAGTGTAAGGTTATGTGTGTAAATTTAAACCAGGAAGATAGAACAATGAATGATGATGTGAAAGCTTGAGGAATGGAAGGAGTCGACTCAGAAAATAAATGAGCAATTGAAACAGATGCTCTTGGGATGAGAGATGAGGCGAATCACAATATTTGAAACAAGGAAGGTAGCAGGATGTGTGCACAGTTTCGGGAGGAGACTTGAATATCCAATGGAAGCTAAGGTGGGAAGTGGAGTTTAGTTGTCGAATGCAAATGAAAGAAGAAAGGCTGAGGCTGCTGAGATAGACGAGGAATAAGAGAATATATAGAAGTGGTAAAAAGATTTCTATGACTGAAAGTGTGTATCAGATATCTTGAGAAAGTTCATTCATGAGGAAAGAATGACCAATGGTAGGTTTGTGAAAAGAGTGAATAACTGAATAGTGTTGGGTAGAAAGAGGAGAGTAAGATTTAGAAAGGTTGCATTGGTAGTGTTAATGAGTTATTGGGAAGGAAGGGCCTGAATATACAGGGAACGCAAGAATGACTGTAATACAGAGGTGAATGACGCAGCATTCGATGTGGTATAAATGAGCCCTCTGTATGGATCAGGGGATGTTAACAAGGGGTATCCATATCATTTTATACTAGCCTACATTTTTGTTAATAAATAACTATATAAATCTATAGATGCTTTTAATATTCTTGTTTATTCTATTCATAGCTATTCATACTAAAGTATGTATTAAACTAAGGATATTAAGTTATGTTGCCAACAAATAGGACCAAAGTGGACTTAAGCAAAGGGGGTTGGAACCATACCGTGCAATTCATTGGGGGTCTGGAGTCATCAAAAGGTTAAGAACTTCATATATAGATTCATAAAGTGGCTGATATTGAAGACATTCTACTGCACAAGTGTCAAAGAACATTGTGTTGTTTTGTTTTTCCAAAGACACGGCTCTTCTCAGGGAAAAGTTTGAAGTTGAATATATACATATACTTGTATGTATATATTTATGTATCCATATGTATATAGATACACGTATATATGTCACTGTCATAAGAATTTTTAGGTTATTTACATCATATCGTCTTTTTTTGTATAAGGTGCCGGAAATCATTAGTTTTTAGTTATTCCATTTAGACCTTGTGTGGCTTCTGCATTGATTAGTAAAGTTATGTGACGCTCGTCTCGGTTTCCTCCTTTTGCACCTGTGGACATTCAAATCTGCAAAGTTAATTTTGAATGTAAGTAGTTTGTAAGCCTTTTCTATAAAAAATAAGTCAAAACTCTAGGCTATGGTAATAATAATTACAATGTGAATAGTTTCGAATCAATGAGTTTTACCATAGTTTCATAAATTTGGTCGGAACTCCAGTGGTCTGATTCATCTGAAATCTGTTGTAGAATTATTATTATTCTTTTAATCTGCTTCTTTGCTTAGTGCTGGGGTGACAGATGCTCTAGTTTTACTATCAGTGTCTCTTGTATCAATCAGCATTAGGGAATCCCATATCAATTATTCACTAGATCAATCCACAGTAAATTTTTCGTACAAATAACCTCTTTTATAGATTCACTGTTGATGAAACATCAAAATTAAGATGCAACAGAAGGATTACTGACCTCAGATAATAATCACCTACGAAGGTTGTCATCGGCAATAAGAGAGGAAAGGAGCTGTGAAGGACACGAGACAAGGAAAAGCTTCGTGCCTCACACAGCCACCCACCCCATACAAACCGGTTTGTGTGGGGTAGTAAGGGGATCGGGAGGATAGGGGAGACAGCAGCTCCGTGTTCCAGCACGAATAGCGCTCTCTGTAGTTCTTGGTCAGCAAAAGACATTCTTATAAGAAGTCATTCTCAGCGGAGGAAATATCTTTAACAATACTCATTTTCTGCAAAAGTTGTCGGTGACTGAGAAAGTTACGAGCGCGCAAATTCTTCTTTGCCAGGTTTATTACCCCCTGGAACGAAGACTGAGCAATCCAAGTCAAGTCGAAAGTTATGAGTGAAGATAAGCGTTACGGATTTTTCGAGAGAGAGAGAGAGAGAGAGAGAGAGAGAGAGAGAGAGAGAGATAGAGAGAGAGATTTTCGGTAAACATCTCCGAAAGACTTGGCGTCATGATAAATGATTTGATAAGCGTCACGGAGGAGTAATTAAGGTAATTGGATACAATCTTCCAGCTAAAAGTGAGGATATGTGGAAAGTTTCGAGGTAAAGAACTATTTCCTTCAGATTTACTCTTATCCTTTCCGTATCGAGTAATTCTGAACCCTCTGGGGGAAATGGTTAGTGCATTGTTTGTTTATGTAGCTATTAATCTGGAACCCATGGACACACGCACGCACACTGGTGAAAGGATATATCAGAAAATTGCAATTTAAGATACTTTGGTCATATGAAAATAATGGAGGACAGAGTAGAGGGAAAAGGAGGTAGTTAGAGGGAAGAGAGAGAAGGATCTATAATGGTTCATGACAGATGGTGTGAAATACATACTGAAACAAAAGAAAGCACAAGGGCCCATCGAGAAGAATGATCATGAATGTAAAGAGGGTTCAGCGCACTAGTAATGATCGTTTATTGTAAGCTAATGGTCTGGTATTTCTCTGCACTGGATGTTTAAACATTATTCTGCAGTTAAAGTATATATATATATATAATATATATTAGATATATATTATAGAGATAGTATATATAGAGATATAGATAGTATAGATATATCTATAATATATATCTATATGTTATATGATATAGAGTATAGAGTATATAGATAGATATATATATATAATAATATAGGAGAGATATCAGATATATATAGATAGATATATAAATATATATATATAGATATATATATATATATATATATATAAGATATAATATAGTAGATATATATATATATAGATATATATATAGTATATATATATATATATCTATATATATATATTATATATATATATATATATATATATATATATATATATATATATCTATATATACTATATATATATATATATATATATATATATATATATATATATATCTATATATATATCATATAGATATATATATATAGATATAGATATATAATATATATATATATATATATATATAGA
>NC_061095.1:31108071-31148071 GCF_015104395.2 Macrobrachium nipponense | reverse complement strand
TATATATATATATATATATATATATGTATATATATTACCCCAAGTATGATTGGCAAATAATGGCATATACGCGGTCTTCCAAAATTATAGTGGCTAACTTTGCCTCAATTATCTTTGATGGTGAAGTGGTTTTTGCTTCGGAAAGTAAAAAGAACAGACAGACTATTATAGCTTCACACGGAAAGAAATCAAAATGTTTATTTATAGTAATATATATAATATATATATATATATATATTATATATATATATATATATATACATTATCCCAAGTATGATTGGCAAATAATGGCATATACGCAGTCTTCATTATATTAATTACAACTGCACTCCCAAATAAACAAAATCAAGCAAGAGTTCGATAGTGTTTTCATCAGACTTATTCCCCATCTGTGTGAGGTCCTTCCCAGCATTGTGTCTCATTTAGCCCCCTTGGGAGTGTTTTAACTTTCGACTCATTAACATAAAATCCTAGATGATAAATGAACTGTCAAACGCCTTCTCCAAAGGAACCGATCCTTCCAGAACAGGGTGCGACCCACATCTGCAAATTGCTTTTCAGTCACATCCCATAACCTTTTCAAGGGTTGACAATACCTGTCTAGCAGTAACTATTGTAATGCAAGAATTCGCATCTTTCCCTGACCCAGCTTAATGCTGGGGTCACACATTAACGTATCACGACGGCGTATGCCCACGTATGTGGATCGTGGGCATCATCGCGGTGAAATGACCTTGAACAGCTGGTAAACAGGACATGGGCTAACGGACGTAAAGCCAGCACCGTAAAATGCGCCGCAAATGTACGCGCAAAGAAAGCAAGGTCGGGCGTCTACCTGGAACTTATGCCGATAATGTAATGTTCTATGTACGTCAACTTCACGTCGTTACCACGCCCACCGTTGTGGGGCTGTAGGGTACAAAATTGCCGGCCTGTAAACAGAGCAGACTGTAATGCTGGGGTCACACATTCACGTATCACGACGGCGTATGCCCACGTATGTGGATCGTGGGCATCATCGCGGTGAAATGACCTTGAATAGCTGGTAAACAGGACACGGGCTAACAGACTTAAAGCCAGCACCGTAAATTGCGCCGCAAATGTACGCGCAAAGAAAGCAAGGTCGGACGTCTACCTGAAACTAACGACGATATTGTAATGTTCTATGTACGTCAACTTCACGTCAAGACCACGCCCACCGTTGTGGTGCCGTAGGGTACAAAAGGGCGGGCCTGTGAACAGAGCTTGCCGTTCCGTAAACAATCATTGTAACAGCTCGTCTCTTCGTTGTTTTCCTACGAATTTATCTATTTTAGTTTTATGGTAACTTTTTTATAGTAGCCATCTGTAATATATATAATATGTAATTATGTAAACATCACAAATAAATGAACATAGGATAAGTACTATATAAGACTAGCACTAGAATTTTCTTGCTTCGATTTTACCATTCAGACATACACTTAGACATATAAAACTGTTGACTATGGGCGATTTATATTTAAGCGATATAGAATAACATCTAATAACTTATCAAACATTCTTGGAAATAAATAGGAATTCTACCTATTCAAGATAATATTTTTTAGATGTATATGAGAATTCCTCTCAGATATTTACATTATTTGTTACACCATTATTGGAAGACTGCTATTCAGAAGAAATAAATGTCTTCGACAAGGGAACGTTCTGTTCCTCGTCAATGGGGGTAGCTTCATGGAGAGTTTCCGTGTGGCTGTCATCAGTCAGAATCTCATCCAACTCCGACTCCTGTAGGTGGAAGTTGACATTTTCCCTGTCCTGAATGTCTGCAGGAGTGGTTGTAGGAGTGGCTGTAGGAGTCTTTTCCGGGCCAAAAGAAGGTCCTGCAAGATGTGACGTTGATGGTCCCTTCCTTGGTCGTTTTAGGAGGTTCGGCATCTTGAAGGGCGTTGTGGAGAGCTTGAAGGAAACTGCTGGTCTTGGGAGATGGAAACAACAGCTGACCTAAGGGCGCCGACCTGACCTTTTATACCACGCTACAGCGTTGCCATGTCGTACAGAGTTGTAATTGTGTGAATCGGTTTCGCCGTAGGCTACAGCGCAATTAGGAGGCCCGCGTGCTTCGCCGCGGAAAGAAAACAACGACGGCGAACGATGCTGGTGACCCTAGCGCTTACCCCGCAGCAGTCACCGTGGGTCCCACGTGCAATACCCGGAGCTACGTCAGGTGACATTTGGCGTGACCACCCACGACTTCTTTTGAACATTTCAAAAGTGGAGTGGGCTACGGCGAACTAGTGGGCGGAGCTTAGCGCCCGGACGACCCGTCACCGTACGTCTACGATTTTAGGTATGTTTTACGTTACATTTACAGTTTACTGACGTAAGCTGCTGCCAACTACCAATTTCCGCTCATGCGTGGGCGTGCGTGCGTTGATACGTGAATGTGTGACCTTAGCATAAAGTGATGGAACATGTATGAGAGAATGTAAAAATATTGCATTCTGAAAATCCAGGTTGTATATTCACTTTGGTGGAATTCTGCATGTACTGTAAAATATTGTATATTTTCAACAAATAAAAAAAAAAAAAGTCAGACATTTTAATATACATATCATTGGCAGTCCCAACATCTTGGGGTTCTTCTGATGGACGATGTGGGGCTTGAGGAAGTAGAATATGTTTAATATCCACTTCTCCCTGTCCTTGTCGCTGTCATCACTCTGTATCTCATCCAACTCCGATGACATTTCCTCGAACTGAGTGTCTGCGGGAGTGGCTGTAGGAGTCTTCTCCGGGTAGAAAGAAGGTCCTGCAAGAAGATGTGACGTTGATGGTCCCTTCCTTGGTCGTTTTAGGAGGTTCGGCATCTTGAAGGGCGTTGTGGAGAGTTCTTGGAGGAAACTGCTGGTTAGGAGGCCCACGTGCTTCACAGCGGAAAGAAAACAACGATGGCGAACAATGCAGGTGACCCTAGCACCTACCCTGCAGTAGTTACCGTGGGTCCCATGTGCAATGGCTGGAGCTACGTCAGGTGACATTTCACGTGACCACCCACGACTTGTTTTGAACATTTCAAAACTGGAGCGGGCTATGGCGCCCTAGTGGGCGGAGCTTAGAGCCCGGACGACCCATCACTGTACGTCTACGATTTTAGGTATGTTTTATGTTACATTTACGGTTTACTGACGTAAGCTGTTGCCAACTACCAATTTCCGCTCATGCGTGGGCGTGCGTGCATTGATACGTGAATGTGTGACCTTAGCATAAGTTCTAGCCCCGACCCGCGGTCAGTTGCTCGCTAGACCTTTTCACCCATTAACGACACCCTCAGGCGTGGCCCTGTCAGTTTTTGACAATTCTCATCCTCTCTCTTTCTTCGAACATGTGCACTTCGCACGGCCCCCTCTCCCTCTTTTTAAAACAGGCCCGATTGTTGTTTTCAGAATTTCGAGTCTCCGAAATGGAAACCATAGGCAGTGGCACTATCACTCCTGTGGGAAGTCAGGATCACAGCAGGGAGCTGCTGGCTAAGACACCACCACCGATGCAACTCCAGTTTGGGGAGTGAAACCCCAAAACTCCAATATCATACCTTATAGGTCGTAGATGCGAAGGAGCACCTACGACGACTAACATACGGTTCAAGTCCAGAAACCTTGGTTTCAGTCCTACTCCACACCACCATGACTTAGGTTCACAACCACTCTCAACCAAGTTCCGGACACGGCCAGTGTTCGTGTCCACCGCCACATAGTCATGCAACATACAAGTAGTCAGCACTCCTGCAGTGCCTCCTAAGTGCCAGGTTTCTAACCTGACCTTCCCTGCTCCCAGCACTCCAGACTTTTGCCTGCCCTAGCCTCACCCTTGAGATGATCACTCTGTCCCAGGACATGACAGGAGCCGTTCACCACTCTCTCAGGGCATCATCTTGGCTAATAGCACTCTACTACCATGACGAGTCTAGATCCTGCCAAGCTCCTCCTGCCTGCTGTCCTGTACTTGGCTCCAAGTGGAAGAATCCAGTTCGCCGACGCCCCATGGTGAAGCACTGAAGCCGACTGACGTCCCTCAGGCCCTTGCAGCAGTCACTCCAAGAAGATAAGGTAAGAAAACCGCTGTTGGTTTCCAGTTTTCACCTCTTTATCTTGCACTCCATTCTTCCTCATTGCCAACATTACCAGTGTTCTCATTCCCAGATATTCTTTAAGATTCCAGTTTAGTTGTATCCCTTAAATGGTGTGTTTTCTTGCCTAATATATGCTCTCGACCTATTGTGAAAGTAGTAAGTTGAGTAATTTCCTGCTTTGATAAATCATCAGTGTGATAACGTTATTGTTGCCGTGGGCATTGTACAATCCCAAACTCTTGTGTCATTACTGTTCATCTTGTAGACGCCTCCCTGGTCTTCCAATGTGTGCCTCGCATTCTCAGACTCCAGCAGAACCACTTCAAGTCTAACCGCCAGGAAGATCCTAGGATTCCACCTGCAGTGACAAAGTGATATTCATTCAAAGTGGTGATTTACCACTGTACATAGTGTACTTAGCTACTTTAGTTCGAAATCCTTATTGTACTCATTCTAGTTATAGTACAATTTTACTTCCCAATCAGTACTAGTGTTCTGTTTTACCTTGTGATTTAATGTAATATTTAAAGTGCCACAGAGACTGGTAGTACTCCTTATAATTTCCACTCTTCTGATACCCTTATTGAGAATTATAGTGCTTAATTGTTTACCTGAGTCTATTTAAAACCGTTATCTCTGATGCATTCTATTTTAAGACTACTCAAGTAGGGTTCCTTCCTCCCTTTTCTGACAGTCCGCCTAGTCAGATTTTGGAAGAGTGACCTCCCAGGATTGGCGGCATATAACTATATATATAAGTATATAACTATATATATAACTACATATATATACATACATATATATATATATATATGTATATATATATCACCATTCTATGAAAGGTTTTCAAGTAAAGATAAAAATCGTATGTGCATACACGGACCTAGAGAAAGCATGATGTAGCAATCACAGAGAGGTTTCATTGACTTACCATGATCAAATATAGTTTGCTAAGTAGTGTTCAAAAGTTTCATGGTGAGAGCAAAGTTTGTGCTACTATAGATTACCGAGAGTGATAGAGAGAATAGAAATGGTCTGCAATACGAATGCAGTACGTCTCTGGGGAATGTTATCAATTTGGAGGATAGAATGATGAGAGAAGCCATCTTAAAGGTAGCTGTAGGCATAATTTTATGTGATGAAAAGGATTGCAGAGGATTCCGTGTATTCTGGTGAACGTCGATAAAAGATGCAGGATTGGTAAAGAATATGAGACTAGTGAGTCAATGTACGCATGAACCGAGTCATGAAAGTGGACGAAAGCCATGAATATTTAAGGATGAATGCATTTATCAACTGAAGAGGAATTTCATATGAATGATATTAGCTAAATCCCAGAAAACAGAATTGAATCGGAGCCTGAGCTCCATCGGGAATCCACGTAAAACCACATTTTTGCAAGCAGGGTAACGGCGAAAATGAACAGGCACGCCAGAGAGGAGCGACAGCCGGACACATAAATCAAATGGGTAATTGTGATTAAACTGTCTCGGTCAACTTCCCCCAATCTCCGCCGCTCGCACCCCACCTTCAGCCTTTATCTCGCGTGCATGCAAGTCACTTGAATGTCAACAGTATTGGGTCTCAGCGAAATATGGCATCGCGTGGAACAGGTGACGATGACATGCGCGGTCTTTTGGAGATTCGTTTGTAAGACAGGTCATAGAATTCGCATAAGATACGTTGTTCAGACAATATCAATCGATTTCGAGTGAAACAAAGAACTAGTTTTTCCACCTCTTTATCCTGATTTCACAGTCATACGGCCGCACAAGAGCGTTGACACGCGCATTCGGAAAAGCAGTTGGAGTTTTATGCTTCAATGAACCCGTCGTGACATTTCATTCTCGGGTTGGGAAAAGAATGAAGAAACATCCGGCTGACCCATTTCTTTTATCCACAAACAAACGGCCGGTCGCCAGTAATTACTGGTTGAAGTTCTCATTATAAAATCGGTCGGCGATCATTACCCATTCAGTCTCTCTCTCTCTCTCTCTCTCTCTCTCTCTCTCTCCTCTCTCTTCTCTCTATTGAACATGAGAGATAGGGAGACAAAAAGCATGCAAAAACCTCAATTAGATAGAAAGTCACTCAATAACAGCTTGTTGAAAACTGTGATGAGAAAGATAAATGGATTAACCTCTTGGATTTTAAATGACACACATCCCGACAAAGTGAGAGACCAACAATAAATCTATTAAATGGGAACAACATAACTGTAAGATTATTCCATAAAGTGAGATATAATTCATCTTCCGCAGCCGGTCGTTATGGAATTTCTCGGAGTTAGATTTTAGTTGGAGTCTTTCTCAGAAGCCGACCATTTTAGGGTCATTTATTTCATCATATGGGCTACACAAAATCTGGGGCATACTTCAGTTCCTGACGCAAACACACCTGACATATATGGTGTGATTAGCTTCCCCTCCAGCTGGGGTTAATGATTTGTGTTAAAAGAGAATATATATATTCAGTATAATTAATTTACAGGAACAAGAAAACAAGGCTCTCGTCAGTGCTATGGAATCCCTGACATTTTTCTTTTTTTATTCAAAGCACCTGATAAAAAAATCATCATATCCAATGCTTTCTTTCAAACCTTTCATTCAATGTTACCGTGGTCTTGACTTCGCTTTATGGCTATTAACGTCATTACTTCAATTCGATATGCTAACTACGTGATCTATCAACGCAAGTAGCTCCTCTGGAATTCATGCAGTTATTACTGATATTGAAAGAAATTAATGTAGTGCACGCGATCTCGAATCTCCCACTAAGTAATCACGTCGTACTTGTCCAATTTCTAATATCTTTACAACAGTTTTTTTTATTCGTGCAGAAAACTAGCACTTTTTCATTAATTTTACGATGACTTATTTTTCATTTTATTAGTTAATTTTCTTTACAAATTAAAAAAAAAAAATGTTTATTCAAAATTCATATACTCAAAAATACATATTGGAAAAGTCGTTTCCATGCACAAATTTCCAAAACCATCGGCAATAGTTTAATTTTCCTTTAATCAGACAAAAGGTTCCTTTTTCATAGAGATTCTTAAATCTACTAACCCATATACTGCAGTACGTGTTCCTTTTACACGTAAAATCAAGCTTAGAAATCTTCAGTCATACTTGAGACTTCACAGAACACATCATTATATGTTTATTTTGAAACAATTCTATTACATTTTCAACTTTAAATAATTACAATAATAATATTTTATTATTGTAATTATTTAAAATTGAAAATGTACTCAGGTAAATTACAAAAGTCCCAGTTTCCAGTTGTCTCAAAAGCAAGGTCACAAGACTCACATTTATGGCCAGACGTCATGTAAATATTTTACATAAATTGTCTTTCCTTGTTCCTTATAGGATGGTTATTAACGTTCTTTCATATTCTTTTCCAGTTCAATTTTGGATAGTTACTTTCAATGACAGCAGGGTGTTTTTGAAACCACAGAGAAAACAGTTTTACAATTAATATGAGGTAAATTCGGGTGCTCTCAAATTACCTTATACTTTTGATGGCTCAACAGTAAAAGGTTGGATAAATATAGGAAACTTTCTTATAATAGATGTTCATTCTCCTTTCTGCCAGAGCTTCCTTATCACTTGTTGCCAAAATAGGAGCAGCTTTATGTTAAAGACTTATTATGTTGAGACCTACTTCCTTGCTTAGCTAAGATAATGTATCTCTAGGAACTGGTTGGTATTTCTCATTCCACAAATACCTGAAAACTATGATGTTGATTTTTTTAGCGTATCACTGACTCAGAGGTAGGGTATGACCTACATCCCAAACCTTTGACAACAGAAGCGAATTCATAAATAATAGCCTTTTGGAAAATTATAAGACATGTTAACTGCTTTTTCAGTTCTACTGATGGTTATATCCCAATTCATTTTTATCGTATTCTCTTCTGAGTTACCGTAAAGAATCTGTAGTATTTTCAATTCCTTTTCCGTCCTGCGCCAAGGCGCCGACCACGCTCGTTTATCAGTCCAATTGTTTATTCCGGTAATAGTGCTCCTTTCTTTGTTCAGCTTTGCCCCAGTAGCCTTTACAGACTTGCTTAACACATTACATAATTTCTTTGTACCACCTAACCAGCAGCAGCTATAAAAGTTGTGGTATCATCAGCAAACGCTGATAAACATATATGTTCCTCAACCGGTAGGCTAGGCAATACGATATTTGGACTTTGTTAATAAACTGCAGAGGTTCCTGATAGATGACAGATAGTAACACAGAAAGAGGACAACCTTGTCGCACAGAGCTTTCTAAGGAAAATGGTGTACCCAAAAATCCATTAATTCACAGACAATATCTGCAGTTTCAATTTCTACAGTTTTTTTTTATAAAGGAATCTTGCCCAATCTACAAACGTTAGGGGTATCCACAATTTATCCATAATTCTAATAACAAAAATTGTGATGGACAGCTCCTGGAAGTTTCTATTCGTTAACATTATGTATAATATCACGAATATTGTTATTTCTATTAACAATGGATTTCCCTTTCACCCCGCAGGACTCTTCCTTTGATATTATTTTTGGGGTTATAAGCCAATGTCTATTTGCTAAGATCTTGGCTAGTATAATTTCAACATCAACATTTCGTAGAGATATTGCCTCATTCATTTAATGATTGACCACTTAACCCTTTACTGAGAAGCTTAACAAATCAAAAAAAAAAATCTTGAAGTCTATTAAAGAAGGAAATACAAAAAAAAATTTAATAATTCTCTTCTGAGTTCTATGGCTTTTGTAAACCACTGCCACTTACATCAGACTCCAAAGGTTGTTCCCTAGTATTTTAGCAGTGATAATCAAGTGGATATTGATAGAACGATAATGCCAAAGGAAAACTTTGTATGACTGAGAAGCTTTATCAAGAGTACCTTATGAAATCAATGTGCTTACTTTCTATATACGCACGTAGGAAATATTGTCAAAATTCTGTTTTGTAAAATGTTCTTTCTGTTCGTCATCGTATCACAGACGACGCCCAGACATTACATAAGCAGGTTACAGCGATTATAAATCCCATGAAGAAGAAAATAACCCAGGTGGTAGCAACAACACTCATATCATAAGAATCCCATTCGTTAGCGTTACAGCCATCCCAATAATAGTAATGCCTCTTAGTGCCTCACATTTTATGACAATCGCGCCCTAAGGTAGAAGGGTCATGAAAGCCGTATTGAATCTTTTTACTGCAGTCAGTTTGCATAATCAAACGACCATTAAAATTACCTTAACCGTCCCCGTTGTCAAGGTTAATTTGACCCACAACCTGCCCCTCCAGTCACGAGTAATTACTCGTTAGAGGGATAAGCCACGAATTATCTAAAATGCCACTCACACAAGACTGCGGAAAAACTTTCCGTCCCCTGTCACTCGTGACGAGAGCTATTCCCTGGAGCTGAATTAGATTTTCATTCATTCTCCGTCTACCCTTTAACTCTCTCTCTCTCTCTCTCTCTCTCTCCTCTCTCTCTCTCTCTCTCTCCAAAGCAAAGCTTCCTTACCTTGAAATGTCATAAAAGTACTCAAACTGTTTGTAAAATGAGAATACGGTCATTTTCTTGTATGTACTGAAGGGGTTTTGAGGCCATTCTTCTACGTTATAAATAGAAAATCTGTTGTCACTCCCTTGTAGGTTGGAACTATTATAGTGCATTACTTAAGATTCGACTTTAATTTGTGATACTGAAGAAATATTGCAAACAATAGCGAGCGACATGTCAAAATTTGTAGTAAAATTATAAAGTTCGAAGTGAATGTTAGAGAGATTGAGGGTTATAGAAAGTAACAACAGATGAATGTCAGTAGTGGACTTATCTCATTATCTACAAATAATGTGCTGCGATCAATAAGAGAACAAAGAATGAGATGAGTAGATTGCCAATCTAAAGCAGTTTGAAATTTGCAGAATTTTGGAACAGAAAGTTACTGATGGAAACAAAAGCTGGATATTTGAGAAGTGATAGATAGAGATAAGAAGCTTTCGTTAATGATGAGCATAGGTTACAGGAAGTAACAGAACGAGATAAGAATGTGTGGCCATATGGTAATATTGAGTGGAGAGATAGTGGAAAAATACATATTTCATGTTTATGCGTAATTAAGTCATGAAGGAAGTACTCAGAAGAAGAGGCAGAAAGTGAAACGTCAAATCTGCGTAGAAGATGAAGGTAACTAAAGAGGCGTCAACGATCCACTAAGTAATGTCATCAGCGCACATCAGCAACTTATCGCCCAAGTATCACAAATAGGTTGAAAACAAATCAATGACTAAAAGTGTAGAACATGTTTTCAACAATTGGATAATTGTGCAAGCGCTGGGTAGGACGACCAATAAGTCGAACTTGTATTCAATCTATTCTTATTTTCGATGAGTGTGCTTAATAAATATCACATACAAGTTGAAAATAAGGCGACTGCTGTAAGTGGAGAACAAACTTTTGGTAAATGCTGGGTAGAACTACCAAAAAGCTATTAACTTGTATTCAACTTGTTTGTAATGTGTGTGCGATAAGCTGCCGATGTTGATGATGTATTTAAAACTAGAGGGCGAAGGGACCCTAACACAACGGTGGCGATAATAGTCACGGGGAAAAAATCACAATTTTGGCTAGAAAAAAAGTCACAGGAAAAAAATGTCACATAAATTTACGGTCGTTTGTTTATGTTTTTACGGTAATCCCCAACGGGCTTGTACTAAACACGCCTTTGCAAAGGTGGATACATACCGGGTTAAAACCCTTAAGGGGGGTCACTATCTAGGAAAGATTAATGTGATTTTTTTCTTATGACTTTTGCTGTGACTTTTTTACCTGTGATTTTTTTTACCTTGATTCAGTACCATATTTTGAGCAGCTGAACGTACTTGTTTAATTTTATGTAATGACTTACAAGATTTTACTGTTTTATGCAGACGGGAAAGTACCTTAGAAACTTATTTAAACGGGTTTCGTTCTTAATCCGTTGGTTATTGGTTAAGAGAACAACGACTGTATTTCTGATTTTCTTGTAATATTTCCGCTCAGGAGAAACATTGTGACTGTATACTTTTTTAATTATTTATATTTTTTTACTATATTATATACAACATACCACATTGCGTTTCAATACGAATTATTACATACTTTTAAAAAAAATGAACATATTTTTCTGGAAAGCAATATTTTTGTGTGTACTTGACAAAGATGAACATAGTCAGTATATTATTTTTTTCTTAAACAATAATTACAATAACCATATATTTCGATACACATTATTATATTTGGTCACAAGGATTAAAAGACATAATAAATGGTATATTTTTCTAGCAACCAGTTAGAGATTTTTTCCTCAATAGCCACCTGTCGTAAGTTAGTTTCCCTTTTAAAAAATTTCACATTTCATGTGTTGCATAATTCTTATTCCTACCAATGAAAACTGGGCACAGATATCCTACTATCAACACAGTTGCACAATTGCTATCCACTTCTGACTTCCAATCGAAATGAAACATTAAATTTCTACAAAACATTTATCTGAATTTTTACATATATCAAGAAGGATACGTTGCAAGTACCCCATAATAGGTTTTACCGTATCACAAAAGTGAAATATATGTAAGGGACTCCCCGTTTCTCCACAGTTCTCACACCATCCATTGAAGTAAAACATACCTAATCAACATTGTACTTGAGAAAATATATGGTAAATGCGCAAGGTGTTTTAAAGTAGCACTATACAGCCTTTCTTCAACTGCACCAGAGGAAGCCATATCTCGCCAGTTCACCCTTTTCCTCCATTCCGTTGTCCTTTTGTCGTTCGGTTCCGTTCTCTTTTCCTTCTCGTTTAGATTTCCTTGGCTTCGCTATTTCTCGCACACGGCTGCATTACAGCGTTATCTCGAATAAATCATTAAAAGGCAACTAATGATCTTTTGGTCACAGTCAGTGCGTTCAACGCATGTGATCCCCATCCCGGCTCCCTTTTATTACTCCACAACACAGCTCCATAAAAGTTCAGCCTGCGTGGGTCCCGCACTTTGATTTATAATGAACCTGCGTAACGCTGGCTCGTAATCGAGAGATTATTGTCGATTAGTATAATAATAATGTGATTAATCAAGTTATTCCGTAGTTGCTTAAATCGGAGGTATATATAGGCAGCACACCACGGGGCCACAAAAGGTAGAAATTGCGTTTAAGTACCATCATTTCAAGCGTGTATGGTGTTAATATGCAAAACAAATTAGTTTTTATCATAAAGTCAGTGGTGATGAACAATGGATGATGAATATAGGAAATAAAAATTATGTAAAGTGTATATTCATTACTGCAATATGTCTGTAAATATTTGAAAACGACCATTAAGTTGAATCAACAGACGTGAGTATTCCAGCTCTGGAGAGACTGGAGAAGCATTTCATTCAAACAGGCCTGGTGCTGTATTCACAAACTCCAGTCTTACCACATAAAATCACACTTACCACTAAAACAAACTTATTCTGTTAATTCTCGTTTTACCTGCCAATATTGTTATAGAGTAGTTCTGTTCAAGAACAATATGGAGATGGGAATATAAACTTCTTAATGGTGCTAGAGAGGTCTCGACCTTTCACAAGAAAGACTATATTTCGAAATCTGATTTACCAAAAGAATATGTAGAAGGAGGGGCTAACAAAACACCAAAGAGACAATTGGTTGTAACTTCTGACATGGCACACCATTAATTTCATCATCATCTTAACCTTCAATACTGTGCAACACAAGGGAACTCATGCCATTCGTGTGCTTTAACCTCCACAAAGCTCCACATGCTAAAATAATCTAATAATTAAGCTAAAAGTAATAAAAACTACAAAATGGTACTAAGCCAAATGTAAATTAAAACTATAATAATTAAATGAAATAGCAGATTGTATAATGCAAAAATAAGAAAAAAAGGAAGAGTGTTCCCGGACTTATTGTTACATAACAATATGATTTTTAGATGAGTTTGAATGGATACTTATGGCCGAAAATTCTCCTCACGTTCATTGTGCAATACCTTATCCCTACTTGATGGTATGTACGTTAAGTCAATATTCATTTTAGGTATAACAGAGATTCACAACCATAAACTTTTGAAATTAGTTATTAACCAGTCAAGTGTCTTTTTCCAAAGGATGTTGCTTTTACCTATTTTAACAACGTGCTTGTAAAAAGGAGTTGTTAGTATTAACCGGTGTGACTATATCCAGTAAGTTTGCTGAATCAGGTGAACTTCGGTATAACCTAATCTTTACAGCAGACTATAAAATAAACCGAATATTGAAGCAGTTAAAAGAGAATGCATGTTATCTGAACAGTCATATCAGTTAGGTACTATAAACTCAGCTAACCACCTTAAACACCTTGTAGTACCTAATTCACCGTTGAGGGGACAAAGATCACCGATATATTCACATATCAATAATCCACCCTTGGCATCCAAAGGCTTTCCAGGTTCCCTCCCAATCTTATGCACTAATTCTTTTACCATTTTCACTTTGAGTGGTCTGTGATTCACCTTTTTACTTGTACCATCACCCGAAATATTACTCCCCCAAATACTTACAAGAATTAATTGCTTCTATTTTCTCACTGTTCTTAATAATACTATCTCCTCGTCTTCCTGATTTTCATTAACCTGCATAACCTTATTCTTGTACATGTTTATTCTTAAGTGTGTGTGTGTGTGTGTGTGTGTGTGTACGTGTGTGTGGCCATGTAAAATTGTTGTACGCAAAGTTTGCATAAATAAATCATTTGTTTTGTAATCATATTTTGTAATCATACATTCAGAAAAAACTGTGTAGCTAACGGAAAACTACAAACGATCCCAGCATCCTGAACTGTGTTGTACATACACACGCCGGTATCAAAATCCCTCAGATAAGCCTTTTAATCCCAAAATAACTCAGCCGTTTGCTTATTCACTGCGATGCCCATTAGGGTTTACACTAATAATTTATCCAAAAGCTAATGATCGTTATTATCCGGTAATCCGCCTTAACGAGCTAATTGGCAGGTAAGTGATCGTTTACAGTTTACAAGAGCGTCAACTGACCACTGAACCCGTGATGTGACACCCGCCTACCAAATAGATTTGGCCTATAGTCATGATGTTTGGCGAAGATTAATACATGATTAGTGACAGGCTTATGACAAACCCTACAAAGGAGATATTCTAGGCCACCAGACGAACATGTTCTGCAGATAAACAGCGACTGACACTGCAGGCGCGAAATCTCTTATTTTATAGCTTCCTGCTCCGGACCAGTAATTGCCTCTAATGTGAACGTCATCGATTGCGCGCATGTGTACAAACGCTTTCACTTTCTTTCCTGTAATGGAACACACATATTATATAATACACACACACACACACACACACACACACAAAAATATATATATATATATATATATATATATATGTATATATATATATATAGACAGATACATACATACATATGCATTTATATAAATATAAATATTTGTATGTATGTAATTACGACAAATGTTTGAGCTCTTATATTTCATAATTGCTACGAACCAAGTTGTTCACAATCGGCCCTGCTTAAGAGGAAACAGGTTCTACTGTTTGCCGAAAGAACGCAAATTACGGCGTACAATGTCTCCCGAATTTTGAGGGAAAATATCGAATGAGTTAGAAATATTGCATCATCATATTTCCTACGAATTTGGAACTTACCCTTGATAACTGTTTTTTTCGTGTAGAGAGGAATATTCGCCAGTGCATTCTAATCATTGTTTACACATTCAAAGAAATTTCGATGGAGCATTTAAGATGCTTTCACTTATCCATACACGAACCTATAATGAAAAGCCATAAGATGGAGTAACTTGGAAGTGACCGGGAATTATTATTATTATCATTATTATTACGTCGAGGAATGTGTGCTTAAGCGCATCTTCGAGCTAGTTAACTGGACCACAAGTCTGTGGAAGACCCTGCTTCAGAGGCTGTGGTGTAGACCACGGTTTGAGAACATTGGCCATAGGGTGGTCACTACCCACCGCAAGATGATTTAATGGGTCGCCTGAGGTGATGGATGACCAGTTGACACATAGAAAATCGCAGAAGCGCAAATCAATCTGCAACGGATAACTGATGGTAGGGTATTTCGGCAGCGCCCAAAACTCCTGTTCAAGGGTAAATACGAGCTCACATTATAGGAAGGTTCAGAGAGAGATAGAGAGAGCGAGACGTAGGAAATTTGACCTACCTCAGGGTACACAGCACAAATACAAGTACAGATATTACTCTTCTACTAGTCATTACCATCTTCTTCAATGAGCAAGTTGGGCGAGAAACGAGGAGGGAGAAAATTTAAATCAAACACATTCCAAGGCTGAGAGAACAATGGGAAGAAATAGCTGCGGAGGAATCTCTCAATCTCCTTCTTATCTCGAATGGAGATACTTATGATAATTCTGTTGCCTTCTCATACCTCATATAGATTCATACCTAGACCGTGGCCGCTACGACAGATTCACGAATTGTGACGTAAAATTCTGAAAATGAGTTTTGTGATAAGCTTATTAACCCTGTTCCATAGCCCCACTGATGGTCACTGGTGCAGGCATGTTAATCAAGTTTGGACATTTGTTAGTCGTTATCCAGTCAAGTAGTGACATGACCCGATATTTCTTGACTTCCCTGATCGAAATACCGGAAACATCACGAAACTGTATCTCCAGTAGGAAAAAGGTGGATGGATAAAGCATTGTGTGGACCCACAATTTCGTTAAGAAAGAACAGTAGCTGACAGTTTAAATCTCTTCATTGACAACAAGACAGAACAAAAGAGGGAAATGGGGAATTACTGCACGAAGAACTGAACGAAAATAACCCATGACTCGACAACGGTCACCTTTGTAAGCATTCTTATTCACTGAGAGTAATCAGAAGTTGAAAAACGAAAACTATACTTAAACAATTGACCTAATAACGGACTTTCCCAGAAGCCGAATCCATTATTTCTGTAATCCCCCAAAATAGAAACCAATCCGAAGACAAACAGACTATAAATACATAAATTCCCCTTCCAGTTTTCGCTGCACAAAGCCCCTTTGATCGCCGCTGCCGGCCACTCTAATGAAAGGGAAACACACACACAGGGCGGAACAGCTCCCGCCGTCACAGCCCTCCTGAACGACGCTCAGGTAAGGCACAATGGTAGATCAATTGACTGATGGACGCTTAGAAAAGTCTGAGGAATTCCAGGCTGGTTGATGAAGAGGTATACGTACAGTCTGAGATTCAGTCATCCCATCAAGGATTGACATAAATTCACCATATGCATTTAGATTTGAATATGTACATACTGTATCAAGTATATATGCATATAGAAGCATATAGTATAAAGCGTGCATATGCTTGCTTGTGCGTAGAGGGTGAGAGGAAGGGATTTGATATGAACTGTATGGCTACATTTATCCTTTTTCAGAAATTCACCGTACGTCATTACGGCTTAATGAACACGGGCAGATTTTGCATCATGCAAAGTTGCCATAAAACGAGGATTAACGTCGGGATCCTGACTCTCCCACCTCTGCTGGAACTCTGTTTTTGTTTTGCAGCGTTCTTGTTCGATGGAGAAGTGACTCTCATCTGTGCTGTGGTGTCATTTTGAGTTTAGGTCATGTTTCTTGCTTGTTCAGCTTGAATGATGATAATTATAATAATAGGCCAATCTACGACCAACAGCTTTTAATCAATATAATGCTACTATGCCAACTATTATCTAGATTTTCTTTGCCCACAGAATATGGTCAGAACAAAACTGTGAACTCTGTCGTGGGCCCACGAAGACCCATTTCCAAGTCTCCTTAATAAGTAAACGACTTTACTCGTACGCATTTCCTGCCTCTTTTAAAGTGTTGCGTCACTTCCTGCCCAACCGCGAGAGTAACTTCTCGATGCATTGACGTTAGCTTTCTCGCCTTGGCAAACTTAAAAAAAAAATTTAGCTTTTATTATAAAAATATAACAAAATTCTCTACATTATTTACATAGTACTTATCTTATAAATACAGTAGAATAGAATAAATAATTAAAGTACAATGTTGAATATATCTTTGTTACAAAATGATATTGCGTGTAATGTATAAGTTATAAAAGTTCTCAGTAATTCAAATTTCCTTTTAAAAACCATCATAATATCCCAGTTATTGTTAAAGATTATAGGAGATCCATATATAACACACACACTAGCCCATACTTTAAAGATTTAGCCACCGAACTTACGAATTACGCCACTCTTTCCCTAGTTTGCAAGTTTTTCTTATATTTACCTCTATTGTATTACTACAATTTCTCTCTCTCTCTCTCTACTCTCTCTCTCTCTCTCTCTCGATCCTTCTCCTCTCTCTCCTCTCTATATATGATATATATATATACATATATATTCATTTAATATTAGTTATTCTTTACAATACTCTTGGCAAACTGGTGGCCTGTGGTATCGGAATCCATCGCTCTACCCAGATAAAATAAACTAATTTTAATAATATTACAGTAGATTCAAGAACCTGAATGAATGACTGATCTGTAACGACTCTCCTTGACCTAAAAATAAACCTAAACCAAAAATTAAAGACTGCTAGAAAATTCCCCAGTGTCCAAAAACAAAATACTCAAGAATATTTTCTTATGAATAGAGAAGTCTAACGTTAACAGATTTATTCATCGTTAATGTCCACTGAACTTTAGTTATCTCCAGTTATTCAAGCGCCAGTTATTATGTCCATCTTATATGTTTTTATATGGGATCAAAGTGACACCATTTTGTCGTCCAAATGAAGCCAGTAGTACCACATACCTCTCCACTCCGTTTTCAAAAGGATACTTACTGCTAGCAGCAATCCACGGGATTATATAAAGAGGTTGGTTTACACGAGCAGTACAGACACTCCGCTTCACTCCAATCAATGAAGGAGAGTCCACGAAGGTTTTACTCATCGCAGTTCAAGAGTATTAAACTTCCCAACATCGTAAATAAGGAGAATCCCATTTTTCATCGCGAGGCTGTATCGATGACCTAATGTACTCCGACCAGAAGGTCAAAAAATACATAACTCTAATCTTACTCCATTTCATAAACCGTGCCAGAGGGTCGCAAATAAATCTCCCCTGCCCTTCCAGCCTGTGTAAATATACGAAGACCCCTATTCGTCTTGCGAAATGATCGTTTCAAATATCGAACATTAGAGGATTTACGATCGAGCGTAAGCGGAAATTAGGACTCGCTCGCTGTTATAAAATTCGTTCATTACGCCAAATTAAAAAGATCGGTTACACGGATCAGTCACCTAATATTGTTGGGACACGAGATGGTGAATTTATTCCAAGGTCTGTATGCGCAAGGTAATAAGGTAAATAAAATGAAGAGACACGCGACGATATCCCCCGTTATACGAAAGCAGTGTGTAAATAAAATTGAGTTGACGAGACAATTACCTATATTAATCTTTGTTTAGTTTTTTTAGTGGGGGAAGTGGTTCAAGGTTTCTCTCCTTCCCCCTTTACGGTCTTGCTTCTGGTGTGAAAATTACGCTTTACTGGTCGTTAAATGCTTCCAGGCTAACCTTCGCATCCACAAATCCAAACCCAGAAGGGTTTCAATTTTCGTAATGTACTGATCCCTCTGTCATGGTAATTTTTTTTAGTATCTTTTATCAGGAAAATAAATTAATGCAGTTTTACAGTTATTTAATAGTATTTACATAATTTTATAATGATAATTTTTCTTCTTACCAGGACCTCTCACTTTTATAAACATATTACATATTTAAGTAGTTTTACATTAACATCCGGAAGTTTTCATCAATATATATCCATTACTGAACACCAGGCTTTTAATCACTTCAATCATTTTTCTGTCATGGCCATAAATGCCTAATTTACACCCTAACCTAATTCCATTTATATAATCTGCGATTAACATTACTGCTGTATTTCGTTCATTCTTTGAATAAGCTTTAAAATCTAATTTTTAAAATCTTTAGTGGTTGCTTCTCATATATTCTACATGTATTACCCAGCAGTGATAAAAACCACTAGTCATGTTCATTTGTCAATCTTCAAATCTGAAGTTTTACGCAAATGTAGGAAATAAGTTAATAAAATTTAGGACATGAACTAAACAGTACGCTTCATGTTATTGGGTGAGGTAATTCCTACTTCGGTGGGGTTGTGGTTTCTTTATATTCGTTCACAGTCAGCTTGGACCTTAGGGATGTGAGTTTACAAAAATCTGGCTGATAGTTTGTTATCGTTATAAATGCTGCTAGAGAAGTAAGATATAGTCTCTTTACATCAGCTTTTAGCCTTACTGCCACGTCTCACCACTAAAGGGACAGTGAGGAGTAACCCTTCTGACATTCTTAATTCAAAAGGCCTCGTCTCTTGGGAAAGAATAAACCTACAGGAAATCTCACCAGAAAATTTCGCATGATAATTGAACTTCCTAAAACATTCCGGTTCTCAAGCTGCAAGATATCTCAGTTCAGGTAGGTTCCTTTTCGCAATCTAAAGCTTTTGAGGGTTGAAGATTACTCCGAATACTTAGGAGTCAATGTCAATCTTCAAAGCTCTGTTCTTCCCAGGTCATTAGCTTTCGTTATAAATATAGATACATATAATATTATATATCTATATATATATATTATATAATATATAGATATATATATATATATATATATATAGTTCTATACATGCTATCTATGTTATGTATATTATATAATTTATATATATATATATATATATATTATAATATATATATATATATATATATATATGTTGATATATATATATACTATTATATATATATATATATATATATAATTATATATTATATATATAGTATACATATTATGAGAATAGTAATATATGATATATATATATATAATATATATATATATATATATATATATATATATATTTATATACATATATAAGATGGTATGTATATATATATATATATATATATATATATATATATATATATATATAATAATATATATAATATAATTATTTATATATAATTACATAGTTATATATATATAATATTATATTATATTATATATTATATAATAATATACAAGTTATTTATCTATATATAGTATTATATATATATATATATATATATATATATATATATATATAACGAAAGCTAATGAACCTGGGAAGAACAGAGCTTTGAAGATTGACATTGACTCCTAAGTATTCGGACTAATCTTCAACCCCCAAAAGCTTTAGATTGCGAAAAGGAACCTACCTGAGCTGAGATATTTTGCAGCTTGAGAACCGGAATGTTTTAGGAAGTTCCATTATCCTGCGAAATTTTCTGGTGAGCTTTCCTCCTGTAGATTTATTCTTTCCCAAGAGACGAGGCCTTTTATATTATAGATATATATATTATATATATAATATATATAATATAAATTATATATATATATTAATATAATATAATAATATATATATATATATATATCTATATATTAATATATATATATATATATATATATAGATATATATATATATAGTATATATATTATTATATATATATATTCTATATATAATATATATATAATATATATATTATAGGTGTTATATGTGCTATTTCCCTTTCTTCTAAAATTATAATTTATTTCTAATCGTTTCATCGGCCACGGTCATATTCTTCCCTTCTATGGAATAATTTCTTTCTAAGCGTTTTCATCGGCCACGGTCCAGATTCTTCCCTTCTATGGAATATTTGCAATGCCTCCTATTTTTCTATGTGATTATTTCCCTATGCGAAGTGATGCTTCCTTTGCGGTTAGGGTTTCTTTTTCTGCGTCTTGCCTCCTATAGGCTTTAGGGCTCCATAAAAACACTCCTATCGAAATTCACTCCTGTCTCTGGGTTCTTCGAAAGAAGGGAGAAAGGGGAAGTACATTGTAAATATAAATGATTACTATGACTACTACTGCCACAGCTACTAATACTCTTTTCACATCTTATCGCCAAAATTATCACTGTTTAACTACAACCCCCATCACAAAGTCCTTTTTTTTCCCATCAGCTAAATCGTACCTGAATCCCGCCACCTATGACGCAACTTGACCGACATACTCAATCGTTTAGAATTGTATGCCGAGATAATCAATCCCTTCTTTTGAAGACCAGATTGGAATTTGGGTCAGACTGTTTTGCTCTTAGTCACAGTTCCCTTCTCAGTGCCAAGCGGTGATCCCAACAAGGTTATTGGATAAAAATTTGAAAGAAGATATTGATGTCTTCGCATACGGCGATTATCCTTCGACTGTTTACGATACAGACGCTTTTCTGTCCATTATTACGAACGACAAGCAAACCTCTGGACTATTGATGCTCAGTGTGATCCAGCTTCGCTCCCACTAGCCTCTTAAGATTTACAGTTGGAGGTTTCCCTAACACTTGTTTTAATATAAAGCAGGTAAGTTCAATCATGCACCCATCACTCTTCTCTATCCGGGCGTTGGTGACCTTGATAGTTGTTAAGGTAAATAAATTGCAATTAATCTATTAGGACAGGAGACAGGCAGGATTATACAAAAGTATGTTGGATTAGAAGATGGTGATATAGACTGTGATCGTTTGATGGTAATATACCGTTGGAAAATGATAAAAAATCATTGGATACTTGATATACGAGATTTGGCCAGCACGCTAATTTGACGTTGATAGCTAATAATCAACTCTAGTTCGGTGCATAGAGTCAAGTGAACAGCCAAGAAATCCTTTCAACTGAAGGCTGACAGAATAAGAAATGACCAACGTTTATTCCGTTAATACCCTGACGCTGATACTAATATTGATCAGAAGCAGGTTTATTATGTCAGTTAGTAAGGAAGAGGTAACAATCAGTGAGAAAGGATTAATTTACATGAAAATACACAGCGCGGAATGCTGGATTCAGGCACGTTTTTTGTTTACTTAACACTACATTATGCACTCAAAGTTACTCAATTTTAGCAGAAGGTCGAGACGTCTCCTTTTGGCACCAACCCTCTCAGAATAAAATGTGCATTTTTTTGTCTATCCATATAACAATATATATGAATAGGTGAGTCTGTGTGTGTTTGCGTGAGCATAATAAGGGAAATTGAAGCAGCATGAAGTTCTTGTGGTCGATGTGCCCCTTTCACCACGGTTTTTGTATTATTCAAAAGAGATCGATGGACTTCTTTAATAAGTAATAAAATTAATCTCATGGACTGAATTCTCTTATGTATCGGTGCTCTGAAAGTCACAAAAGATTACATATGAATTCAAAACGAGCGCTATCAGTAACAATGTCTTTTGTTAGACAACAAAGAGGAAACCAAGTCAATGCCAAGCATTTTCTTGTTCAACCACATCCTGTGGTACTTGTTCACAGCGATGTATCAAATATTCAGATTATAGATCAGAAAATCATTCTTTGCTCTCCAGGCAATAACGAGCAATTATTGCCTTTAAGAGTCGAGGTACCTAAGACGTACCATTACTGATGATTATTCAATCGATTTGTCCTTTGGGTGGCAACATTTCCTTCAGAGAGCATTTTACCTGTCGTGGGGACAAGGCAACAAGAATTCTTAAAATCCCCTCTGTTCTTAAACTATTTTTCCATTCCTGAAGGGTGTGGCCGACATTTAACTTTTTTGATCAATTCGAATATTTTGCTGACAAAGTTTCTGCCTAACGACCATTTCCGATGACAGACTGCAGTAACTTTAAAATTATATAAGAGGGAGTGTCACACAAGAACTCATAGAAAGTTGAACTTTCCTAACTGATGTTGACCTTTGGTATAGTTTGGCATTAAAATAAAGAAAAAATGCCCAGAAACAAGTTCGGTCAATAGTCTTTAATCCTTCTGGAAAGGTGTTTCTGTCCGCTTGCCTGCATCACTAGAAAATTTATGGAAAAAAATCTTAAGATATTCTGATTGTATAAATTCTCCCAAAATATGTTAAAATGTTTTTTTTACCTAACACCACTACGTATTATAGAGTGATTCAGTTTTGGTTTTATTTAACCAAATGATGTTAAGGTCATCCTTAATTTGAATTTTCAGTTTTTAAAACGAGTAGATCTAGCATGACACATTTTCTTGTACTTAAAATGTTTTGGATATTTCCTCCCAGATTCGTGAATTTCCACTGATTTCTTTCTTAACAGTAAGCAGTACATATGTCTTTAAACAACCCCGGATAGAAGAGGAGGGTTGAGCGTACAGGCTAATACGATCACACTGTAAAATGGCAAAGCGTTAAAGAATCTCCCACTCGTCTTAGCATTCTGGTGCAGGTTCTAGTGGGGTGAAGAGACGCCTGGAAGAAGCAGAGTAGAAATGCATAGTTTTGCAGTTGTAGCCTTTCCCTTGAGTGACCCAAAATTGCACACTGACGACAGAGAATGAAACATAACAAAATTTCGTTAATATTGACAGAGTCTTGCCTTGAATGTGCTGTGTCTTGTATTATACCGAAAACAAGTCCATATTTGGTTCCAAATCCTCATTTCACCACAACATTGTAGCCAAAAGTGCATATACAAGCTATCAAAATATATCAACGTTCTCGTCCATCTAACTACATTTGCATATCTAACCGATATGCTATTGTCAGCCACAAAGTCTCAGTCATATCTTTATTTCATGTTGATTTATGTTGCTATTACTTTAGTTTTGCCCGTCAGCTATATTTAGTTTCCCGAAGTTATTTTTCTATCATGCTTTTACTCATAATATTCAGTCTGAATTTTGGTTATGAGGGTTTATATATATATATATATATATATATATATATATATATATATATATATATATATATATATATATATATATATATATATATATCCTTGCATGCTCATTTGCTTAGTAGTTCTGGTTGGTTAGTGTTGCTTTTTTTAAATTTCATGTTACCTTTAGCTTTCAAACGATAACATAAACGATTTGCCTTACTTCCTTATATTTCATTTAACTATCATTTTTCTACATAGTACACATTTTCTATCTTGACTAGAATTAGTTGCGTGAACTTACAATTTTCGCTGATCTCTTCCTTCTCAATATAAATATATATATATATATATATATATATATATATATATATATATATATATATATATATACAGACTGGGCAGTACTTAAGTACATTTGTGTACTTTAAAAATGTACTTCAAGTACTTTTAGAAATGAGTACTTAAGTACAGTACTTAAGTACTTTTTTATTGTACTTAAGTACAAAGTACTTAAGTACTTTGCATTAAATATTTTATAAAATTATTATTTATTTAGTTCTATATGATTTTTTTTTTACATACTTGAGTAAATTCAATAATAGCTATGATCATGTTATGCATAGTCTGTAGAGTTGAATTTCACTAACACTGACGTGCGACCAGTGGATCAGAAGAAGAGGATTATTTTGGTTTTAAGGAAAAAGGAACTGCTAGTCAACCTTCTGGTCACATGTCAGTTGATATGCAGATCCTCGAATTTCTTAAGGATAAAGATAAGAATCTTCAAAGCCTCAACAAATATCCCTTTGTGAAATCTTTATTTTTACGATACAATACAACTATACCATCGTCTGCTCCAGTTGAGAGGCTTTTTTCTGTGGCTGGAATGACCCTCACACCCAAGAGGTCCTCATTGGCTGACAAAACATTTGAGCGACTTATGTTAATAAGAGCTAATAATAAATTTTGCACCTGAGTTATCTTCCACTAACATAAATTTCCACTGCAAACTGTATTAAATTCATAATTGCAGGAAACTGGAAAGGTAACTATTCAATAAGTACCACTTGGTTGAACAATTATTATTTAGTGATACAATAGATAGTATTTTGTGTTGTGAAAGAATTTAGTACTCATATTTTTATGATACTAGTAATATTTAACAAATCTGTATTCAATTAGTAGCTATAAGTCTTCAAGTCTTTTGTGAGAAAAGGTGCCATTTATGAAAAAGTAACTTTTAAGTTTATTTTGGTTTAGTTTTATTGTTCGAAATGTGCCATCTATAATCTTCAGCATTAAATGAATGTAACCTGTCAGTTCATTTTATTTATTTACTATTTTTACCACTTTACTATTTTTACAACTGTATTAAATTCATAATTGCAGGGAACTGGAAAGGTAACTATTCAGTAAATACCACTTGGTTGAACAATTATTATTTAGTGATACATTAGATACACATGTACTTAAGTACTTTATTGTACTTAGTACTTAGTACTTAAGTACTTTTAGGAAATGCTATTGTACTTAAGTACTTTTTGCTTGAGTACTTAGTACTTATTACTTAAGTACATTAAAAGTACTTAGTGCCCAGCTCTGTATATATATATAATTGTATTACTGTGTAAATTTCACTCAATTTCCGAAGAAATTACAATTTTCAAGAGTCTAGCATAAAAAAACTTTCATTTTCTTTAATAAGGGTACAAAGCATGTTCACATTAAACACTAACTATTCTATTTGACCTAGCGAAACAACTTGCTGGAGGGTCTCGATATCATGACAAGAATATGGTAATATGAAAAAAAAGTTATTAAATTTATCACAAAGTGACATGAAATACTATAAATTCAGGTATTAGCCAGTACCCTATTCCAAGTAAAGTTATAGCATTTTTTTACTTTATCTCATGACTTGAAATTCCTTTCATGGAACATACTTTTGATAGTTTCTTCGGAGGCCCTCACAGAATATCATTTTTCTCTATTCAAAAAGTGTCCACTATCATGATATGAGATTTATGCACCTCATGGTGTGGTTGAAACGCTTACTAGATGAAATGTAATGTTTATTCGCAATACTCTTCACCATGTGTTGTCACTTTTATTCCTATATTCGGTGACGAAGGGGGATGTAAGGTAGGCTGCCTTGTATGGGGCTTCTCTCCATCCGCTTTTTATCTGTTGTATGAAAACAACAGCTCTAATTCACACCTACCTAAGAGAAGTTGCAGGAGTCTGGTAGCGACAGCCTTGAGGATCTCTCTCTCTCTCTCTCTCTCTCTCTCTCTCTCTCTCTCTCTCTCTCTCTCTCTCTCTCTCTCTCTCTCTCTCTCTCTGTGTCATTCACTACTTGATAAGGGTGGAAGTTAGTCCACCGAAATATAGTCCTTAGCTTTAAGAGAAAGTGTTTTAATTGGACTTTTATACCTGATATAAATTCTTCTGTTGAAGCAGGATACTTCTCAAGTAAAAAAGGTCCATTAAAATACTCCGGTTTAAAGCTAAGGACTATATTTCGGTGGACTAACATCCTTAGCTTTAAACCAGAGTGTTTTAATGGCCCTTTTATACTTGAGATATATATCTATACATATTCGTGGACAGTAGTGCCCATAGAAATTTGATGGGGGGCACCTTTCCATATCACCCAGTCTTTCTCGCCCCCATTAATGAAGACCCAACCCCACCTAGGAAAGTTGTACCACCAAACTACAGATTTAAATACTGCTTAATTTTCAGATATTACAAATGAAGCAAAATTAATTTTGCAATGGAAAAAAGCAAAATTATTAGTGAATGATTCAAAAATCAAAATGGTATTTGAATTAGGTCTCTTTCGAAATTTTATAAATCCTGTAGTGCTTTTGATTAATCTTAGATTATTTTGAAAGAGAAACTATTTAACTTCAATATTAAGTCAAGACGCCTCTTGACCTTTCTCGAAAATATATTGATAACAGAGGAAATAATTTCCCGGTGATTTTCTAATAAGGCAAAATGAATATATAATTTGGAAAGACCATTTAGTCGATCTTGTCCCATTGTTGGTCTTCCATAACTCCCCACGTGATTGAGGGTAGAAAAGCTCCTCTCGGCAGATGCAGAAGAAACAGGCAAATATGCAAATATTCGTAATAGCCTTCTAGTTTCTGAATAATTTTCAGAACGCCTTTCTAAAATCTCGCACACTGACAATGGGAGAGAATCCTTTTCAATTGCGTCCCACCTTCCTCTCCTAAGTTTGTGTTCAACTTCATGTTCCTCAGCATCAGTTATATGGTCAAGTATATATTTTTATGCATATTCTGTACAGGAACCAAGTCCTGGAATGTGGTGCAACTGACCTAGTAGCACTTACAATAAGCGAATCTATCATGAAGCTAACCAATGACGAAATCCAAAAATGGCAAAAACATGACTCTCTTATAAAATTGATCTACATTACTATATGGTAGTTTAGATCTGTATCGCTCACTGATAGCTTCTCTGGGCATTTTAACGTCAATATTTAAGGTCCTTGAAATTTCTGTGGCAGATTCGAAACAATTTTGGAAGCCTACTATGTCATTAGCTCGCATTTCAGTAACATTCTGCTCTATGACGTTGATCTTGTTTGAGCACTCAAGCATATCAGTTTGTGTTGATTGCAATTGTTGAGAGAGGGGTTTAATTTCATTAAGAATCGCTTCTAATATGCAAACAGATACAACAAATTCAAAATCCAATTTCTTGAACAAATGTCTAGCATTATTTTCTCAAGCAACTTAATCATGCATGGCAACATTTTCTTTTTCAATATTATAATGGCATCATGTCTTTCTACCCATCTCGTATCACGGTAATAGCCCGAGTCTCACTTGCCTAGTTTGTTGACTAACAGTATATTTCTTAACAAACTCTTCTGAAATATTTGTTCGTTGTGGAGAGACATTGTATATATACATTTTTTATTCTATCTCGACTTAGAGAGGGGCACGTGTCCAAGTGCCCCCGCCAACAACCCCCTGCGGGCGTTACTATTCGTGTGTGTAGGGGCCTTCATTGCTCGCTCAGAAACTTTCGAGCTTACTCTGTTTGAAGCCACTAGGAAGAATTTACGCAGTTCCGAATAACTAAAACAGTCTGGAATTATCTAGAAAAAAAAATTATATGGACCCTTTGAGAAAATCGTTATCAACTTGTTTTAAGTAAAATTATAAATGATTAATTAATACTTCTCTAATATTTAATTATGAATGAACATTTTTGAAAACTAAACTTTCGTGCAAAAGCAACTTAAACTTAGTAACGGAATCTGGCACATAAGAGAAAATTGCCGAGTCTACTTTTTTTTTTTTTTTTTTTTTGCACTGCGACAGAAAAAGGTGTTTGGGGACAAATACAAACGTGAATGATAATCTCACATTTTATGCTTTGACAGCGAAGTTTTTCGAGTTTTCCATCGACAAAATAAAGGTTTTCATATTCATATAAATCTGCCACTAATGGTTGAAGCTTAAATAAAATGAGATAATAGTGACAAATAGATTAATAAATGATACCAAATACCAAATATCTCTTTTCAATCAGAACTCTTCCAAAAATGTCTCAAGTAGAATGAGCAGCATTATGCCTCCATAATTCTTATATTCTCATCGGTCGCCACACCTCTCAGACTATTTGTGGAAAACAAAAAGATTTTTCCAGTGATTTATGGCTCACTCACACATTCGCGATTCAAGGCCGTGTATGTCGTAACTGGCGAAAATGTTCTAATTACGACGTCATAACGATGCCATCACTGCCAAATCGCGGGCAATCGCCATGAATCGTTACTGTGTCGCCGATTTGGCCCCGTGCACCAAGTGATGGCAGATCTTTTAGAATTCTAAAACATAGTTTACTATCCAGTCGCACCAACTGCCATTTGTTGCCACGTCATTGCGTAATGCACAACACTGATGCAATGGCGACGCCATTTGTCGTAATTAGATTGCGCAAATTTTAACTCGCAATTACGACATGCATCATCCTTAAAACGTCCACCATCACATTCATGGCAATTGCTGGCAATTTTGTCGTAATTAGCAAAATTTTGGCAGTTACGCATTGCGCATCCTTGAATCGCGAATGTTTGACCGAGACGCTGATTTTTTTTTTTTTTTTCGATTATCGTCAAAACCAGCCGTTACGATATGTGCATCCTTGAATCACAAATATATGAGTGAGCCATTAATCTGCAGTTTTGATACTTGTTATCAATTTCTTTACATCCTATGCAGTCGCTTTTATAACGAACTTCACATCCAGGAAAACCTTTTTGCCTCGCGCTTCAATTTTATGCCTGTTTGTTCTTTAGGAAAGCATAAAGTGGATGAAATAGTGTTTTGAATAGCAAAAAATAAATAAATAAATAAATAAATGAAAACAGACACACTAGCAAAGCGCAAATGTTGAAGTAAGTAATTTGGAAGAATCTTGAAAAACTACTCCATGAAACATCCGTCAAGACGAGAATAAAGCAAAATAACGTTTAAACACTATCGAGAATAATTTTTTACTTAGTGGTTAATTGAAGAATAGTAAAAGTTAGGTAAAGCTGGGTCGATATAACCCAAAATATTTTGTTTTAACCTTACGATATAAACGTTTGATTTTAAAGCAAAGTTTCGCTCTTGTGAATAAATGCATGCCTGGCAAATGTTTCCGATTTCGTTCATTATTGTTACTCTTCAAAATGTTCAAGCAGTCAAGAGAAACAAACCTGAAATACCATCAACTAATTATGTAAGTACAGCAAAGCAGAATGCCCACGTTTGATGAAATATAGGGATAATGATTTCAAGTATGATTGTAGATAAACACATTTCAGCAAACACGTACACATGCATCGTCTTCAATGCTAAATGACGCAGAGTCCGCCCTGCGAAATTCCGCAACTCACGGCTTTCCCGCGTTTAATCTTCCCACAATCTCCATTCACCTCCAGCATCATCTCTCAAAGATCTCATCTGAGTAGGTCAGGCTCTTTTTGTGTCCACAGGAACCCATCAGGCACCGCCATATAATATTCTCCTTAGGGTTGTGCGAAGATCAGGTGGTCCAAGCCATCACCATCTCCCTTTCATCATCATATGGTCATCTACACATTGGAGCTTTGCATATATGTGTGAAGTAGGGTTTATAAGTAGTAGTGGCAAATGGCTTTAAACCTGGGTGATTAAAACACGGTGTGTATAAAAGTATAAATTTCATTTACAGCACTTGAGCAAAGGAGGTCATAAAAACTTTTGGCCGATCGTACTCGTAGTATCGGTAGTCAGAGATTGTCTTTTCTGAATGGCTCCTCTATTGAAGCGGACGCTGAAATGTTTATGGTAAATCAAAAGCACTGCATTCGTTTTTTAATCTGCATGAGAGAATTGGAGGCCTGAGGCTTGCTTTGCCTTGCTTTTGTCTTGTTTTGCCTTAGTCTTGCCGAGTTCCCCCTACCACGGACTGCTAAATTAGTTGGTTGACACCAGCTCTCAAAAGGTCTGGCACACTTACACTGACATTGAGTAGACATTATGCAATCTTGTTCATCTCGGCGGGCCTGGAAGTATCTCGAACCAACAGAGTATGGAAAACCTGTAAGAAAATCGTAATTTAAATGTTTTGCAACGAATTAGACATAATAGAATTTCTTCTAGCATCATACTAAACTATCATATTCTGAAAATAGGCTTCTGTAATAAATCAAAGTACTTAAATAAAGTTCCAAAATTTTACATTAAACGAAAATTCTCGTTTAATTAAAAAAAATTAATTCGCCAAAAAGGCATCATATAATTTATACTATGAAAATACATCCCCACTAAAAAAAAAAGAAATAAATATTCATTTTTTTAATTGACACTGGTAACGTAATCACTTTCAACACTGAACTTCCCTTGAATGCTCTTCACTCAAAACTTTTAGCGAATACGAGTCCCTACTGATTGTTATAATTCAGTAGAATTTTGTATGTCAACTTTTGGCACTTTGTAAACCAACTCGAAATGATGATCCGAAATTAATACGATTCGACTTTTCGACAATTAATAAAATGACTTGATGTCGAATGCTGGATGTACCACGAATGTGCTTCGGTTTCTTTAAATGGAGAACCAAAGACAGAGCAGACCAACATAAATGTACCCAGCTACAACACTGGCTTCGGCCATTCACAATTTCACAGAATGTCGTTGGCGGTGTCATCTGGCGGCTGCGCTTTGAATCATGGACTTCGTGCTGTGTTGTAGCTCGTGTCGTACATCGCGTTTTTGTTTTCCTGGGGGAACAGTGCTTAAAAGACTTCTGTGGAAACGAATCAGAATTTAGAAGCACGACTCACGACTGTCAGCATCCTCTTCGATTATTATTCCAAAGGTAAGTTAGGTGTTTTGGTTTGTGTGATTGTTTAGATTTTGTAGAAGATTTATTGGTAGATCTAGGGTACCTATCCGCGGCGGGCCAGACTATGGCAGTTGGGGTTTTTCTTTGCAGTTTTACCTACAGAACAAGAATTTTAAATCTTATTTATTCGCACGACTGTAACCCCCCAGGGTCCAGTACTAAACACGACGAAATACATTGGACGCCCCAATCCCTAGTGGATGTCGTATCCGCGGTTACGTTTCTTGCAGGGTAATTCTAAAGAATAGTTCCACACGAACTGCAGGGAACGTAACCGCGGATACGACATCCACTAGGGATTGAGGCGTCCAATGTATTTCGCCGTGTTTAGTACTGGCCCCTGGGGGATAATTACAGTCGTCCGAATAAATAGTACTTTAAATTCTTGTTCAGTAGGTAAAGTAACATAAGAAAGCGTCAATTGCCATTTTAGGTTGTTGCAATTTTTCTTCGGAATGATTGTCAGTTTTAAGTCCTTTGAGAGATTTGGTAATTGTACCGTTCCTTGATTATCTGAAATTTTTGCTATAATTTGGGCACTGGCAGTCATGAACACTTTAAACGTGTACACTAATGCTGTAGATATTTTAACGTTGAAAATATAAGTAAACATCATGTTTAAAAGTGAGGATATTGGTAATGTCCAAATAAATAAATAACTTCCTGTTAAAAAGTGAGGAAATTGGTAATGTCCAAAAAAAAAGTAATAAATTAATAAATAAAAATCAATGGTTTCCTCCTCTGTCTTATATCTTTCAGGTTTTTGAGCTGTCCCACCTGGAACCAAAGATGGCATTAATCAAAATGTTGGCGGTATTTTTCTTCGGCATGGCGTGCGGCTTGAGATACCACGAAATCCCTTCCCGATGTCCAGCTAGTTTCAACGTCAGTCAGGTGATGATGGAAGACGAAGCGAAGCTGTACTTCACGCTGCTAGATGTGAATATTCCGGAACGTCAGTCAGAGACTACCTCCTTCCCAAAGGTAGTTTATGGGCAAGATACTCCCCAAACTTTCACCAGCATCACCCCTACGGTTATTACGAAGGTGTGGCGGTACATAGCGGCAACTTCTATGGTATCTAAGACTAATTTTGAAACCAAATCTTATATCGAACATGAAACTGTAACGCCAACTGTTAATTTATATCCGTATGAGACAGTGTCTGTATCTGTCTGTCATTTAAGTGAGAGCTGGAGTTTGCAGAAAGCTGGAGTTTGCCGAAAGTCAAACCTCGCACGAACAGGATTTTTTGGTGTGCATTCGAGTTGTCCCCTTAGTGGAGATTATTCAGTACCTGCAGGAGGATCTACAGAAACATTGAAGCGGAACGCTGTTGGTGCTGTGGGTAAATGTGAGCCTACGGAAAATTATTTTAATTCTTCGCCTGACTACATATTGGTGAACACTGCTACGAAGGCGGCCGTTCCGTAAATAAACATGTTACTGCGCGATTTTAAAATATTCCTTTTTATTGAATGTTTTTAATGTTTTTTTAGCCAATTTTAACATTTGTATTTTGCAGTAAAGATACGGTCGCTTGTCAGTGACTTTGCAATAAAGATAATGAAGATTTCCTTATTTTTGTCCCCGGAAGTTTCCAGAGATGTATACTAGTATTGCACCAGTGTTGTGTTTGGGATTTTTTTTTTCCATTCTTCAGGTTAGGTTAAGAGTAGGCTAGGTTGGGTAATGAGATTATTTTCAAGATTCTATGGTTCGTTTTTTCAAGATATGGCGTCCCGCTTTTTTCAGGGAATATCCGGCACACTGATACAGTTCTGGTAAATGCTCCACGGAAATTTTTATAATTAATCAAATTTAAAGGCTAAATTTAAGAGAATGGTAAACTTACTAATAATTATAAATTTCCAAATTATTATTATTGTAAACTAAAGTTTCATATGAGGAAAGTAGGTGGACTAGAAAATCTTAAACTAAAATATAAGCACTTAACTATTTAGTAATTCGTTACTGAGAATGGTGTTAAAAAATTGCTAGTGAGAATGGTGTTAAAAAATTGCTAGGAGAGGATTTGAAGTTAAGTGGACAAGATTATGAACGGGAGTACTATGAAGGGAAGGAAAGGGGTTGCCGCTGCTAGGGGTTACCGGGACGCTGGAAGTAACCTAATGCCCAAACGCCTCCCCTCCTTATAGGTAGGGCTGACTAAATTTGTGCTGTATCTTAATATGCCCAAACATCTGTCTTCGGTGAATAGGTGTGCGGTAGTGATTACAAAGAGCGGCTTATCTCGCACTTGGTTACTACCCAAAATGCTATTGTAGCAAATGAGGTTGTTTCATGGCGCACTAAACTTTAATGGGAGTGGGGTTTCTATTGAATGAAAATAGGCCCCGAAATAGCAAGTAGTCTATGCACACAGTTTAAAGCCCCGTCCACACGACGGGCAAATGCCCGGCAGGCACTCTGATTTGCCCGGAATTCTCTCGCTTTGAAACAAGTGTTACCAGATCAAACAGCCCAATTATCATTTGCTTCAACGTCTGGTAATGAAAAAATGATCAGGAATATAATCAAGAGTTCACGCAACCATTAGCAACGGTTTGTAATCTGGTTTTACTTCTTACACTTCATGTACAAGCTTCTACCTAAAGGAAGGAGAGAGAGAGATAATATATATAACCTTCCCTTCAGTTAGCAAAATCCTAGTTCTATCATATATTCCAGTGGAAAATATACTAAAAGATACAACCAGAGTTACCAGCACACTTGCATCCCTGAACGTGTCAAAATCGTTTGTCATCTGTCACTCAATATTTCTACGTTACGTAACATCGAAAAATGTAAACAACACATTGATGGCTTCTGGATTTCGTGTCAAGGCTAAAGGTTTGGTTGATCCCTGTCAATAATTTTTACAGTAAGTCCCCTGACCTTATACATGTGAACAAATAGTACACATACATACGTAAACAGAAAAACACATGTATACATGCATGTGTGCAAAACATACACAGGCATATAAGTGTGTTTATCATTAAGTAACGGAATTATCCGGATTTCATTATTTTCCAGTTTTGTCAAGTTACAAGTATATAGCTTTGCTTGTTCATTGGATGATGTACATTAACAGACATTACTATACGCATTTTCCATACAACATCCTAATTAATGACTACATTTACTATATTTCGTCAATCCCAACCAAGATTCTCCATCAGTTTTGGAAAAGCTAAGAACAAAATGGAAGGGGAAAGTGTTGTGTACATAACACTCTGACCTGAAGATTAAGATGATCTGCTTTAACCTGACATTTTATTTTACCAGTATAGCTTCGTCACTTCACCTCATACCACAGAGAATTGGGAACAGTGTCTGCCTGCCGGACATTTGCCCGTCGCGTGGACGGGGCTTTAGAGTTTAGTATAAAGCAGGATTTATTACTAGCATAATCTCGGTGTATCAGCAAAATAGTTACTGATAGAATAGTAGACCTGAAAATACTGTGCAGGTCAAGTTCTTTTAATAACTCAAGTCTTGTGCGTACTTTTCACATTTACCCTCGCCGGAACTTGAGTTGAAGCTGTTAAGAGCTGAAATAGCAAGTCTTTTACACGATAACTTGGGAAATTTAGCTATAGATTTGTTTCCCTCTTGTAATAGAAATCACCTTGACTCCCTGCCTTCTTGGACTGTTGATGAATGGAGTACTATACAATTAGTTAATTTTTGGTTACATGTAATAAACATGTGCAGAAGTGTGAATTTTGAGATAATGCCCTACAAAGCTAACTAATATAGCATTCAACCTTTTATTAGTACATAAGGGGACGAGTACCTCTTGAAGCCATTGGTCACTAGCAGGGGTTGTGCAATGTGTCGCCGTCCACCGGTCAGTCCGGCAGTGGCGAGTGGATTTCCACCTGCCTTAAGTATTCTCTCTTTCGAACTTGACAAGCAATATGTTATGTATTGAAGGATGGCTACTCGCAGAGGTAGTTTGTGGTGATAAGACAATGAGTTTTCATTTAACATTTCGATATTAGTATCAGGGTATGTTTTGGATGTGATGATGACTTTTGGCAAAAGTCACTTAATTCTGACAGAGTTGCAGTCTGGAAACTCCTTTAAAAATTGGGTAAAATCTATGGGGAAAATAGTTATCAAGATGATTATAAACGTAAAGATGTTAAGGCGTGTCCACACGATCGAACAATGTCCGACGGAATAACATCGTTACCATATCATAGGCAAAGCAGGATGACGTCATAAGCGTTGAAACGATGGAAGTAGATCTGTCAAGAAACAGTGGTACCAGATGAAGTTGTATACCACTGTTTTTACTCTGCTCACAGGGCCAAGACCGGCAGACAGTTGTTAATTGGTAACAATGTTTGTCCGTCGGACATCACCAACACCTTACTGACATTTAGTAAAAAAAAAAAAAAAAAAAAAAAAAAAAAAAAAAGGTAAATGGAGTAAACATAACGTAAGCCTTCCGGAAAACTAGAGAATAAGTCTTTGTCTACTCTTGAACTTCAACAAAACTTTATTAAAAAAGGAACTATACAAAAAGAGCTGGGATTCAGATTATACTTTGACAATGTAAGCAGCAGCACAGTTTTTCTAACACTTTTTACAATTCATAGATACTAAGAGTTTTCAATTCATAGATACTAAGAGTTTTCTGTGCATTTAATGGGTGCTTCCAGGGAGTGACACAGATGGCAATCCGAAGGAGTTGACATGTATATCAGTGTCACTTGACTAACATAGCACAGACTGATAACGGAAAATTCTTTGATGCAACTTCATGGTTATTCGATTAAATTTAGTCTTTTCCCGATACACATGAGATGCACAAAAACGCTTTGCATTTGCCATAAATAATACTCAGCAGCTATCATGATCAGATGAACTTCCAAAAATCTTCAGATAACATCCTCAGCATATCAGTGAGAGAATCCAGAGAAGAATTCCCTTAACAAACGCTTTTGTGTGTGCATGTTTTTTTTATACCACGGGTCATACTGAATAATTTTTCATACGAGTAACTCCTAAAAAGTTAATTTCATGACACCACGAAATGCCTTTCTGAACTAGAAATGAACATCAAATACAAAGAGAGAGTAAGTTTCATCAAAACGAGAATTTAACATTCTTCACACAAGGTGAACTCACTCATGATAATTCCAGGACAAATCAGTGCAATTATTTATTTTCAATTGGCAGGAGCGACGGCTCGAGTGAATCTCGGCAACCTGCCTCCAATGCAAAGGGGTCCCATCCCCCGTCTCGAAGAACCTCTATTCTGAAACCTGACATGGGTCCAGCATTGTGAAGTCTACTATCCATATAAAAGCAAAATGTATATGAATACATAACATTTCATACAGTAAGTATGTACGTACATGTGGCGACACAGAGAGAGAGAGAGAGAGAGAGAGAGAGAGAGATGGGGCGGGGGTTGGAGCCGGAGGTTCGGTGTGCTCTAAGCTATAGCTACAGAAGGGTGACGAAAATCTAGAAGGAGAAAGAGCTGGGACACCTGACGACGAAGATAGCGTAAACCTTGCACTGTCGTTGTCGTGACGTCACAGGAGCCTCTAAGTTTAGCCCAAGAGTATTCTCGTAAGAGGACCAGTTCCACCCACGAGGTCTTATTTAAGAAGACAAAAAAGTTCGCCCTTCCCCTCTGCCTCCTCCCCTTCATGTCAGTGGTCAAGTGAACCCCTTCTCAAGCCCCCTCTAGCTCCGGACACCTGAAAGATGGTAATTTCTTTGATTTCTGTGGCATCTGCTCTTTTTGACGATTATTTTCGTTACCACTATTCTAAGGTTTTATACTCAATGTTTACGTCCCTTCTGTGGGCGTTTGTGTACGTTCCACAGTCGACTATCCTGCTCTAAATTGGTTTATTTTGACAATGATTTTTAACTTGTTTTCAGCAACTGTGTCTCAGAGGATTTTGCAAGTGTGGGTGAGTTTATGCTTCCTTCATAATCACATTTCATTTATTTTATTTGATTGACCGCGAAAGCGAATATTTATAACTTAAATATGCTGTCTTTTTAACTTTATAATCTACCGAAATTATCATAATTTTTTTAATTACGTACTGCCATCTTTACTAAGGTTAACCCTCTAGTATTACTTGACTCAGTAAATATGAGTCAATAAGATTTATGATAAGAATCAGCTGGATTATTCTGAAGAGTCGAAATGTGAATTTTGTCACGTTCCTCTTAGTTGCATAGTTCTGCGCAACCTATACATCTTGTGATGCGTTGCTCTGACAGCGATGGTGTGAATACTGACAGATAATGCGATTCAGGGGATGCCATCGTATGATGAATCTACGCCTTTTTTTAACAGGTGGCCATTTTTAGCAGATGTAAGAGAGGGCATTCGCATCAAAGTATCTTGAATGAGATCGAAGTGCAATTCACATGAAGAATTTCGGCAGGGATACTATCGCTTATTAACGATGACACTTCTCTGTGGTTCACTTGGCGCCCGTAAGGGGAAGAAAGGAAAATAGTGACAACGGCCCATTACCTGAACAACGGACAACGAACGGCAACTACCCCCAGGGACCATCATCTTATAGTTTGCATAAGAAAAGATTTCTTCATTTGTCCTGACATTGCTTGATGCCAAGACATGTTCCCGTAGCAACCGCCAGAGTGATGGACAGATAGCGGCAGATATTCTATGTTTAGGGTTGTCAATTTGAGGGATAGAGTTCTTTAACCACAGCTGGTTGCGTTCTTTCTGCTGCTGTGATCAAGTTTGGGTACCAGTATTTTTTCTTATTATTTGTAATTCAGGCGGAGATTTATACCACAATATTTATGGTCCCTTTATGCAAGAGAAATTAACTACTGTGTGCTAATTACGTCAGTACTTACTACATCACAACTTTGTTATCTATCCAACTCAATATGAACCATACTGAACGTTTGAAAGCAACGAAAATCTCAGTAACGTGTGCTGCAACAGTGGTAATTGTTTTGTAACATTACCATTGTGAAACTGGTGTATTTTTGGCTCATTTAGAGAGATAAACCACAAATGAAGTTTAAGTATGGACGGTTCACGGCGTCTGCCGATATGTATTATTCATCAATTAATGTCTCCGTTTGTCTCTTTTTCTTTACACACAAGAGAAAATCATTGTGGATGTTATTTTGAAGGCAGTTTTGTACATACTTTGAATCGGAAAACGTTGTTTCGCCATTTTATTGTTTACCGCCTACTTTTCTCGTTTTACTATGCAGCATCTCTTCTTCCGCGACTTCGTTCTTATCTACTTATCACCGGCTCCTTAGTTTTCTTCCTATATAAGTGAGCCAGCTTCCAATGCTCACCTTCATTCCCAAAAAAATTCCTTGGGCCAATGAGTCATATCTCTAACTAGGACTCGCCGGCCTAGTTAAAACAAGTTACAATTAAATAGAAGTTAAAGAAAATAAGCAAGCCAAGTCCGTGATCTTATGGGCGGAAAAGGCATTTTGATTGTGCCGATGTAATCTGCACTTCGGCAGCCAAAAGCCAGTGGCTAGAATAACCAGAATCTTGATTGCCATTTAGTCTCTTCTGTGAACCATAAACATCCTCAAGAAGATTGCCCAGAGTGCTACCGTGGCTTCAATAAACATCGGGAGCTGTAGTTAGGGGAAGGAAACTCCAATTTCCAAATTTACTGCTGCAGAGAAACGTGAAGAAAGACTCGCGTGACACCACCACACGCTGTTTGTAACCGTGGATAAAGTCATTTGGTTCTAATAGACGCTATTCCGAATGAGTAAATGTGCACAATAGAAGATTTATCTTTTATTAAATGACCGATTTACATCTTAAACTGTTGGTACCACCAAGGGGATTACATAAAAGCTCTTAGTCCTTAGAATGTCAGTCTAATAGAGAGAAAACAACACCTTGCATCACCTATTTGCGCCCATACTCCGCTTCTTTACATAAACTAATTATACTCTGACTTTTAGGGGGAATAATGTTTATGTTTATAATCAGAACTACCTACAAATCCCTTGAACCCTGGTCGTCCTGCTCGACCAGCGACTCGTACCAACGTTTTGCTTGATCAGCTTTTGGACACTTTCGGTACACAAACCCTAGAATACTCATGGGATAGGCCATGGAACAGTATTTTCATCCTTGACTATTATTATCAAATTCACCCTCCCTCTTGAATAACTTACACCCTAGGGAATTTATCAGTGATAAGTGCTCCCTCATCAAAGGGATTCGAACTGCTGCCTGGTTTAGAAACAACAGAAATTTAGTGACTGTGACCAATGAACCATTTTGATGGCGCATTGGTCGGAACCACCTTGATAAATATATATATATATATATATATATATATATATATATATATATATATGTGTGTGTGTGTGTGTGTGTGTGTGTGTGTGTGTGTGTGTGTGTGGTGTGTGTATACATATACATACATACATATATATAATATATATATATATATATATATATATATATATAAATATCTTTAAATTTAGTCCTAGGTGAAGGATCAAAATACAACAGCTTCTCGCTGACCAGCGTTGCGTTTAGCTTGATTTGTCTCATCCTGTGGAAAATGAGTGTTCACACTATAATACTCATTTGCGTCGTATTAAAGTTGGACAAGTAAATTTATCAACGTGTTCTCCAACACAA
>NC_061095.1:31083071-31103071 GCF_015104395.2 Macrobrachium nipponense | reverse complement strand
TTGCGACGCTTACGAGCTTATACAATTGTTTACATTACTTTTATTGCAGAGGACCCTACCATTAACCCCGTGACCATTCTCTCCGGATCAAGTTTTTAAGATTGTCTATTGGTTATGGAGTCAAAATAAACAAAATAAGACCCCATGTCCTTCTCGAAAGTTTGGGCGAACTCCGCAGCGGAAGGCGGCGAAATCCAATATGGCCGCTAACGAGATTCTTCAAACAAAATCGTCATAACTTTGTTTGTGTCAGTTCTGCCAGTGCGTTCTTGGTGTTTAAATGTAGGTTTTGAAGGTCGAGGAAACCAGTCAGACTATAAGAATACATAGTTGACAACATTTTTGACTGTAATAAGAATATTACTGATATCAGGGATTAAATTTTATGAATGGATATGTCATTTTGACATGTCATTCTTCTTGTCATTCTTTTCTATTCTGACATTACTTTAAACATGTAAAAATGGATACTAGTCATTTTATTTCATTTCTAAATAAATTTCATCAACGTTATTCACCATGATAACCAATAATATCATTTAACTTGATTGATTTCAGTCATGCGGTTGAGCTACAGGGACACGGAACGGCAAATAATTAAGATACTAACTACTCTTTTTAAATTAATTTGGTTAAAAATTGACATTTGTATCTGCAGAACATTTGGGAATCAAACAGTGAAAGTACTCAGGTTATAATTTTAAGCGATCATGGTGTAATCTGGAACCTTATTACTCTATATATTTACAAGTACTGTGAATTCTGTTAATGAGTCGTAAACGGAGAAGTATTGATTGTGTGGGTGAGTGTATCCTGTGTCATAAAGAATGTGCAGAAGATCGGAGTGACACCCATAAAGATGCACGGCAGAACCTAACAGACAAAGCCAAGCAATGGTCTGGCCTCGACATCCTTTCCTCTGTTGACGATGATGTTGATTGGGACAGTGGCCCACTTGGGATTAACTGCCACCAATCCTGTAAATTGATGCTGTTTTCGTCACCGCAATTTGGAATAGGCATTAAAGAGAAGTCAGTAACGTCTAGCAGAAGTATCAAGTGAGCATAATGAGCAAACAGGACCTTCCTCGAGTAAAGTTGAATCTCAACGTGGCCCTAGAGAAACTCGATCTGTCATTGGTGTGATACGTGACAAAAATCTGTGCATTTGGTGCAAGAAACCAGATAATGTGAAACATCGTGGTCGGGATAAATGGCATATTATGCAACAACTGGATGCTTGGTATACATTCAAGAGTCACACAGTATACCTTGAAGACTTGGATATGATAGGACGACTACTGAAATTCGCTGATGCAACAACAGACCCCTTTGCCCTACGTAGAGATTCGTTATCACCGATCATGATGGAAGACTTATGTGTCATCAAGCTTAGCTACTGGACAGAACGACCCCAACCTACATCTGCAAAATGTCCACCTCTCTGAAGTTAGAGAAATGTTCTTCAGACATGTTAGGAATGTGGTTCTGGAACATGAACTTCGCACCTTACAGAGCCTCCTCAATGATGACACAGGTATGCTGAAAAACTTTGGAATGGCTACAAGTACAGTGAAATCCAGCTACACCAAGAGCTTATTACAAGGTGAATTTCATGATAGAATAGGATTTCACGACCGATTTCAAAAGAATCAAACCATGCTGGCCTATGATACGTCATCTGGAGAATGTTTTGTGGAAGATGCCATCAACTGTTGGGACGTAACGGACGACCAACTGATACGTATAGCTGCCCAACGAATCAGATCTCAAATATCAGTTCCAGCCATGGAAACATTGTTTCATTCACAACTAAATTAAAAAGAGTAGTTAGTATCTTGATAATTTGCCGTTCCGTGTCCCTGTAGCTCAACCGCATGACTGAAATAAGTTAAATTATATCATATTATTTATTATTGGATATCATGGCGAGTAACGTTGATAAAATTGATTTAGAAGTTAGATAAAATGACTAGTATCCATTTTTACATGTTTGAAGTAATGCCAGAATAGAAAAGAATGACAAGAAGAATGATATGCCAAAATGACATATCTATTCATCAAATTTAATCCCTGATATCAGTGATATTCTTTTACAGTGAAAAATTTTGTAAAATATGTATTCTGATAGTCTGACTGGTTTCCTCGACCTTCAGAACCTACATTTAGGCACCAAGAACTCATCAGTAGCTCCGACACAACTAAAGTTATGACGATTTTAGGTTTAAAGAATCTCGTTGGCGGCCATATTGGATTTCGCCGCCTTCCGCTGCGGAGTTCGCCCAAACTTTCGAGAGGCACATGGGGGCTAATACACAATCTTCAAAAATTGAATGGTCACGGGGTAAATGGCAGGGTCCTCTACTACGTATTATTAAAGGGGTAGCATTTTTGGGCTTAGCTCTGGGAAAGGATTTTTCTAATGAACCACGCAAAGGACTTATTGCATTCATTACATGGTACCATGCATCTTTGGATTTCTTCTTTTCCGTTAACGTTGATAACAGATGATGATGATCATATAGTATTATGGTAGCAGAAAGGGAACAGATTGTCTCACCCAAAGGCGTCAGTTGTCTTTTGATGCTATCCCCGTATGAGAATGACATCTTATTATTGTGCTTTACTTTTGACATCCCATTAACGAAACGAAAGAAAATCTGATTCGGGGTATTTGAGAAAAGTCAATTACTCTTAATTTCTCATCCTTGTATTCAGGAGAATAAGTTCGAAGGGCAAGCAAGTCCAGCCTTTACTGGAATGCATGATAATAAATGGAGAAATGGAGGTATGATATTCCCAATCGATTTCCGATATGCTATGACTATGTATTCTATGATCTATAATTATTATTACGTCTAAGAGAGTAATTCTCTTGGCCATTTCCAATCTAAATATACATAAATCTAATGCACGGTACAAGGTTAATTGTATTTATAGAGAACCTCTGCATGATACATCCAAACCATATCTTCAAGTTTAATATTATTTATATTTTTCATCTTGGATTTATTCATTCCCTGAATATGGTGATACGGAATCTTAAATAATTCGCGACCAACTGACCGATTACGCCACTGAAAAAGCGGCTGACGAAACGAATCAGATTTTCTTTCGTTCCCCTCCTGCGATGTCCAAATAAACACGCAACGATAAAATGAAACTCCCCTGCGTAGGTAGCTAGCATCAAGATAGACCAGGGGTTCTTAACCCCCCCTTTGGGGTATGAGAATTACATGCTGGGGGTATGGGACTTGATCTCTGGACATTCGTATATATTTGATTTTAATGTGTCAACGTATACATGGGTACATTTTATAAATAAACAACTATATGAAACTCTACGTAAGTGCTTTTGATTTTCTTGTATGCTCTATTCTTAGCAATTCACACCTAAAGTATGTATTAAACTAAGTATATTAAGTTATATTGTCAACAAATAGGACTTAAGTGGACTTAAGGAAAGTGGTTATAGAACCATATTGGACAATTCACTAGGGTCTTGGATCAAGCTGGACGATTACTGAAACCTTTCATTTTCATCAGTGAGGGAGTTTCATGCAGAAATGAGAGACCCAGAGACCCATTCATTACAGCAAGAAATGGAAATACTCTACTATGTAGCAATGGGCACAACAGGCAGGCTGATCTATTTCAATCAGTGACATATTTATCAAAGGGTGATGTCACGCCAGACTTTTTACCTGGGTTTCTCTGGCCCAGAGACAAATTTATCTTGAGACAATGTCACAGGAGCGGTTTCGTCCGGTTTGTTTGTCAACTCTTAGGGTGAAGGTGTATTAGTTGTTCGTTTTAATACGCATTCGTAGCTCTGCAACCGTAATGGGCGTGTGTAAGTATGTTATTCGTGTGCGATTTTGTAAGTTTTGTTATTTTCTTATACATCTTACGTACCTCATGTTATGCTTGTACCCCACTTGTTTTACCAGTTCATATCATAGTTTTGTTAAATAAACATGTGACGTTGTACGTTTTGTATCTAAGCAATCATAACAAGAATAGATTGAGTGAAAGGTTCTATAAAATATTTTTTGTTTAGCAAACAGTTTTAGTTTGGAGCTGAATCTCATATAAATCATGGCAGAATACAAGCAAGAAAACAATACTGCTGCTATATCACTGCTAATTGGGTATTTGATTCTGTAAGTTCCATTGCATAATCACTTTATAAAGCAGAATATTTTCTTGAAAGATAATAGTTCATAATGACATTATCATTAAAAATATAATAAAAGAATTGTTGCAAAAAAATGACATACGTACAATTTATTCTGGACCTGAAATATGAAAAGGAGTTTGTCCGTCTAAACTTGACGTTGACTGAAGCGAAATATATATATATATATATATATATATATATATATATATATATATATATATATATATATACATATATATATATATATATATATATATATGATGTGTGTGTTGTGTGTGTGTTTTTACAAAGTAATTTTGTTTTGATTTTTAATGTCTATATGAGCAGTATTTCATGGGACATCATTATCAGGCTCACTGTTATAAAAAAAAAATGACGACAAGAAAATATGCGGTATTTGTGCATTTTTATGCTTTTCAATAGATTTCTTTTTGACATTGATATTATTGTTACTGATTTATTCCTTTGGCTTCTCGGTTCTCATTGTGGTATTTTTCCACTTACAATAGACCGTTAACCTTACATTCATCTGGCCTAGATTCAGCAGAGTCCGTAGATGATTGTTTTTATCATATTTCTATTTTTCTATTATTATTACTAATATTTTCGCGGCAAAACGAATCTCAATCATTTGCTTTGTATCTTCTTGGACGTATTTTCAAGATGAATACATCACTCCAGTTTTTTTTTTTTCTCCCATTAAGTACTAATATCAACAACCAGTTAGCACCCACTGAAGTCAACATTGGCATCCCCACTTGAGGGAGTGGGAGGGGAGAAAGGGCCTGCTTAGGGGGTGATTCACGTGGAGTGGCTCTTTCTAACTCGAATTTTTTTAATAGAAAGCGTGCATTATGAACCAAAAGATGAGAACATTAATTCCAGAACAAAATTACGTCTTTCTCATCTCGGACGGATCCATACACGAAATATTATCAGCTGGAACTGAAAACGAAATGGGAAAAATGTCATTACAAAAAGCAAAGAACACTACTATGAGATTCAGGGCCTCTGTAACACGGTTTTTTGGACTTTGCTCCTTATCAAAGCATCGGATGTAGCTGAAAGTTGACATATGTATATTTTACAACAACACACAAATTTTGTCAGCATTATCAATAACCTAAACCCTTTAGTTTTAATTTTTATAGAGTAAAAATTATCTAGCCGACGCCATGGCCAATGATTTCGAGCCAAGAGTCTAAAAACATTCATTACGTAAGCAAGGTAAACACCGTTTTACGAAATGTTGCCCCACCCATCCGCCAGACAGAAACTTCATTCACCTTGTTCCATCGGCTCTGAAACCCATAGCAGTCAAGACTGGCTAACAGGATTTGGAATTTTACACGTGGTTGCAAAACTGCATTTGTCTTACGACTTGTAACTTTATACAGTCAAGAGAAAGCCCGTGACCATACTTACTATAGCCTGAATAGGTAATTATTCAGTTAATAGTTTAAATCCAATGTTTATGGTCTGATTTGTATTTAACGTAACGTGATTATAATACTTGTAATGTCATTCAGGATTTTGAACATTTCCATTAACTATTCACTATGGGACCAAGAGAGAGAGAAAGAGAGAGATTGTATGTAATCAGCCTTTATATAACTATTTTTGTTAAAATAAGATTTTTATCCAAAGTAAATACAAGCTTATATGTGCTAAAATCTCCAGCAGACCAACAGATCATCCGAAATGTTTTTTTATTCTTCTTTAGGCCGTACGACGTGTTGGATATAAAGACTTTATGAATGGCGGAACGATACATAGATGTGGGTGGGGTGCTAGCGTAGCAATACTACTGTAGTAATAGCAGTAATATACATGAATTAAACGTTTAGGCCAACTACTGGGATCCTTGAGGATCATTTAGCATTTCTTACAACTGCTCGAGAAATGAGTTTTTATAGCCAGAAGTTAGATTTTCTAATACAACAATGCCCATGATAGCCTTCAGTGTTATCCTGAATTATAACGTGGCCAAAGTGGGTGGAGCCTCGTGAAGTCATCATTCTGACGATAATTATTGGTGAAGGTTTAAAGCCAAAATACGGGACCGGCTATTTTTTTTCGGTAAATAGGTAGATAGCCAATAAATAAAAATTGCTTGACATTGGATATAGCATTTATCAAATCAAGCTTGTCTACTATGTTTTTGAAAATTACCAACTATTCCCTACATCTTGTCAATCTGATTGTGACCTATAAAGTAAGTAGACTGTAATTTCTTAGGACACTTATTTTGGGAGTTAGACTACTTATCAAAGTGTTTTTGTATTTATTAACATATTTTGTTGGTTTGTTCATTATGACAATTATCAGTGGAGAGGCTTCATAGTTCATAAAGGTGTACTGCTTTGCTTGCATTTAAATTTGTATGTCACTGTTGCCAGAGGTCTAGCCATCGAGAAAGAGGGAAGAAATGCTGTCATATGTTACGTAACGAGTGCGTTGGAAACCTTTTCTCTGAGTAAGTTGGCCCGTCTTCAAAAAAAGTCACTTTTACATTATAAGTACCAAGTTTATTCAACCTACGTAATGCAGAATACAGTCAAAATTTATGTGTAGATATAATGTGTATTCTGAATAAGCGTTATATTTATGAAATGCATAGATAAAAAGTTATTGCGAAAAAACCGTGTTACAGAGGCCCTGAATCTCATAGTAGTCGGTGCAGAAAAGATGTAACATCAAAGATAATAAACCTTTTCCAAACATCTCATCATCACGACTTGGAAAATAAGTCTGTCAAGAATGATTTTTACATAATTCGACTAGTGCTAATACTAATGAACCTGAAGAGACAGGAAAAGAAGTCACAGGACACACAGACAGTCCAAAAAGTTGTATAACTCATTGTAATCCGGCTTTTCGTGGCTACAAGAAGCTATAACGAAATTTAGATCTTTACTCTTCTCACTTAATATTGTTTGCCCTTTGTCACAGAAAGTTAGCAATGAGACCAATTCCATGATACATTAAAGCTCGTTGTCCTAAATACAACTTAAAGGATTTACAAGGTTGTAAAACTGACAGCATTATTCAGCGTAAAGGGTCCTTGGAGTGCTAAAGTGAGCACAAGAAAAAGACCAATGGCCTTGATAGCATAACTAACATTTATAGGTGTGAATTCTATGGACAGCTCTCAAGCCATGAAAAGGTCCCTGAAAACGGTGTAAGGGAGCGCTTCGAAGAGCAGAGCCCCACATTCTAGAAAGGAGATGTAGGAAACACTGATCAAACAAGTCGGCCTCGAGATCGGGACGTTCGAAATCTTTCTGAGAGACTGAGACTGTCCAAGATGCCATTTAAAACAAAAGTGTACTTTTGTATGTATGTTGTCAGTAAACTTTAAATATGCCTGAAGTATACCTTTTCTCCAGAAAAGTAAATCAAATTAAATAATTCATCCTAGATAATACTGACACCGGTTAACGATGGCAGTGGTAGATTGCTCATTTAAGGAAATCATGAGAGCTCCATATGGAGATATTTTTGGATAAATGCGTGAGGCTATTTATAAGGTTTCGTATTCTTCAGCACACACACACACACACACACACACACACACACACACACACATATATATATATATACATATAATTTACTAAAGTTCTGTTGTAAAACAATAGAAATAAGGTAGATCCATGCAAATACTTACTCAGGTAGAAATAAGTGTTTATCGAGGTAAATGGTAGGCAGAGGGATCTCAGAATAAAAGTTGCTAGTGGAAAGAAGCTGTCTGAAGAAAACCCGTTGACTGACTGGGCATTTGATTTAGATGGTAAACATGGACAAAAAATGGGAGGCTGAGCTGAAGGACTCTGAAGTTTAAGGATTTACTATAGGTAAACGTGAGTATGCTCCTGGGAGTGGAAGTTGACTGTCAATTAAAAACATAGTTGTAACTTCACTATTACCATCCCGACGAATTTCTCGAAATTATCATCCTAAACAGTTGGTTGCTATCTAGATTCAGCCAGCCATGTGCTGGCACGGGCTCTTGCTCTTCAACAGCCCATAACACCGAAGGCAACGCAAATGTGACTGATTAGCTATATTAGATAACAATAGATTAGATTTGTTATAATTATGTCTGGATGATTGATTGTTCTTCTATTTAAGAGCGAAGGCGATGATAAATATTGTAAGAATTATAAGTGTAAAGCATTGCTTGTAATACCGGGAAAGGAATGTGGTAATATTTCAACCCAGAAAGCGAGATTAATGACAAATGGACTAACTGGGAAAGATCGCTTTGAATTTAGACAGCAAATTGTGGTTTTTGTTGTGTGCAAAATTTTAAAGTAATATGCAAAAGGAAGATGTATAACATAAATGGGTCTAAAAAAAGCTTATAATATAAATAAATAATTAAGATCTAATTAAAAGTATTTGGAACCTGAGTACTTCTTTACAAGAGGTTTTTTGTGGGAAGTCTGTCACCTAACCTACGAGTACGAGCGAATTTTACCTAACTTCCAAACCATTCATAGCTCAGCGTGTTTGACGGAATACATTAGTTTCTCCGGACCTAGAACAATGGTGACTTCTTTGGTGTCATTAAAGCGTGTAAACTCGGTTGGTCTTCATTTTTCCACCGTAGTCACGTATGATCTTGCGTCTATAGTGATTTTTGATATCTTGAAGATAACCGATAGTGATATTGAAAGTCTTCAGATGGTTAATGCAAAAAGGAGAATCATAAAATTTGTCGACAAGTCAAAATTTGACAGCTTTTTAGTCCCGTATGAGAAGTTGAGAACAAGGATTTGTCTATTGGAAGCTCGTATGCATATGTATCCTTCATAAATGCACTATTTGAAATGGACAATTCTCTACTGGAAAATGTCCTGTCCGAAATGACAAACGTTTTGGGATACGAAGCAAAGCTTTTGCTCAAGGAAAAGCAAAGAATCTCTTAAACGGTACAAGGACCGCCAAAATGCGAATTAAGAGCAACAATCCATCTTCCATCAATATCTGTGGATTTAGAGTTGTTTTTTCCTTATAATGGTCAAAACAAAACTTGCCACAGATGGGGTAGTTTGGATCATATGGCACAAAATTGTGAAAATAATTATACAACACTATTATCATTTGGATCGGCTGCTTTCCCTGAACGCCTTCAGAACCATCAGTTCCCGACAGGGACACCAGGAAGTGCTGAAATCATAGCAGAAGCTACCTAGGAAAAGGTAAGTGATAACATCCCCTCGCTGGTGGAGTCACTGAGTGACGATAGTCCTCTTGATGTACAGAGTGAAAACAAGACTCGGAGAGATGCTGCCTCAACAATAAAATCTATGACTGGATATGGCAGCAAAACTTCGTTTGGGAAGGACGGATAATTGTCTCAGACGGACGTATCCTTTGAGATACAAAATACGAATGTTAATGATCATTTGATCACAAATGAGGAATCTGAAAGTGCCATTGTGGAAATACCTGGTAGTAAAGATCATGAACTGATTAGTTCACCAGTTTCAGCAACATCCTTGTCAGAAAAAACACGTAGACTATCTTTGCCTCGGTGTATGAACCAGAATATTCAGACAGATTTAGAGTGCAATAAAAATTATGTTGACTGTGCTGGAAATGTTAGTGAACAGTCAAGTGAGGAACGAATGTCTACTGGCAATAATGCCGTTGATGACAGAAACTCGGATAAGGTCTTGTGGAATTTGAAAGTTGATAGGCTTTTAAAAAATGAAACTAAAACAAAAAAAAGGAATTATGACTCAGATTAAGAAGAAAAATGATATTAAAATCTCAGGATGTCTTTAAAAGTTGCTACTTTAAATATAAATGAATTGAATGCTGTGGATAAGCAGTCTAAGTTAATATCGTTGATCAAATATTATAAGATAGATATAATGCTCATTCAGGAGCACAACGTTAAATCAATTCACCTGCTACAAGTATTGACAGTACACTTAGTTTCAAACTATAAAAAAATTGAAGTTTTGAACCAAGAAAGTGATAGAGGGTAGAATTATAGGGATCACAATTAAATATTATGACTGTGTCCTTCACATTATAAGTATCATAACCTTAATGAAAGGGAATTACTTTTCTCCCAAAATCTCTTGTACTTTCTGAGACATCGACTTGATAGTACGATCTAAGGAAGGAATTTTAACTGTGTTGCAAAGCCTGGGGATTCTACCTCTACTAATCCAAATTTGATATCTAAAGCTTTATGTGCACTTATCTTGGTTTAAAGGATGACTACTTAATTAATAAAGAACTGCCTCAATATACATATATCAGGGAAAATGACGGATCACTTAGGTCCTAAATAGGTTTTATACGGCTGATCTCCCCCGTGGAGGGGAAGTGCCTTCAGTGCACCTCATGCGGTGCACTGTAAGCATTACTTAGGTTCTTTGCAGCGTCCCTTCGGCCCCAAGCTGCAACCCCTTTCATTCTTTATTCTGTACCTCTGTCCATATTCTTTTCCGTCTTACTTTCCACCCTCTCCTGACAATTGTTTCATATGTCCTAGCGCTTGGCCGTAGGCCAAAATTCTATATTCCATTCCATTCCATTCCAATACGGCCGATTTCTTTAAAAAGATAAGAGCGGTGTACACTGATCCCGTTACGTTTTCTGACCATAATATGATATCTATAGAGATAATGTGCTGTGAATTGTGTGATAAAAGTTATCTGTGGAAAATAAATACTAGTATTTTGAAAAATAAGGATATTGATGAAGCGTTTAGCGAATTCTGGCTCACTGTCTGCGCAAGAAAATACGCACATGTTAATATGTTAAATTGGTGGCAATGGGCCAAGCTTGAAACCAGAAAATGGCTCATTACTTTCTCTAAATGGCTATGTAGCGACAAATATGGTTTATTATGCATGGTACATGAAACACGATCAATTTGTTAATCAAAATCATAATATTCAGGTGTTAGAATCCAAAATTGAGGATATTAAAAATAATATACTGGAAGGTGTTAAGAGAAAAAATCGAAGAATTAGATGTAAGGGAGAAAGTATCCTTTTTCTTATTGAAAAGGAAAAGTGTAAACCTATATTATGTTATCTGAATAGGATAGAATTAGGTAATGATACAATAATCACTAATCAAGAGGTATTGTCAGTTGTGTTATTACAAGAGTAAAGGAGATCGATTTCTTCTTGAGTAAAGTATCCCCGATTATCACGGAAAATTATAAAATGGAACTGCTTGAAGCTTTTACTACTGACGAGGTTAAAAGGGCAATTTTTTCAATGTCGAAAAAAAGATCTCCAGGTAGTGACGGGGTCCCTGCTGAATTTCATAATACCCTTTGGAATGCAATAAAGAATCATTTCGTTGAAACTTTAAATTACATGAAAACTAATTGCATGCTGTCAGAATCACAAAAGTTGGGTATAATAAATTTGTCTCCCAAATCGGGTGACCTAACAGATTTAGACACCTGGCGCACAATTACGCTTTTAAATGTCGATTACAAATGTCTAGCTAAGATACTGAAAAACAGAATGCAAAATGTAATAGAGAAAATGATCTCGAAACATCAATATTGTTCAGGTATCGGAAAGTCTATTACATCTTGCAATAACTTCATACGTGATATAATTTACTTTACTGGAGCAGAGAGTGTGCAAGCTGCCTTTGTGTCGCTTGACTGGACCAAAGCTTTCAACAGAATATTGAGTTTGTTTTACGAGTCTTGCTTAAATTTGGGTTTCCTTTGGAATTCACAAAAGTAGTAGAGGCTACAGAGCAAGCATACTATTAACGGGAAGTTATCCCGATCATTCCAGGTTGAGAGTCCATGAGACAAGGCTGTCGGTTAGCAATGCTATTATTCATTGTTTTTCAGGAACCGTCCTTCAGAGCCATTAACTCAGACCCAAAGATAGAGGGTGGTGGCTTACCCAATAATGATAGTGTCTAGATTATTGGATTCGCTGATGACTATAGTCGATTCATTTAAGGTAGATTCTTCCGCCTACGAGACGTTTATAATAAAGTTTTGGTCATACCAAAGGATTCGGTATTAATTGTACAACTAAATAATCTTTTCCTGAAACCAATTAGATAAAACACAAAGGAATTACAACGAGTAAAAGTGAAGAGAAAAAATTTCAATCTTTACACCTGTTTTTATTTATCATCGGATTTTTAACAAGTCATACGATCAAGATGAATTAAAACTTGTATTTTCATACAATAAAATCACCCTGAATACGCTGGTGCTTTCAGATTTTGGATGCGTGTAATATGTGAAGAGAAAATGAAGAATATGTCTTATTATTTTGCAGCCGTACTTGGCTCAGCCTGATAGGAAGTCAATCTTTCTTAATTATTTGTTGTTTATTATTTCACTGAGATGATTATTTCATATCACTCAAATAAGTCTCTGATGTCTCTTTCATTTGAAAATATATTCATAAAATAAAATGAGAAACAATGTCTTGAAACAACCTGATTAAAGTTTAGGCTGAGTTGAATAGTGTGAAGTCGTCTTTCCACAGAGTTCAACTTCTTTGCTGGATTGAATTCCCCGTGGCCCGCATGGGTCTGAGCTAACGATAGCAGATGCATCCATCTGATTATTATTATTTTTTTCCTTATCAGATATGCCCAGACATACTATATGATATTGGATTTAAAAGGTTCGACAGTTATAATGGAAATTCTGTGAATTTATTTTCAGAAAATGTAATAATATAACATGGTAAATATTGTCGAAACTGCAACCTTTTATATCACTAATTGGCAACTCAAATCTCTCGCTGAGACTACAAACGCAACGACGACGCCTTGCAGATCTCATTCACTCAGCAATACCGTCAAACTTGAATCATTTACTGGTGCAACATAATAAGACATACTCTCCACTTTCTCCTCACATTTTACACGCATCCAAAATCTGAAAGCACCAGCGTATTCAGGGAGAATTTGTTGTATGAAAACACAAGTTTTATTTTATCTTAATCGCGTTAATGAAGCAAAATCCGATGATAAATAAAAACAGGTATTAAGAATTAAATGCTTCTCTTTTCACTTTTACTCATTGTAATTCCTTTGTGTTTTATCTTATTGATTTCAGGAAAAGATGACTTAGTTGTACAATTAATACCGAATCCTATGGTATGACCAAAATTTTCCTATCTTGAGCAAAGCGTGAGTTGATTGAAGAAATATAAACATAATATTGCTAGTTTTCTAAGCCACAGTAGAAAATGATGAGACTGAGCGAGCGGCCTACCTCCCGGTACCAGCCAATCAGAGGCCGCCAAACAAACGTCTCGTAGGCGCAAGACTACCTTAAATGAATCGACTATAGTTTGTCTTTGTGACTTCAGATTTATCTATCTCAAATGTTTTCCTATAATATTAGGAGATTTGAAGCTGCAAAGGGTGCATTGTTAAACAAGAGTAAGACAAGTATAACGGGTCTTGATATCGGGTGACACGTTTTTCCCAGATAAAAATTTTCCGTATTATCCATGATAGGAATGTTAAAATCTCTTGTGAAAAGAATTGGGAAATACTTTTGAATAAGGTATACACAACCGTAAAGTTACTTAAACCCAGGAAATTATCCTTGTTTCAAAAAGCCACCATCATAAATAGCCTGGTGCTATTCAGGATCAGGTAAGTGACTCATACGTTGTCTCTTTTAAAAAAAATTTTTAACTAAAGTGAATTCTACTATTTTTCAGTAGATCCTGAAGATCACATAAATGTGGAAATAGAGAGTTTCAAATGCATGTCTTTTATTTTTTTGTGAGAGTATTCAGCCTTTCATTAAGAAGTCTTTTATGTGATACCCTATTAGCTGTTTGTAGCATAGGCGGTGAAAAACTTTTGCATACAATAATGATGGATAATTATCGGTGTAAATCCAAAAAAGAGGGAAATTGTGCATTTATCTTAATTTTGTATTATTCGTACTATATATGGAATAGGAGGGAAACAAATATTGATAGGAAATTTTATTTGAATTAATAAAATCTAAGTAGAAAATAAGGACAGAACTATTATTGATAAAATATAAGGACGCCCTGAGAAATTACTTTCCAAATAAATATATTGTTTATAAATTTGTATTGTAATTGAATGGCTTCGTTAGTTTTATTGTATCTGTATTGTGAATATTTCTTTAAACTGATCCAAAATATAACGTAAACCTTATTCCCTTTTGGTGTAGTATAAGGGATCTATGTTAACCCTTTTTTATATTGTGTTTCCCTGATTTGAAATGTACATCTTATACAAATATTATGTTTTTTATTTTGAAAAAAAAAGGTAAAAAAAAAAAACTTGCAAACGCACCAGTGAGCCAATTGGCAGCATTTCATTTGAGTTACCCATTCCACGTGCATATGATGGAACTAATGAACATATTAATATGTTTCAAAGAAATAAATTTCTGACTCCCATCGGGATCAAACCTCAGTCTCTCAAGTGACAGGCCAGGGCGCAATCAATTATGCGACAAAAGTCATAAAAGAAGTTGGACCCTAAGCACTTACAGGGTTTTCTAGGGAAGGCTGCCACCTACCATGCTAACGAATTGTTCTCAACTTTATAAGTCAATTGGTAGCATTTGATTCGATCTACTCTTTCAGTGGGGATATGATGAAATGGATGATCGATCCCGATACTTCCGTGTTCATTAGATACATCATAATCACGCTGAAGGGGTAATTCGAATGAAATGCGCCCAACTGACTAATGGTAGGTCTGGAAATCTGGTAAAATTCGCTGGAATGCCCACGAACTCTCAGGTACAGAAGTATTTACGTTATAACTTTCTTTATGATGCTTATGGCTCAAATGGTAGTGACCTGGCCTGTCATTTGAGAGCCTGGGATTCGATCCCGATATGACTCAGATGTTTATTTCAGTGAAACACTTGCTCATGTATTCATTAGTTCCAATATAGATTTATTTTTATACTTCTGTAGCATTTCAGCAGTCAACATCACAATAATGCTTAAGAGTAGTTAAAGGGTACTAGCAAGTGATAGTTCTTTTATAATGATTTATATATAATAACTATTAAGGAAATTGTGTCTTCCATTTTATAAAGTTTAAACTGTTAACATCTTGGGTAAAATGGAAAATATTTTCTTTAGATTATTTTACTATGACTGACCTCAATAGCAGGAGCTCAAAGTTTCTAGATACATTTACGGAAAGACTCCGTACACAGCCGAGGGAAGCCAAAGGTTACCAGTAACACAAGGCTTTTTAAGTAGGGTTGACCTGAGGATAATTAATATCAGTATGCAAGAGTAATTCATCTGGCTTACTAAATAACTGTACGTGAAATATGAATTTCGTTTTTATAAATATTGGTGTGATTTAATTTAGTAATTTATGTAAAAACCAATAACCCTTAAAATATTAATTTTCTTTTCCAGGGAATAACAGCATTTGGGAAAGTGAGTTTGAATTGCCGTTGACATGCAATTTGTATATATATATATATATATATATATATATATATATATATATATATATATATATATAAACACACACACACACACACACACACATATATATATATATATATATATATATATATATATATATATATATATATATATATATATATATGAGTCATATACATACACCGAGCTACAAATGTCCTTTAATATCTAATTCGCTCAAGCTCGGAATTAACATATGTGAAAATATATTAATTCCGAGGTAGAGCTAATAAGATATTAAAGACATTTGTAGCTCGATATATATAGTATATTATATTATTTATATATATATATATAATATATATAATATATAAATATAAAATATATTATATATATATATATATTATATATATGTATATATATTATTCTTAATTAGGTTCAAGTGACTTCAGTATCATTTTAATAAAATACTGAGCATTATTACATTGATTTTAAGTGACAGTTGTGAAAAACACCAATTGGTTGCTAGTGTCCATGCAATTTGAGTGAAATAGCGCGAGTGAGAGACAGAAGAAGAGGAACCATACTGGATATTTTAACAATATATTCAAGAACTGAAGAACACAAGTATTATTGTTATAACCACATTATTACATACATACATGCACACACATAAATATATATGTATGTGTGTGTGCTTGTGTATGTGTGTGTCTGTGTGTGTATTAATGTGGGTGTAACAATAATACTCGTGTTCTTCAGTTCTTGATTTTATTAGCAAAATATCCAGTATGGTGCCTCTTCTTCAATCTCTCACTCGCGCTATTTCACACAAACTATCTAAAGATGATTACTGAAGTCACTAGAACCTGACTGAGAATAAAATAGGAGCTGATAATAATAATGGTAAGTGGCGATACCTATATTATATAGTATGTGTTCTCACATGTTGGCATCATATCAAGAGCATCAACAAATGAAACGATCCGTGACCAGAACCAAATAAGTAAAATCACGGTAAAAGAAATATTACAAGCCAAAGCACTTATGTTAATGCGGAAATTTTTTTTTAATGCATTAACAAAAGCAGAATTAACTATGCAAGTAACTGCCAGAATATCTAAATTTCAGTTTGGATCTGTACCACCTATAACAACTAAAAAAGCATATATTAATAGTTATTTAAGTGATTCTCTCCACAAAGCGAAATGACTTGATAAGCCTAAGTATAAAACTTTTGGATATCGATAGAATGTTCAGCGAGTTCTGAAACATTTGAGTTCAACAATCTTTGAACAGCTTAAAATTGTTCCGGAGTACCATAGCGACATACAAAACCTTCATATACATGGACAAGTACTTGGTATTACTCTTCAGAGGATAATCTTTGTAACCTTATTACCACCCACTAACATATTTTTATTACTTCTCATTGTTTTTATTAATATTAGTTGATAAAAATATTTGCACCACTGCAAATATATTCTGGCGCGCTATGTATTTATTTCATCCAAAGGGTACCTTTGGATGAAATAAATACATAGCGCGCCATAAGAACAATGGACCATCCTCACAATATGAATATCTATAAACATAGTTAACCTATAAGATATAATTATTAAGTTTTTTATATATAACAGGCAGACTTATATGAGTATTCAACTCGTTGATATGCAACCAGTCAAAAACATTTCTTATTAACCTTCCATGAATAATATTCGAGCAATACCAGTAACCACTTATGTGCACCCACACAAGAACATTTCTTATTAAACTTCTTTGTAGAATAACTTGATCAATACGAGTATTCATAGTGCACCTGCATCTACGAGGATCATTCTACACAAACACCTTCATCAACTCTTAATTTTCATCAAATAACTTGTATTAATTTGTAATTAAATAGATTTAGATATTGTCACTCTACGTTTGGGCACCTACAGCGTCAACAAGGCTTGATCCGACCTCCAGCTTACTCGGGATGCAGGAAAGATCTTCACCTCATGCATGGGTTGTAAAAATTATATTCCTAATTTTTAACGTAAATTAAAATGTGCTAAAATCTACGGTCAAATAGAGCCTTGCTTCACCGATGAAAATTAAAATACATATATTATATTTTATTAAAAATAATTTTTCTGTACTGTTTTTTTAAATTCAGTTCTAATAACTAGATCATAAATATCCTAATAAAAAATTCCTGTACCTTTTGCTCAGACCTTTTTAGGCTCTTTCATAGACCTTCCCTACACCCTAACAAGAACAACAATAACAAAATAGTTTATAGGCTAACTCCCCGAGTAAGCAAAAATAGCAGGAATTAGTTTATCCCAGTTTACTTCTAGACAATTATCAAAAGACTAAAAGCTGCAAACATAAGAAACAAGAGATCAGACTTCAAGCTTCTGACTTCAGACCCTAGTCAAAAGATCTTCTAGACATTTAGGAATAAAGCCATCACTTAATAAACACTACTAAATTTAGCATAAGGAATACCGAGAAAGGGTCGCCAGACGTATTATTGTCACCTAAACACATAATTTGGGCGCAAAACTATTGTAAAATCATAAGCCAACGTGCTCGCTTGGGACCGAGCGAAGACCACTGAAATCCTGATTTCTCTTCTGTGAGCTGATTCGAACCCACGAGAGGACGAAATTATTATCGACTAACAAATTCCCCTTTGGTTAACATATAAGAAAATATATCAATTCCGAGGTACAGCGAATTGGATATCAAAGGACATTTTTAGCTTAATGCATGTATATGAATCACTGTGATGTGATAAAAATTCATACCTATGTATGAATACATATATATATGTATTAATTAAAGATAGACAATGGTTTACACTAATATAAATATATACATATATTTGTTTATAATATATATATATATATATATATAATAATATATATATATATATATATATATATATCAATTGACCAATCTGGCACAGTCCAGAAAAACTGAATGACATTCAATAAACTCTCTTTCTCTCTCTCCTTTCTCTCCTCCCTAATAACCCCTCGTCTCTCTCTTTTTCTCCTGTCACTATTTTACTCACTCTCTTCCGAAACACATTCATTATCATTAAATTCAACCACCTTAGGCCGTGTATTACCTCTCATCTCCTCTGTCAATTCGAAATTGCCGTTAAAACTTATGTGTAGACAAGAGTTTGTTGACGGAAACATTCCACCCAATGGAACCTATGTACTGGTGGAATTACCTAAATATCTTCCAATCGACTAACAGGTAATTGCATGTTTGGACAAGTTAGTATCTATTTGTGAGGTTGCTGCTGTATTTCATCTGGGAAGTATCTCAAACACTCTGATCAGAATATGAATAAATTATGTATAGACGTTATTCATTTCACTGTTAGACCCTTCAATGCTATTTGCAGGCCAATAATGTCTTTTCCTGATGTGTATTACTATAATGAAAGTAAACTTCGCTATCCAATCCATAAAAAAAAAACTGAACCAACCCCTTCATTCTAATTTAAATTCATTCATTACTATTGTATGAGAATAGACGCCTTTTCTTCTAAAAAGACATATTTTAGTCGATACTCTTTTACGCCTCTTTACTTCTTTCCTATTATTAGGTGAATAGTTGCAACAGATAGCCTTCCAACCCCTCATCATATTAAGAAGGAAAAAGTAGCAAAACACTTACAAAATTTTTCCTTTCTTGGAGGAATTTTAGGCAACCGGCTATTTATTGCTTTGAAAATAAATACACGTTGATAAAAGATAAAAATGAATATATATTATTCTAATAATATAGCGATTAACAATTATTTCATTTTCCTTAAATGACGGGAATTTCATTACTGTGTATGATTACATCAGCTAAAGGAAGTCATTGGCGTGTTGTGTAAGCTGTGAGAGCTTCGAGTAGTTCTATATTGTAATCTACTATTTATTTGCATCTAATACATTTACCCTCCTAGTGCCTTGTGGAAAATTTTTCCAAATGTAAGGATAGAAACTCGTCTTCCGTATGCAGTCAAGTGTTTAGCCGATTCGTACACTACTAATTAATTCCAGGCCTTATTTAAACCGGCTTTGTAACGAAATACGTAATTACAACGAAATACGTCACCGTAACATCCCGAGGCAGTCATTATAACGAATTAATGAAGAAATTCGAATTTGCAGGGCTCTCAAACTTCTAAAGGTTAGCAGTGGAAGAGTTGACGTCAACAACAGCAAAGTTGGAGCTTTCCACTCAAGCGACTTGGGACTCTCATAACGTTATGGAAGGGAAGGTGGATTAAGAACGAAAATTTCATCTGTTTTGCCTGTGTTTGTATGTCTGTCACGGGGTAGGGTGTTGATTTTTAGTTATAAACCTTTCTGGAGTGACATAGAGGCCGTGTGCAAAATTTTGTATGGG
>NC_061095.1:31041459-31082571 GCF_015104395.2 Macrobrachium nipponense | reverse complement strand
TGCAAAATTTTGTATGGGTCTGTCAAGAGGTTTGGATTTCTATAGTATTCAAACAAAGACAAACATTCACTTATTTTTAGTTTATATATATATAATATATATATATATATATATATATATATATATATATATACATCGAGCTACAAATGTCCTTTAATATCAAATTCACTCTACCTCGGAATTAATATATTTTCATATATGCTTAACCGAAGGGGAATTTTATTAGGCGATAATAGAATTGTCGGCGCCCAGGCGCGAACCCAGGACACCATACAAATCCAGGAACGTCAGCGAAGCTTTTACCCACTCCACCACCGCTTCACTAACGTTCCTGGATTTGTATGGTGTCCTGGACATTTGTAGCTCGATGTAGGTATATGAATCACGGTAATGTGATATGACTTATATATATATATATATATATATATATATATATATATATATACTATATATATATATAATATATATATATATAGATATATAGTATATATATATATAATTCAGGCACATACAAAGAGGACTGCACAAGAGAAGAGCTAAGAGCGGCGGCCTATGAAGCAATCAGAAACACTGAGACCATAGGGGCACAAACATACTACACCGATGGCACTGTAGATCCTGAGAATCAAACTACGGGAGCTGCAGTATACTCAAGAAACTTCCACAGCCTGCTGGAGGACCCCTCCAACCACGCCTCCACTATGCAGACAGAGTTAACAGCAATAAGACAGGCACTGCTGTACTCACTGGAGAATGAAGAAGGGCCTGTAATCATCCACACCGACTCAAAGTCCTCAATGCAAGCCCTGCAACAACAGAAAAACAAAGAAAATAAGGCACTGCTGGCTGGAATTAAAACTCTGCTACACCAGCACAGCGAAAGAGGAAGACCTGTCACCTTAAACTGGATACCCAGTGACATAGGAATTCCAGGCAACGAGAGGGCTGATGAGCTAGCCAAAAGTACAAAACACATTGACAGAGTGCAAATACATATACAACCTGCACTGCAACAAATCAAAAATGCAATGAAACCACTCTGCAAAGAAAAATTGCTAAAAGACCATCGTGAGTGGGTAGAAAAGAACTCACCGTCTGCCAGATGGTATAAGACATCGACTGATCTTGTGCCTCCTCCCATAGACAGGCACACACCAAGAAAACTTGCTGTGATCATCCACAGACTCAGGCTAGGATATAAAGCCTACTGGGAAATGTGGAAAACAGTGTCACCACCATGTGAACACTGTCAAGAAGAAACACAGCAGCCACTCCTTCACTACCTGCTGGAATGCAGAGAAACAGCACAGCTAAGAGGTGCAGCACAAAATGAATTACCTGCACAAGATGCAGAGCATGCAGCTGCCACAGTCACAAAGACAATCATTGAAAACTTAGAAGAGCATGCCCAGGTGCTCTACAACCCACCTCCACCAAGGTAAAGAAACTAATAAGTGACATCACCCACCTTCATCACATCCCCTCACTGTAAGGCTCTATCCACATCATCCACTATCATTCTTTTAAAACTTTACCCACAACTGAAATCCTCCCGCAGGGACCCAAGGGAGTAAAGGGTTGGACAACCCCACCTGCACCGCTTCTCCGATATTCGAAAGCCTTACATTCTTTCAAACTTCTACTATAATATGACATGATGGCCCCCTCTTACTGACACCATCATCCTTCCCCTGTCCACTCCTATCTCTACAACTAAAGATATTTCCAATTTCAAAAAACTAACCGTGTACCTAATGAATCTTTTCAGATCACCTACGGGCCGAACAAGGGAAAGGCCCGTGCCAACAAGAAGTGTTGGCTTAATACAACAACAACAGCCTATCAAATCGCATTTGGTCTCTGCCAGCAACTGAAGGCCTATTGCCCTGCTGCAGTACACCAACCCGGAAGTGGTCACGTGCCTAACGGCTTGTATTTCCAAGTAACCACGGACTGCGCATCGGACTCTGCCTGTGAGTCCTCCTGACAGCTGCCCACCTGCTTGGCTCTTGATTGATGAAAACATTGTCTTTCCCAGCAACTGGTGAAGCCATGCAAGTGACCAATGTCCTTCGGCCCATGCCCTAGTACAACTCTACACCCATCACCCTACAGACTAAAGGTAACTAAAAGTAAAAATTTGCTCTGTCAGCCCTTCACCCACTGTTCCTAGCACTCATCCCTGTTTTCAGCTGTATTTTTTCCTATCAATTCCCATTCTTGGAATTGCTGTCTCCTTATGAGACCCCATGTGAGGGATTTAATGTGAAATAAGGATATCAGTGATTATACTTTGTTATTTTAAATCGGGTTAAGCTCAGTGCACTTCCCATAATATCAAAGATTTTATATCCTAAGAAATCTACTCTTACCAATACCAGTATTTCATTGTCAAATACTCTGCAGATTCGTGTAGACTGCCCCATTGGGTGCCAACAGTGCCACTCACCTCACTCTGCCAGTGCTAATCTCAGGGTGCCATATCCTTGAATGCCAGAGATGTTCATGCTTGCTTACGGTGCTCCACTGCATATTTTTATCATGTACTGCTAATTTTAAGTTCTCGATCTCTACTTTCATGCACCTACATGATCCCGTAGGATAAATCCTTTGCTTACAACTTGGTAGCATTTTACATTGATATTGTGAATAGTACAGTTAAAGGTACGAGTGCCTTGGAGCCAGACAGAGCTCTTGTAATTGTATATCTTCTGATTGCCCCTTTTAGATTACGTCTTATATTCATTCTTTATCTTTGAAAAGTGATCCTGGTTGTGCTAACAAGGGTTTTATTTTCATTTTCTGTTCATGGGCTGCGTGCCATTAGTCAGGAAAAGCATAGATTGCCCCTTAAGGAATAATTTTGAAAATTCAGAATTTTGCATTTGGTAATTTTGCTTTAACTCCGACACTGCAACTATGACAATATATATATATATATATATATATATATATATATATATATATATATATATATATATATATATATGGATGGAGTGTGTGTGTGTGTGTGTGTGGAGCGTGATATAGATATGTCTATATATATATGTATGTATGCATATGCATATTTTACATACATATATATATGTATACATATATACATGTGTGTATGTCTTTTGTATGGAAATAAATATCGGTCAAGACATTAATTTCGAAACAAATATCTAAAACAAATATATAAAGGCATTTGTTACTGATCGCGACGTACAACACATTTGCAAATAAAGTACTTGATCCCAAGCACTAATGTGCGTATGGTAAATGGAAATTTGTACTATCCCTCTGGAATATATACAGTGAATTTTTACCATTATGTAAGCATCTGTCCTCTGAAAATAACTTGAATACGAAATCGTAACTATTCAGAATTTTCTACAAAGTCTTTCATTTCCCCTGTGGTAAAGCTGGACATATAAATCACGTTATTATACTCATACATACATACATATATGTGTGTGTGTGTGTGTGTTAATATATAATTAAAGCTAAAGTTAAAGAAACAAAAACATATTACCTTGAAATTGCACCAGGAGGAATACCGCACGAACTGGCCCTTAATCCCTGAACTTAGGATCTTAGTGCGCTTTCTTTTGTTAGAATTTGTCCTTCTAACGCGAGTCGTTTTGCCGATTATGTAAAAGCTGTTTCACCTCCGAATTCTATTAGAGCGCAGCTACAATTTTCACTCTTCTTGAAAATTTAGGACAAGGAGACTCCTCCACGTGCGTGACTAGGCGAAGAAAATGAGGTCTAGAGTCTTGTCAAGGTAAAACCTTCAGCACGAGTCGACCATGAAGTGCCATCACACTGCGAACTCTCGATGTATAAAAAGTCAATATCTGGATATTTTGTTCATTATTATTCCTGTTCTAAAAAGTTTCACTTATTTATGTAAGTGGATTATCCAAGAGTTTCTCTTTTGAGCTCTTCTTAAGATAAATGTCATCTGTTTTATAGAGGTCATATAATGGCAGGTCTATAATTGTAGTAGCAAATTCATTTATAACTTCTCAAAGCTATACTCTGAGGTACAGGAAAAACAATGTTCTTTCTATATATCATTCTTAGGTACTGTATTCTTTTCAAGAACAGAATCGATAATGAATTCTCTGGAGAACTTCCTGGCCACACCTGCAGATTTTCTGTGGTACCAGAAGTTTGCGTTACGCCATTAATTCTCACAAAACATTTTGACCGCGATTTCTTAATTGTGAAAAACCTCTGTTGCAGTGTGACCTAAGTAACGAAAAAAAGAATTCTGAGTTAAATGGGGAAAATTAATGGTCTATAAACCTAGGAGTGTCAGGATTTTACAGTTCTGTAGAATGTAATTAGCACACTTCGAAATGTATCAGACTTGGTTCTACTGCAACCAGTGGATCTTTGTAAAACTCTAATTTTACAAAGAAACCAATTTTTTACACGTTGTTGGTATGAAATAAAGACTTCAAGATTATATATTTTCATTCAGGTAATATTCATTTTTATCTATTCGTTACCGATAGGGGATATTAGAATTCAGATCTCATTTCATAGTAGAAACTATATTAACTGACTGCTTTTATCCGATTTCATATGAGCTGAAGAGCCTAAGTAAAGTAATGAGAAAGAGAGATATAATTTCATGCATACTTATATGGCATCTGTAGTTGAGATCATTTTCGTTGTTTTGTAAGCTCTATTCTACCAGATGGGATTCTTTCGGAGAAAGCACACACTGACTGGTATGGCAAAATCTACACCCGTAAATGGCTCAAAATTTCAGGTAGTTATAATTGGAGCCCCTTGTGAGCGATATATATATATATATATATATATATATATATATATATATATATATATATATATATATGTGTGTGTGTGTGTGTGTGTGTGTGTGTGTGTGTGTGTGTGTGTGTATGTATGTATGATATATATATAAATATATAATTAACTAATAGAATTTACTATAATGTACAAGAGAATTAACAGACTTAAAGATACAAATGGGCAGAGCAAAAACAAAGCAAAACTATGAATGATAAAAAAAAGTAGCACTTAGAGAATATATCGAGCGTAAAGACCGCTGGAGACAAAGGAAGAATGAGGTTGAAAGCTGACAGTTTGAGGCTTCTGAGATCAAAAGTTGTGTAAACTGCCAGACAGGTTAACAGACCTTTGGCACTGGATGGAGAGAGTTCGTCAGAGGTTTTTACGAGAAAGATTGGTCAAGGAGACTTGCCTAATTACTCCAAACTATTAATCAGAGGTGTCGTCCTTTCTGAGGTGCGGGATGATCATAGTTTTTTTTTAAGACAGTTTATGGAGTTACCGTAAATAGATGCAATGGTGGAAGCGTTCGACCTTAACTATTAAACATATTTTACTCGATAATTTTTGGCCTTCCTTTTAGATAGACGCACTTGTGCAAGCAAGAACTCCCGCAAGTAGACAAAACGGACAGTAATAAGAAAATAATCAATTAGCATATGTATATTTATGTATATATATATATATATATATATATATATATATATATATATATATATATATATATATATATATATATATATATATATATATATATATATATATATATATATATATATATATATATACAGGGTGTCCATAAACTCATTCCCTGATTAATAAAATTAATAATTTTAAAATTATTGTGGATATGACCGTACAACTTCCACATTCTGTTGAGCAATTACTAAAGTTTTTTGTTTGCCTACAGATACCACTGTGATCACTCTATCCACCAGCTGAGTCAAGAATAGCAGAAATGGTGTCATTGCAGGAGAAAGCCCAGTGTGTGTTATGGTACCACGAAACAAAATCACCTGTTGCAGTTCAACACAAGTTCAGAAATGACTATCGACAAGATCCACCAGATGTTAAAAGCATTAAAGACTGGTATAAAAAGTTCACAGAGACTGGAAGTGTTGAAGACCGTGACAGAAGCGGTAGACCTAGCGTGAGTGATGCATCCATTGTTGATGTGTGCGAAGTCTTAGAAAATAGGTTCGTTGTGCTTCAATCGAACTACGGATGCCTGGGAGCACAATGCCTAAAGTGTTGCACAAATGCCTACGCCTGCATGTATACAAGGTTCAACTCGTTCAAGAATTAACGCCAAATGACAACCCCAATGTGAAGCATTTGCTATAGAGATTCTTAGTCGCATTGACGAAGGCAATGATTATCTTAAGCATGTCGTTTTTTCTGATGAAGCTACCTTTCATACATGTAGCAAGGTTAATAGACATAACATATGCATTTGGGGATCAGAACACCCACATGTTGTGATTGAACATGTTTGGTGTGATCTAATGCACAACAGGGTTATTGGACCTTTTTACTTTGCTGAACCCACCATATCAGATATTGTTTATCTGGATATGCTGGAGCATTATGCTGCACCTCAATTAGAAGAGTTTCAGCTAAGGGTACTGTTTTAGCAAGATGGGGAGCCTCCACGCTGGTGTTTGGTTGTTCGTAACTTTCTGGATTGAGGGAGTTGGCCCAACAGAATGGCCACCACGTTTACCTTTGCTTATGAGGTCATATCAAGGATAAAGTGTACAGTACACCAGTACCTAATGTTGAGACCTTAAAAGCAAATATAACAGCAGTTCTAGAAATGGTATCTATGGAGATGTTGGAGAATACCTGGTGTGAGATAGAATTTTGCATAGACGTACTCCGGGCAGCAAAGGGAGCACATGTTGATATTTATTAGTAATGTAAAAAAAACTTCAGTCATTGTTGTTGAAGTTGAAGAAAACCTTATACCTCTACCTAACATGGTTTGTGGGTAATAAGGGTCTGAAATCTGGGATAGACTTTATGGACAGCCTGTATATATATATATATATATATATATATATATATATATATATATTATATATATATATATATATATATTGTGACGAAGTGCCAAGTATCTGGTTACTACACTTACCATTCATTAATTGTTACCTCACACAGCCAGACACCTGAACCCTCATCACAGGTACTAAACGACTGAATACTCTAAAAGCAACAGTGATCCCTTAACAACTTACCAGTATTGCAGAAAATCAGACTAAGTACATCAAAACAGGTGTGAGGTAATCTTGTAAGTAATTAAATTAATTAAAGGGCATTACTCCATCAACAACTTTAAAAGTCTAAGTATTTCCCTGAATTCAGAAGTCTAAGTACTTCCCTGGTTCTAGGTCACTTCAAGTAAATTGAAGGAAAACAGATCAATTACCACTCTATGTTTCTACCTAAATTAATCATAGGTATATTTATATACTGGTATAGAAAAGAAACACTTATAAAAATTTTAAATACAAACATTTATTATTAAACTCAAAATTATAAGTGAAATTCACAATATCAGGGAAAATTACTGCTACTTGAAAACAAAGTAAAGTTTAATAAATTCTTGAATCAATTAAGTAAAATTAAATCAAAATTAATTTATCACAAAATTCAAGAAAATTAATTCAATCAATATTCAAAAGTGGTAGGCAAAATTAGAATTTGGAAATTAATTTCACTAGTGCTAAACAACAATAAAACTTGAAAAGAATTCTAACTGTATGCAAATTAATTCACAAGTGTTAAATTCAATTAAATGTGCAACGATTAAGTAATGAAAATAACCAAGTTAATTAAATTGTGAATGCAAATAAAAACACAGAAAAATGTGGAAAACACCAGAATTGTAAAAAGCACTAATCACACAGAACATAAAATAAAAACACACACTTCAATAAGAAAATGGATAAATGCACATCAAATGAAACAAACACAAAATACAAAAATTTGCAATGTGTACAAATGTAAATTGTTTTTCTGCCAATGTAAATATTAGTTTAAATTTTTACCAAACCACTATAACTATTAGTTATTAGTTCTCTAAACCATCGTAACCATTAGTTATTAGTTTTTACCAAACCATCGTAACCATCAGTTATTAGTTGCAAGTAAAAAAAATATAACACACTTTACCTTGCTGCAGCTTGTTTTAGAGTTTCACAAAAACAGGCGCCGTTACACACACAATGTTTGTTCAGATTCCACAAAAAGCACTAAATAATACCAAATAACTCTAAGAAATATCAAATCTGAAATCTACAAGTTACGAGTGACCAATTTACGTTACATTGATATGAACTCAAAAGTGGTGTGTGAGAGAGAGAGGGGGAGAGAGAGAGAGAGAGATCTGAACGCTTGGAGGATTTAAACCCAAATCAAATCTTTCATTTTGCACAAGAGCTGGGCAGTGGATCTGGCACAAAACGGTTTCAGTATGCAAAAGATGATGCAATGCTTCTAGAAGCTTCGAAAATGACGCAACTTTACAGAAAAACTGTGAAATCTACACGTGGTTCTGGCAAAGACGAACGGGTATGAAACCAGTCTGCTCAACAAAGACATGACTCGATCGAGACAGACTCGAGCGAGCAAGATTATTGACATGTTTTTTAAAACAACAGAGACTCGAGTTCCTCTAATCTCAAGGCAATGAAAAGTTACTGAAACAACTCTAGCTTTGAACGGACAAAGATAATCTCTCTCTTTCTTTATATTCTACGTTATATACTATTTTTAAATTATGTTATGCGAAATCTGAACACATATTTTAAACATCCTAACTCTAAAGCTAACTAAGGAATCTGAAAAATGTTGCAAAACTCTATATATAACATTTTATACAGTCAAAGAGGGGATATATGCGTTTTGAAAGTAGCAACATATAATAATAATGATATATATATAATATACTATATATATATAATATATATATACTATATATATATATATATATATGTATAGTATATTTATATATGTATGTATATTTATATATATGTATATACAGTGTGTTTCAAAATTAGAGGCCCCCCCCCTCTAAAGCATAAACTAAAATTGATATGGACAAAAACAAAAGTAATTCAGAACAGGTATTTATTTAAGTTTCTCTCTGAGTATTTAATATTTTGTGTGGCCTCCATTTGCCCATACCACAGCCTACATTCTTGAGGGGTATGATTTCAGCAAGTCACAAAAAAGCTGAGACTCAAATTCCATTTCCCTGAGCACTTCAGTCACCTCTGTTCACAGGTTGTCGAGGCATGGTATACCATCTTAGTTCACTGTGCACACTTCAACACGATCCTTGAAGATGCTACCAATGTTTTCACACACATTAAGGTCAGGGGAGCTACCTGGAAATTCACTTGATGAGAAGAAATCGAAACCACTGTGTCGAAGCAGCTCCTGTGTCTGAAGAGCCTTGAAACATGGTGCCTTATCAAACCAAAGTGTGACTTCTTTAACAGATAACAAATTTTCAGGATCTTCGAAGAAAAGAAATACTCCACCAGTAAGCACAGTTTCTCTTAAGTATTCGCCATTCCATGACTCTCCTTTTTCTTTGATGATCCACACTAACCATTTTGCTGTGAAACAGAGAAAAATTCCCAAACATTCAAGAAATTTCACAACTTGGTGATAGTGCATGTCATCACTGATATTATCCAACTTTGCAGCCCAAATGATGTCAATTTTATGATTTGGCTTCCTGACTGTGTAAATGAAGAAATCATCTGATGCAGCAACATGGAGAAAGTCAGCTTCATTCCAATCTTTAAGAAATGAACCAAAAACCATGCACGGTCTTCTCTCTGTTGCTGAGTGATGTTGGGCTTGCTGATAACATGAAATGGCTTGATACCAGATTTTTTCAACTCACGATATGCAGCACTATAACTGCTCTTCTTTCCCCTTTTTGTTTCTAGTTCAAGTGCCAATTTACGTAAAGAATTTCTTGATCGTCTACCCACTGCCTCAGCTATGATGTCTTTTGACTCCTGAGAAAGGACTTCAGACTTTCCAAGATTCTCACTCTTTTCGTGATGACAGTCATATGGATTTTTGTTCCAGTCTCTTTTAACAAAGGATTCATCTCTTTTAATGTATTGAGTTATCCAGGAACATGAAGTGAAGGATGCGCCAGCATCCCTGGCCTCTCTGAAGGTTATAGCCCGGATTTGGTCAATCCATCTGATTTCCTTCGAGTCGTTAGCCATGGCTATATCTAACTCTGTCACTCAGTCTGGAAATACAAGAAATGTCATATGAAAAATAGCTTAACAGAAACTTAAGATAATGTACTTGGAGATAGGCTATAGCAGAAAACTACTTAACTTTCCATTTGTTCTATGGGGGGTAGGGAGCTCTTATTTCGAAACACCCAGTATATATATATTATTGTGTGTGTAAGAAACCTTTTACATAAAAAAACTAAAACCGAACTTAAATATAGATATCTCTGCCTTCAGCAACAAAGTATTTTAATTTATATTCGTTTTTTATCATTTTTCTTCATTGATTGTATTTATTTTGTTATCATTTTAAGTTTTGTGGGTATAATTGTTAATTTTTTTGGTTTTTAATATTTATAGAACCTGGAGTTGGACAGTCGTGCGAAACTTTGTTATCCGAGAAAATAATAAAGGAGAGAAGAGGATGCTGCGCTTTATTTTGATGCTACAGCTCTTCAATTGATTATTAATCTCAAGTCAAGAATCAATCGAGAATTTTTAGATTTTAGTGAAAATACTCGTATTTGCTTTTATATCGCATTCTTAATTGTATGTGCAAAAGAAAAACAGTATGTTTTCATAACGTCTAAATTGATGCCTTATAAATACATAAAACTATCGAGATACGCCATCATTAGTAGAAGGTAAAACAGTTTTAACCCCATTTGAGAATGGAACTAGCGTATCTCAATAGCCCCAAGGTTTATAGAGATCTCTATAAACCTTGGATACTCCGGTTTGAGTTCTCGTGTATTGGAAACCCTCCGATATCACGTTTCAATGAGTTAATCACTGTGGAAGATTGTTTACAAGCTCTAATCTGGAGGAACTTTATAGATACGAGTTGTGTTACGGGATGCAGTCAGTCTGCCTGGTGATTGAGGTTTTAGTGTTAATCTCGAGAATGGAGAAATTGCCAGAGAGCATTTCCGTTCAAGGGGTGACAGCATAACGCTAAAAACATAAGAAAAAAGCCGGAGTAGTTCATGCTGTAAGAGATGCGAATTTTGACGGGAAGAAGTAGTGGCAAGACAAATACCCCTTGAGTTTGGTGGCCATATGAAGTCCATTGTTCCTTTTTGAAAAGTAGTTTTAGACATTTCTCAGTCATAGGTACGGTTGAGGCCAGAAAACTGTTTAACAAATGTGAGTAAGTTTAACCAAAATGGGGAGGTTTTGAAATAAATAACAAATGCAATAAGAAGTCTAGACCGACGAAACTTCTGCTTGACGTTATAACCGTAGCAAAGTCAAAATTTTGGTATCTTGTTACAAGTTTCTCGTTGTGCCAACATTGTTGTTGAATTGGATTTTTCTCTCCCTTTTACTATTTGCAACGACCTCTTCCTTATATGATATTCTTGGTCAGTTAGATTAGGGAAGAGGAGAATAGAACGTAGTCTTGAGATTACCATAGTTGGTTAGAAGTTACGGTTCACGGGCTTTCTTTCAATTTGTTCCATTTCAATATTTCGTGTGCCCCATTCTCCAAAGGGATGGTGGATGGATAAGGTTGGTCTCTTCTCTTCAATTGCTCATTTCAGACAGAAATTATTTTTATTTGTACTTGATTCTTCCAATTTTGGTTGAACAGTCATTATTTTTTACAAATAACATATAAAGATAACTAACTGTTCATTAAGCATAGTTCCATATTTAAGAAAACAGCACCTATAATTTCTGCATTATATCAACATCTCGGTAAACAAACCGAGGGAAGAAAGGCTGAAGAGGAAATGAAGGTGCAAAAAGAAAAATTACAAAAATGATAGTGAAGATTATAACCAGTCTTCCAACGCGTGTGTCTGCAGACCCTAAGTGAATCAGTATTTGTGACGTAGATGTTCTTTATCTGAAATTTTGCCTATATCAAGAAGGATACGCTGAATAGGACTCACCGACTTTTGAGCCCAAGACAAATGAGTGCCGACAAATGAGCGTCGTAACATTTGAGTGTCGACATTTGAGCGCCATGAAGAAATTTAGTTTTAAGCTATGTTTGTTATAACTTTAAATAAAATTATAGCTAAAAAATTATGTAAAAAACAGAATTGTGACAGCTTAAACTTTTACTTATGACATATAAATACCATAAAATATCTTAAAACAGTTTATGAAACCAAATTTCTTCTTCTGCAGGCTAATAATAGAATATATTGAAAGAAGATTATGCGCTAATAATTTTTTTATATAGCCTTATTGACTCTTACGTATTTACTTTGCTTTACATCTTCATTCTGCCCAGTATCTAATCATCCGATTACATATGATTTTGTTCAACTCTTAAAATATCTATGAACTTGTAAATTGTAGGATACATATGGCCAATTTACACAACGCCATGACTCAGCCACTCTTATGTTCTGTCTAGTCCGTAACAGTAATACCTTTCGTGCAATATATTTTCTTCGTCTTTAACGATGTCATCTTCTCCATTTCGTGGGTTCTGTGAACGGAAATAAAACAAAACTAGTTCTCCTTTAAGAAAGATTTGTTAAAATTTCTTAAACGGGCTGATTTAAACAACTAAACATACCGATTCTGAAAAAAATGCAATGGGCTAATTTTAATGATAACAACTAAACGATTGTCATTGTCAAATAAAATATAAACACTGTTGTTTACTTTTTTCAAACGGATTGATTTGAATTTATGGCGCTGAAATGTTACTGCGCCATATTGTCTTGCGCTTAATCGTCCCACACATTTGTTTTATGCTCAAAAGTCTGCTCACGGCCAAAAAGTACACCATAATAGGTTTTATCATATCAAAAAAGTCAAATACATGTCAGGTACTCTCAATTTCTCCGCATTTCTCACACCATCCATTGTTGTTGTTTTTGTTTGTTTTCAATATGCTCCACCTATGATTGGTAGCTAAGACATCGTGTATTTATTTATATAAGAATTCTCTTTCATAAGTATCTATATATGTATATAAAATAATTCCCTTCCAGATTACATTCCAATTTAGCGGAGGCTAGCCACTCTCAATAATGGGTTTGTTTGGCATGCGTAAAAGAAGGTATATTTCTTTATTTCTGACTGCTAGGAAATCTCTGTTTACTTACCTTCCTAATAATTTCAGTTGCCACCGGGTATATCCTAGGGGAAACATAACCCATTTATTACATGTCTGTTAATTCCAGTAGACAACTTACCCTAGTTTGCAAAAATATATACATAATGCTTCATTATGTAATATTCTTTTACAAAAAAATATATGCTTCATTACGTAAATATAGCTAAAGCTTTAAACCAGACGTCAATAATTCCAAGTCCTCCTTCTTTAACAGGATGTTATATATGCTTCCTTACATGGTCAAATATACTACAAGTATTTACTTTTGGAATGCATTCCTTTAGAGGAAGAAATGTATGAGCCATACAACAGGTTTTTGAAAATATTAAGAAATTAATCATAATGCTGTTTTGGAGAACTGACATGCGTCTAACACTGAGCATATTCACTCAAGTTTGAACTGCATATGTCACAATTTCCCAATGTTCTTGCATGTTTGCTCAATATTCTGACAGTAAATGAGTCCAAGAATGTTCATCCTTTTGACAGATCTTAACCGTGAAAGTCCTTTAAATTCTCTCTCTGCCCAATTGCTTTTCCCCATAATTACCTTGATTAGAGCATATAGTATTATTAATCTATTTTCATTTATAGCCCCGTATAGTGGATCATGAAAAATATAATATATTGCCGTTGAAAATGCCATTATCTAACTGATCTGCCGACTCTAGATATATCCATTCATGCAGATCATTTCTTCAGACACTACTCCTACAAGCTTTTGCATAAAATTTTCAGTAGGCCCTAATTTTGGGGGGAGCCCCACTATATACAGTACGTCATAGATGAAGTCCATTTCGGCTTTATCATTGGCTACTTTATCTATACATAGTATTGTTAAGTCTAAATATATTTCTTGCATGTCCATCAAAATGTCTCTAATGTTATTATTACACCGAATTATATTTTTCCCTTTACCCTCTCAAAATTGAGCAGAGGAGATGATGCCCCGTATTATTATTTGTAATCTGTTGAATAGAGTTATTGGGCGCCTCTTTTCCTTTTGCGTTAATTTGATTATCCCTTACTACTGGCTTGTTGATAACTCTCCTTGATTACATTTACTTTTCAACATCTCCATACACTGGACCAGAACCTTTTATAGAATCTCCAGGCAGGCCATAGTTGCCTGGCGATTCTCGTAAGCTAATATTTCTAAAGCATCCTATTGCTCTTCTTCCTTTATACCATTATATATGGGATTTGAATTTTAACCATTTAAAGTATTTTTTGCATTTACGCAAAAGTTACTCTCGACATTTATCCTGTCTGTCAACTGGGCTAAATAATGCCTCAGAATGTATGCAAACTTTGTACATTTTACTTTCTTTACTCCTTATCATATTCCTATGAGGTAGTTCAATTGTTTCCAGCAAAATATTATAATTTTCCTTCTCTTTTCTCAGTAAGTACGTGTTTGGTTTTCCTTCAAGTATTTCATTTTTTATCTTACTAATTATATGTTTCATATTTACTGCCATATTTATTATGCGAGTCGTATAACTGCTTTAGTATTGTTTGTAGCAAGTTCAAGAACCCATACTTCTCTTTTGCTCTCCTTTGATAACAGATGACGAAAAACTCCTTATATTAATTTTTACCCATTCCCACCATTCCCATATATTTTCAAATTGGCTCTTAAGCTTCTCCACCAATCTGAAAAATTCTGTTCAACTCCTTCAAGGACTTTTGCATTTAGTATTCAGTATTTTATCCCTTAAGTAGAACTATTGATAGTTGATTTTAACAGTACCATATTATGTTCTGAAAAGTTTATTGGGATGGTTCGGGTTACCACAGTCTCTCATTTGAAGCACAAAGGAGGAACTTTATTTTGCATAACCCAAAACTAACAGATTATTGTTATGTCTTCATAAATAGAGCAATTCCGAACCAAAGAAATCACCCCTTTCCTTTAATTCTTTGTTCCAGCAGAGGCATAAGTATATGATAAAAATGGGTATGATGTAGTCATTATGTTTTACCCTGATTCCTAGAATACGACCATAAACATCCGTTTCTCTTCATATTACCTTTATATCCTTCCCTTTGGTTATGAAAAATAAAGTTCCTCCTTTGAACAGTAAAGCGGGATAGAAGGCGATTTCACACTTTTCTTTTAAATAACCCAAGATTTCAACCCTTTTAACATTATGTTCTTGTAACATTGAAATGTCAGTCATGAAAATAAGTAAAATATGCGCCGAAGAAACAATCGGGTTTTCTGTACATTGTATAATCACGGCTCCGGAAAATAGATCTATCTTTCGGTGGTCGAGATATAATGTTGCATGAGCCGGGGCCCATGAAACTTTAACCTGGACTATATCGTTGCCAGACGCATGACTATGGCTAACTTTAACCTTAAATAAAAATGCTTAAAATATAGTAAGGCTAGAGGGCTGCAATTTGGAATGCTTGATGACAGAAGTGTGGATGATCAACATACCAATTTCCATCCCTCTAGCGTCAGTAGTTTTTAAGATCTGAGGGCGGAAAGAATAAAGGGCGGACGGACAGACAAAGCCGACGCAGCAGTTTTCTTTTCAGAAAATAAAAATAATAAATTATAAACCTTAATTTGTTTATCTAAGTTATTTATGTTTAATACTCTGCTTTAAAGGGCGACCTTTATTTTTCTGTTTCCTTTGAGAAATGATGATATGACATACTCCTTTTTTCTCTTTCCTTTTCTCTGGTCCCAATACCTCTCTCGTAAAGCTCATTTTGCAAGACTTTTTCAAGTTAATGTTCCATTGCATCTCTTGACTTTGTCCTTTCTGAGTAGTAAAATCAAAATCATCTCCTCGATTATCTCTTCTTTTATCTTCTTATCTTCCTTATTTTGTATTTCCATATCAGATATTTCTTCCTAATGAACGGAAGCCTTTATTTCATAAAATGTAACTCTCATTATAATAGGTTTTCTTCCTGAAAAGTGATACCCCCAACAATCGCTATTTTCATTATTAGTTCCTATAACTATTCATTTTTCTATTTGTCCACCTGGCTCTTTAGTATTTTTCTTAATAATAGTATTCATTGCAAATTGTTAAAATTACACTTACTTTATTTGCATTTTCTTTTAGCGCATTATCATTATAATACATAGCTACTGTAATACTATCTCGCTCTCCTCCTCCATACTAGTGTTCCCCAAAGAGATTTTGATCTGTAGTACGCAACGTAGATATTTAACTCCTATTGCGGTTCATTGCCCTTTACCAGTCGTTATTCAGGTTCATCTTCTCTACTGATGGGAAAATCTATCTCATCAGACACATTTAACCTAGAGCTTATTTCCGTTTCGGAGTTCACATCCATATGGTCTTCCCTGTCAAATTTAAAAAAGTTTTCTTTTGGCCATGCTGTTTAAATGTTTGGTGTGACCTCTCATCTTAACTGAAAATGGAATATTAGATTTAACGATCATTTTAGCTATTGTATCCTGATACCATTTAACAGCGCATCAGCCTTGTTGTATGTGAATTTGTTGTCTTATGGATTTAGCCTCTCCATATTTATTTGGGGGGGCCGGTGGTGGGGGGTGGGGGGGGGGGGGGGGGTTGCAATCACTCATCCGCCAATTCGAATGGGTAAGTTTTTTATATGTGTGCGGTTCCGATTGGCATCCTGCCTCCCCACACTGTAAAAACCACCCAGTCGAATTGGATGATTGTAATAGACAAAAAAAAAAAAAAAAAAAAAAAAAAAGTCGTTACCAAGTGGAATGCTAATGGCTCTAAAGAAATTTTTGCCTGTGACACATTTCCCGAGAAGCCTTTGCTTTTACTGAAGCAACAAGGAAATCAATACGACAGACAGAATTAGAATCGTTGGCCGCATGTAGTACTCAGGGAGCAGCTACATGGTGCGCCACGTGACCGAAGCCAAATACCTTGTTTCTTCTCCTTTCTCTTTCTCCGTTAGAGAAAAATACGTGACTTTTGTCTTGCTCCCAATGCCGTTTTTGAGACCTTTCTCCCGTAACGCTTTTTTCTTTTCCTGTGTTTATGAACATCCACTCGTCGAAGCCAATAGTCAAGGCCACGCAGAAATGTGACATATCGTTTTGCCATAAAAGAAAGCTAAGCGCGTATTTGCAGTGAAAAACGCTGTGATACATCAACATTTAAGGTAAGGTAGAAATGAACTTCAATGTCGAAAACGATTTGCAGACATTGGCAACGGGAGAGATGATATCAGGGTTGGGGTGGATTTTCCAACACCGAGATGATCTCGGCGATAGAGCCATGACGGATGAAGCTTTAGCTACCGATCCCCTGAAAAATCACTTCCCAAACAGCCACCAGGAAGGGGTTAACCACCTGAAACGAGAAAAAGGAAGATGATTCTCCTGTGCGCGTCTTTGAAAGGGAGCCAAATTGAAGGAGATAAACATTCAACGCCGTATGGTGATGCAACTATGGCTTTTCTTCGCTAAAGTCCTTAACACTCGTCTGCTTTTGTCCGAGAGTCAGTCAATGAATACTTTCTACAGAAGTTCAAATTAGCACATACGATAGTTTGAAAATAACTAGATTTCTGTGTGCAAAATAAAAAAAAATTGTCAAATGAGCTAGACATTTTGGACATGATCTTCCAAGTACAAATAAGTTTCAGTCTGTTGTTGTTAACTTATTTACTTTATATATATATATATATATATATATATATATAGATATATATTATATATATATATATATGTGTGTGTGTGTGTGTGTGTGTATGCATATATAATATACATATATATATATATATATATGTATATATATATATATATATATAATATATATATATATATATATATACATGTATATATAGGTATATACAGACGTGTATGTGTTTATTATTGATATAGCTAAGTTTATTTTCCTTCATATTTAAGGCCTAACTAACATACCCCTTACGTGAAACGCTCCTCTTGTTGATGATTTGAAGGTATAATGGTGAGTTGTAAATATCATCCCGTCCCGTCAGAAAAAGAAAAAAAAAACGCGTTTTATTTACACGATGTGTTTTCATCAAAGATGGTCTTGCTCAGCAGGGTACGTTTTCCTCCAGCAGGTGCAGTTGAGCCGGCGCCCTACTACTGCTACCCTGCAGCTGCGTCTGCATACAGAAACAATGCAGTTTGTAACCATTCCAACTCACTTTCGCTAGCAACACAAAGCACCAACATTGCGAAACTTACACGGGGGAGGCCTCTAGGTGATAGAGTTACATTACCTTCTTCTGTTATCGGATAAAGCTGCGATTCGCCACTATTTCCTTGTTTAATAAAGTTTTGCAATGAAATCCATATTTTACGAAGCTGCCAAATGGGAGAGAGAACGAGAAAGAGATAGAGTTGGTGAGTGAGGGAAAGAGTGTATGTGTGTGTGTGTGTGTGCAACTTTATGTATGCTAGAACTAGCCAAATGCAACTCAAGTTAGGAACAATGTTACACCCCAATCGCAGTGTAATATGGAAAAAAAAATCAAGAAGTAAAGAACAAAGGATACAGTGTGAGAGAAATAAGGATAAACAACTGAGCCTCCTCAGTTAACCACCAAAGTTCCAGTGTCAACTAAATGACAAGGAAGATCATTCCGTAATTTGATCACAACTTGAAGAAAACTTCTAAAAAAACAGTTGGGCAGGAACTTTGCCATGAAAATGCAAGAGCGCTAATAGAGTATTAAGTGGCAGATAGAATAGTGTTAGAAGATCGTATTATCATAAATGATCCGAATTATGGAAAATTCGGTATGACATTTGCAAACCTTGAACAACGGTGCCAGAAATTAACACATATACCCTGAATAAAAACTTTTTGTAACTAAAGTGTTTATCCAACAATTTGAGATGAGTCGATTGCTGAAGACCAAACACGACAGAATAAATGATTTTAAAAATTCTTCAGGATCTATAGGTCTTCTCAGATCTTGGGAAAATTTTCTATATGCGTTTTTTTTTTTTTTTTTTTTTTTTTTGTAGTGAAGGAGACGGGGGCCGGATATCTGTTTCAAAAGTGAATTTGCTTTCAAGAACACTTAAAATTCTAAAGGAATTACACGTACTTAAATGAATTTTGTCAATGACAAGATCTGGGAAGGAGCTACTTCAATAACCTACACCTGCTAACAATTGTACTTTGATCTTGTTACGTTTCAAGTTTATTCCCAGTAATTTGCAACATGCATAAGTTCAGCTAAATCTCTATCGAGAAAATGAGCACCCAATGATCAACAATCAGGCGTTGGGATGGATCAGTGCAGATTAAAGTTGCATCACCTGCATCTCTGACACTCATGTCCTTTGCGAAAGACAAAATGTTAACTAAAGATTATATGATCATTTTTAGTATAGACACTCGGAGGTTTTACCGACAGATAATCAAAGGTTCAGGTAATATTGAAGTTAGGGAAACTGGACAGTACGTTTTCTTCACTATCTCTGTTATTGCCATCTCAAAAAAAAAAAAAAAAAAAAAAACGTTTTTTATGTGGCCGTTGCGGAACGTTCTCTGGCACGTTTTTGCTAAAGGTTTTCGGCATTCAATAATTTATCGTCATTATTGACTCAACTGTATCCTTCATTTTTTGTCTAGGCATTTAATGATTTGTGTATTTATATTATTTTCATTTCTCTGTTTTTACCTATTAAGAAAGACTCAAATATTACTTTTTCCTTATGCTACTTGACAGCTTTCCATCCTAAAGAGACAATTAAACTTCAGTCAAAGAGCAATTGTTTGTTCACGTACTTAATCTCCCCTATGGTCGTGATCTGAATTTATCATTTCATATCTTTGTGGTCCAGTAACACCATAACCTAAATTGTTAAAACATCATATATCCAACGAATAGGATAACCAACCTGATTTCTATACTAGTCTATTCTCATAGTTTCTCCTTATCTTTCTGAAAGGAATAATCAGTACCAAATATCAGCAAATGAGTTTGTCTATAACGGAAATCATGGCCCATAAGAGGATGAAGAAATTCTCACAATACTGACTTGAGCCGTTCGTTTGGATTCTGGAAATCCATAAAACTAAAAAGGGATAACTGAAACTGTAAAAGCCTTTTTAAAATATATAATGAACAATTTACTTTTTGACGGGAAGGTTCAACACAAAGCAAACTTATACAACAGGGCCGATATCTCATAACGATTACAAAAATGTTTTATTAACCGCCATTGCAAAAATGATGTTACTAAACATCTGCCTTCGTGAATAGATCCTACTCATCGTGGCTATAAACTAGACATAAACAACATGGGAAGTTCGGGGTCATTGACCCATTCTTTGAACTGATTTGGTGCCCATTTGTGACGTACTGAAAGTTAGATTCTGAGTAAAATATTCAGTGTATACCTATATAGTGTTGTTATTTGTGCTATTGCCATAAACGTAACATAAAGAGACCTCAATAATTAGAGCCGCGTCAACACCTGAAGGATTCCTTACGCAATTGTAATATATTTCTTAATTGTCTATTGCTGGTTAGCAGAGAGGTGATTATCCTATGCTACATGTCCCCTTGTACATTCCAGCTTTGACTAGAAGGATTTAATTGTGAAAATGAGCTAAATGCATATTCTTTTTCAATGTTTAGCTATGAGCAGTCCTTGAAGGTATCAATAATGCTCAAGCTCTTGTAGGCTTTATACATTCAAAGAAATATCACCAGGTAATGTCATAGCATACAGTAATACTACGTCCTAAGAGTCTAACCCAGTTTTCCGCTCTCAGGTAAGTAACTTTTGTCCAATGCCCGTTTCTCTGAGATAATTTTTGGAAGCAGGAAGTATTTGATAATCGATTCTCTAATACTTTTACGCAGTCTGCTATAGGCTAATAATTAAGAATTATCCTTCTGATTGTTGTGTCCCTTAATCGATAACCAAATATAACACTTTCAGAGATAAAGCTCCAAAAGATCAAAATTAATGCTTAAAAGCAAAATAAGGTAGTACTAGTTTAAATCCAGCGTTTAATCATATGACTTGCCACACGCTTCGAACATTGATGAGACTGAAACTGCCGAGAGGAATTTTATGTGCATATATATCAGTTCTAAACTTTATGAAAAAAATTATCATGTTAAAAATTAAACTCTGATGAAACTTGCAACAAACCTTAGCAGTTTCTGTAAACGGCGATAGGTCGTAATGAAGACTGAAACAATTTGCCAAAAACAAAAACGAACAACTGATCGAGAGAATCACAAATCGCCAAAAACAAAAACGAACACTGATCAAGAGAATCACAAAATCGTGATGCTTCGCCAATTGGCGATTCCACAATACGCACCAGAGACGCTGACAGCCGGTATGTGCAGACAGAAAGAGCAGCACTTCAATTTTTCCAAGAGTTTAAGGTACCTTAGAGGACTCTGATCTCTTTGGCCTTGTGGTTAAACAAGCTGAAAGCGGCCTGTTAATGCAAGCATTCGGACATTGGCATTCTGTTGAAGTTTTGTGTTCGTCACGTGGTCGTGAGAGAGCCTACCTTCTGTTAGAAGAACAGTAGAGCAATCTATCTACCACTGGTCTTCCGCCCTCCTGATCTGATATTACAGTAAATGAATCATGATCTCCGGAGAACTTGTGCGCATCTAGATACGATTGCTTCAATCTTTATGAAGATTGTCAAGCCTTTTGAAGAGCAAGAGATACCCAAATATTGTGTTACATTCAAGTAATCATTAGATTAATTAATCAGCCTGAATTGTAAACATCAATATTTGAAATTGATGAAATTCATCTGTAGATAAGTCAAATGATTTTGGAAAAGAGAACAGCAGCATAAAAGATGCGTAAGATATGCACAGGTGAACTGTGGAATTTTTATACATATCAGTGAGAACAATCATGTATACTATCAACTGGGAAGGATAAAAAACTACAGAGTATTCTAACAATGCAAAGGAAAGGAATATCATTGAATCTAGTTTTATATAAACAAAACATTACCGCCATAATATGAATATCAATCTAGGCATGTATAAACTACGAGATCCTATGATTTCAAAAGAAATTTGTAAAGCGTTTAACTTTCAAGGAAGTCAGTATATATGTATGTATGGCTAAAGAATTAAAGAATTATAATATTTGAAACATGACATGGAGTCACTACCACTAATGATTATTTTCGACCCTCCGTCTTGACACCTGCCAGGTGTGGAGTTGTAGCCTCCTACAGTCTGTATGTTTGTCGGTACTGTCCCGTAACCCGTATATGTATATTGTGATTTTTACCACTAGCACTAATGAGTTTTGTCGCCACTCCCCCTTTGCCCTTTGACACCTAGCAGGTGTGGATTCGTAGACTTAAACAATTGTGTATGCTTGTCCCTACTGTCTTGTAGTATATAAATTGCTATTTCTACCACAATATATCAGTCCTCCGCCACAGGCTTGGGAATAAGGTCGAAACCAGTCAGGACCAAACCCAAGTCATATATTTTTCACCTTTGGTGATGTATGACAAAGCTTATTCGTGCTAGTGTTAGAAATCACAATATACACGGGACGGTACCGACAATCATACAGACAGTTGGAGGCTACAAATTGGATTTATAAACCCTTTCCATCAACCTATCATCCTCTATTCTTTCTTCCTGAAGAAACCCATCTCAAAATCCTCTGAGCTATCCTTTTACAGACACCAAAATTTCAGTTTTCTGTCCGCCCTCAGCTCTTAAAAAGCTTTGAGGCTAGAGGGCTGCAAATAGGTATGTTGATTATCCACCCTCAAATCATCAAATATACCAAATTACAGACCTCTAGCCTCAGTAGTTTCTATTTTATTAAAGATTAAAGTTAGCCACAGATCATGCGTATGGTGTCAGCCGCCGATGCATCTTCACTTGACCGCAACTGAGGAGCAACTCAGTGCTACCTGGTCGTAGCTGAGATTTTCTTACTGCAGCTCATCGAGATTTTCATACAGCATTAAATGCTGTACAGAAAACTCGATTGTTCTGAAGAAACTTCGGCGCATTTTTTACTTGTTTTTATATCCCCATATTTCATTTACACCACTGATGCTATCTGAATAGTTCATTTCAATTGCTTCAGTTCTTTTTTATTATTCGAAATCATCATTCACACTTCAATTCTAAAGGGAAGCTGGTCGATTAGTCATTTCGTACCTTGCCACCTAGACTTGCATGAACAATGCAAGACTCTTTCCTATCTTTTGCACACACTTTGCTGCTTTTTTAAATTTCCTCTATTCTTTGACTTACCTCTTCTCTATTACAACAAGTACCTCATATTTACTCCAAATAATCATAATAATCAACTCTTCAACTCTTCTACCAACTCCGCTAGCATGCATTGTTATATCTACCAGATTTCTATTTACCCTCACAACCATACAAGTTGCACACACTTACTGTCAACTTTCTCCTCTTAAAAACACTTTTCTATTTATTTCCTCTTTCTGGTTACCTGGAGCTCCTTTATACTGTCTATAATTAGTTCTATGCCACCTGTAAACATAAATCAATTCACATCCTATTCACAACTTATTTTCTTATTTTATAACCTCGTACCGACATCTAGGATCTTTTTTTCCTGAGTTCTCGCATCATTCCATCCAATAAATATATAGTCTGGGAGACGTAACACATCTTTGTCTCAGACCCATTTTTTCACCAGTCCTGTCACTCTCCCGTTTATTTATTAAAAGATGCATTTCACCTCTATCACTAAAACATCCTTACAAAACATTCTTAGTCTCAATGACTTACCTTCAGTGCCATATATCCCAAACACTCTTCACATTGCCTCTCTTGTGACTCTTTTGTGCCAAAGGTTTTTCTAGGTCTATGTACACCATAAACTTTGCACATAACATTCTTATGATAAACACTTACACTGGTCTTCCCTGTCAACCTACCTACCATGTATTTTGCTCTTTTTTTCAGCTTCCCTTATCATTCAAAAGCCTAATCTATGCACCTTCCCACTGTAATTCTTGAGTTTGTCCCTAGTACCTTACCTCTACACAATCTTCTCTTTATCTTTAGATTCTCTCCTTGATCGAGACAAATTCAAGTCAGGAACTCAACACTATCACCTCCATGACACAACATCTTACTTGTTTCTTATTCGCCAGCCTGCTAATTGCCCTCCTTATGCTATAAGCAATTATTTCCTCTGCATTTCTCAACACTTGACTAAAACTTCCATTTCCTGCATTCATTTCAGACGCAAAATCTCGACTTGCATATTTTTACTCTGAGATACATTTGCTCACCAACATTTCCCTCTGCATCTACTTCCATGCAGAGCAGCTTTTTAATTTCTCTAACGTTCGTGTATTTATTAACTACCTTCTTTTTCTGTCTCTTTCTTCTTCACTATCTTCTTAGTCCTCTTTTATATTTGCATGTTATTTCTTCTATCATATAACTGTATCTCTGATAATCTCCGTTTTTCATTTCACTGTACATGTTTACTCACGGGACCTCTAACTGTCCTTATTCCCTCTCCTTACTCTCCTGTATAGAGAGAAATTCCCTGCTACCCTGGGACACCACCAGAGAATTTTACCAATTTTTGCCCTTCTCTTTTCCACATCTTTAGCTTTTCTTTTTTAACACTAACCCATACTTCATCCATTTTCACCTTTTACGCGCTGTTCCCTTCCTTCCTCATCTCACTTGTCTCAGTTGCATTTACAGCTACATTTTCTTAACTTTTTATTTCATTGCAAGTCGATGAGCAGCAGTGTTTATGTGGTCCCACTTACTAGCACTGTCGAGGCAGTGGGTTTTAAGTGACTGGCTGTATGTGTGTGTAATTGCATATATATATATATATATATATATATATATATATATATATATATATATATATATATATATATATATATATACATTTAACTCTCTTTATTTCTAATTCCTTTTCCATTATATTCCTCGACCATCATTACTCAATATTCTTTTACTTCTTTCTACCTGCAGACAGTGCCAACTGCCAGTTTAAATGTTGAATCACTTTTTACTCATGTCTCTGTGGAAGAAACTATCGATTATAGATCAATTTTTTCCTGAGTCAGATTCTGTTTTTAACAATCTAAATGCATGTTTTTTAATGCTCTTTTAGAACTGGCAGTGCGTGAAACTCCCTTTGTTTTTCATGGCAAACTTTTAAAACAAACTGGTATATCGATGATGCGTTCGCCTTATTTAGAAATAATTTTGATACTGACTCTTTATTGCATATGCTAATACTAAACGTGAGAACATTGTCTTCTTTAAACGTTCTTATTACTAGGCAAACTGATTCTTTTAATACTTCTGTTCTTTGAAAAAAAAACTTAACCGGTTTAGGATCCAATTACTCTTGCCTTTACAATTTTCAACTTAACTATAATCTTACTCTCATCCACAAGTCGTTTTTTTATTACATGGAACTGACAATTCTTCCATCATAAAATTAATTTGCTTTGTGAAAATTTTACGAATAACTGCTTCCCATAGACTTCATTTTTTAATAGCACCAAACCTTCTACACTACAGTACCGAAATTAGCTTTTTTCCCAAATTCCCTTTTTTACACGGTGGCTCTTTTCGAAAAAGGTTCACACAAATCGTTCATAAACATTATGGTGCCATTAATCTAAAATTAATCCCAAAACAAACCACTAACGATTGGTTCCTTTTCAGATAAAAAAAAATCTATTAAACTCATTTAACTTCGAACGTGGTATATAAGTATACTTGCACAAAGTGTAACTCTGGGACATATTATGTTGGATCCACGAAGACGTTACTGAGGGTCAGAATCGACCCTCGTCGTAGATTAAGTTCTCATACTGACTGTAGGCTCTCCAATCCCGAACATTCTAGCATTAAAAACCATTCAAAAATCTGTAAAACGTATATTGAAAGAAATTACTTTTGTATTATATGCCAAACGACTAATGCTTACGAACTACGTATCCTGGAGTCATTATTTATTAAACAACGGACCCCCCACTTAAATACCCAGACCTCCTTTACTCTGCTTTACCTAAGCTAACTTTTTATTATACATTCTGTCTTATGTTTTCTTTGTATAAGGCTGGTTAGCGTCTCTGGTCTTGTTTCTGTATTTTTTATCTGTTTTTATCTGGTTTTTATCTGCACTGTGGCAATGCTTTTTATTGATTTTTAGAGGAATTTTTAGATCAATTTTATTCATTATTTAACAAATTCCCTGATGATGTAATAACGAGTTATTACAAACCGTGTGTGTTTGTGTGTGTGTGTGCGTGCGTGTGTGTATATATTAGATAAATTCAAATTGAAGGACAACATTTGGAGTCGAAGTTTGGGAATGTGGATCTGTTTTCGAGCCACATGCTTCTTATTGTCACCTTCAAAGAGAATGCAGAACCTTTCCTGCAAATTCTATTGGCAGAAGTTCTGAGCTGATTAGCACCGTTAACAAACAACATAAAGAGCCTTAGATGTTTGCTACGCGTGCATCTCGATAACTTTTCCTTCGTGATTTAAAACACACTTCGACACCTTCCCTTTTTCAACTCGCTCTAGCACGCTTCCTTTCTCTACCTTCCCCAAGCTCTCTCTCTCTCTCTCTCTCTCTCTCTCTCTCTCTCTCTCTCTCTCTCTCTCTCTCTCTCTCAGCAATTTATCTGTATTTAACTCACTTTGTCTCTGCAGTTCCTTCGCCTCACCTGAGGCCAAAAAATCCGCCACTAAGGAATCTGATATGTTCAAGAAATTCTGATATAGCCAGAGAATATAGAAACCTGGCAGTACTCTGTTCTTATAAAAAGATAGATAACCTAGATTCTGCGTCCATCAGGCACGGTAAGGATAGAACGTTTCCAAACAAATTTAAACATCCAGACTTTACTAATCAAATCTGTACAGAAATAACGCCATGAGAGCAGACACACTATAACCTGACTTCCTTTATCTCAAGTGAAACTTATACCCTACCAACAAACAAGGCTTCCACCTAAATCCAACTTTGTGCCAGACAAAGACTGCTGTATACAGCAGAGTTAAATATCGCCAAGTGCGATTAAACAACGAAGCAAATCAGATAGAGGAGGAAGCACATAAATAATCAAAGCTCCAACCATCACATGTGACGAAAAGAGGCTCAGAGAAACAAAAAGTGAGAAGGAAGGTAAAACAAACTACTTAGAAAATGAAAGAAAAAGTGACAACCAAAAAAGATAGAGCTGCATCTTGAAGCAAAAGAAAATCCAAAAGCATATTCAGCACATACGAACAGTAAAAAATACCATTCAAGAATTCAACAGGACATTTAAACGATGAAGATGATCAGGTTATCTTTATTGATTCGGGTACAGCAGATCTACTTCATTAATACTTACCACTGTGTGCACTGAAGAAAATACTTCAGAAATTGTTAATGTCCAAATAAAATATTTAAGAAATAAACTGTTAAAAAAAATAGAAATAAAAGAGGATATAGTCAATATGAAAACGAAAAAGTTAGGCCGAAACAAGCCCACGGGTCCATACGGGTTCCATTAGGAGGTAATAAGAAAAACAGAAGTTATTCCTTAATTCTGCGACATTTACAAACCATATTTGAGGAAAAGAGAGCCAGTGAAGGATTGGACCAAGAAACTACAGGCCTTTACCAGCCTTTCTCCTGTTCCTGGGATGATTCTAGAATCTATCATAGGAGACGACATAACGAGACATAGTTTTAGATAGTCCTCATGGATTTTGTAATGGAAACTTACACTTAACTAAATCTTATAGACTTTTGTGATGTTTTGTATGTACGATCATACCACTGTAATCGATGATTATACTCGAGTTGTATTTCCATAAAGGTGTCACGTAATCATTAAGCTAATTCTTTAATGTTATGGTTGTTTAGTATCTGTGCTGCATTCCAAAATTTCGGGTCTATAAGTAGTGCATAGAGAACTAAAGAATGGATGTCTGGCTTGGTCTGTCCCATAGTTTTTGGCATAACTCTAATGACTCCTACCTTCATTTCCTATGTAAATTCTTATAATTTCTCGCTCTCAAAAAAAAAAAAAAAAAGAAAGAAAATAAGAATCTCTCTCTCTCTCTCTCTCCCTCTAAGTTTCATTCTCTCTCTCGCTTCTTCTCCACTCTCTCTCTCTCTCTCTCTCTCTAACCAGTAACTCAGATTAAAAAAAAAAATAAACAATGCAAATATCTTACCTCTGTGACTTATGGCATTTTGGCTTGTACCCTGAGAATATGTGGAATATCTTAAAATGTTCAGAAATTCTTGAGAAAAGAATCCCAGTTACATACGGCACTAATGCTTATTATCTGCTAGTGAAGCAGCTCTTCATAGAAAGAAACAGTAAATAATACACATCACTCACTATATTATTTTTACTCCAGAATAATGATGGCAATAACATCTTATGACTACACTGCCGCTGATTGCACCAGAACAGGCAGATAAGAAAACAGACCACCTACATGACTCCCCGGTGTTGACCTGAGCTCATGACAAGGAGGCTGCATTGCAGATGCCAAGTTGAGATTGTCATGACACCGTCTTTGTTATTGTGGATGACTAATGCCTAGGCTGGCTTTGCATGTGATGTCAGCGAAAGTTATCCAGAGACATCACGTCAACAGGTCTCCTCATCTGATGATATTGCTCCTTTGACTTCGCGACTACAAGGCCACAAAGAGGAAAATAAATAACTCGCCTTTTGGCAATACTCAAATTGCATAATTGTGAGAAATAAAACTCTTAAACCAAACTGTTATATTCAAGTTCCTCAGATGTTTGTAAAGCTGCATGTTTTTCAGTTTGAGTCATGGCACCTGACTTTAGATTGTTAACATCTGTTCTAAGCATTTATTGGCCTGTATCAACTTCTCTTTTAATGTGGTTTTTAAATGGGGTTGAAAACATTCACAAGTCTTCTTAAAGAATTTAGAATAAATTCATGAACACATTTTCTACACGTTCAAAACAGTTTTTTTAAGAAAACAAAGGTTGCAAGTAATGACACTTTTTCCGGCTTAATTCCAAGCTACCGAGAGCATTATTCTGTAAAATATTTTATGAGTTAGGTTGTATTGTACTAGTCATAACTTTTGCAGTCATTGTTCCTACAAACAGTTATATCTTTAATCGGCTTTATTACTTTTTTCTTCACAAATCTGATCTAAAAGGAATAGAAGAATGAAGGAAAATGTGAGACTTAGTACCAGAAAAGAAATTGAAAGAAAGAATTAATGATTTAACTCATTAATAGAAATACACTGGTGAGTTCTTCGTACTTTCGTCTTTTTACGTCACGGTGTGTATTATTTTGCTAAAGTGCAATAAACTAATGCCGCTTGCCATATTTTCAGTAGATAACTTGCTTGTAGTGCGCTGCTATTCTTGTTTTGGTATCCATGACGTAATGTGAGGCAGTGGAGAAATACTGCCAGTCTAAATCTCTTTTGCGAGAAGGAACTGATGATGTTATGAATTCCGTTTGCTACTGCCTTATAATGACATAACTCAAATATTCTGATTTTATTCCATGACTTTTTTCCAAGTAGGCCAAAAAACAAATATTTTATCTTAATACTGTGCAGGTTAAAGCATATTTAAGATGTTGCCAGATAAAAGTGTGAATGTAAATGTAGTACATCTCTGCCTGTCCCTAAGAATGAGCCATCTGGCTGGTTCCAGGGATCAAAAATAAGTTTTCACCTCCAAAAACCTCAAGCTTTTCAATAAAGGCAGATTACATCCTTGAGTCAATCCCAACACGTTTCCCCTGCATCTACCAGCTGCTAGTCTTGGTGTTCTTGCTGTCACCTGCTTTAGCCAGACAAGCCCTCAGATTCCTCAACAAGCTACTGTACACATCAGCAAGGGTGCCTTAGATGAATCTGTGTTCCTCGTCACACTTCAAGAACTCATGTCACTTCTCACACCTCTAGAGGTCGATTCTGGAGGTTAACCACAGCTGACCAACCTCACCAGGGAGATTTGGCTGCACTACCTCCTAATTAATATCGACACCATCCTACCTAGGGTTGCAGGTACACTAATGGTAGACCTCCTAAAGAAGGAAATTGAGTTGCTGGAATCCTCCAAAGCCTTGAAACACATCATACATGCAATCTGTGATACCCGGCAAAATTATCACAATGACAAAAAGGAGGCAAATGCCACACAGAAATAGCCATACAAGCTGCATCTGAAAGGGTACCCCAATCATCCAGTGCAGTGCATTTATCATCACAAATTTGGAAAAGCTGCAAGAAACTGTGCTCCTGGCTGAAGCTGAAGAAAAAATGACCACGGCAGCCAACCAGACAGGTAATGTTGGGCATCATGGCACCTCTGGATGCCTGTTCATCCAGATTTTACTTCACCAGCTCCTCCTACAGCAGGAAATTCCTGGAAGATAAAGGTGCCTCCAGGTCAATTATACTAGTATAACAAAACAACTGCCAACAAGCCCCCTAATACCAGCTGCAGCTTGCAGCCCCAACAGTAGTCTCATAGCATCCTACATGCACCAAAACCTCACCCTCCACCTGAAGGGAAGGAAATATAGATGGAAGTCCAGTGTCACCAATGTCCCAATGCCCCGACTCTGTAATGACTTCCACAGGATCTGTGGACTACTCATGGATACCAATTATTGCTGCCTTAAAATGTCTTCCTTCCAAACAGGGCAACTCGCCCTTTCATGGTGCACAAACAACCACCCACCTCATCAGAAATGACCACCAACCAACGTCACCTCCTGCAGAAATTCCCAAGTTTATTCTGGCCAGAATTGAATTTCATCAAACTCCAAGTTTACTCACCAGACACAACATCCTCTGAAAAATCAAAACAATAGGTCTCCTGGCACATTCCACAGTTCTGCCACCTACCACTAGGAAAATTACTCACAGCTATAAAAGCTTTAGAAGAGATAGAATGGCTGGGCCTCTGACAGAAGGCCTCTAGTCCTTGGCCCTCACCACCCCACAGAAACAACAAACATGATGGAGCATGGTGCCCTGGGAACACTATAGGTGATAAATCTTCAAAAAGAACCTAACCATTACCCGCTTCCGAACAGGTGGACATCACATTCTGCTCTACAAGTTTGACGTAATGAAAGGGTACCTGCAAGTACTATCCCCAAAGAAGATATCTGGCATACAGGAATTGTCATGCCTTTCAGAATATGCACCTTTAATTAGTCAGCATCCATCCTCCAGAATATAGGAGCTACACTCCAGAGCTTGACTAATGACCTCTCTTTCTGCATCTGTTACATCTACAACATGCTGTTCTCTAAAAACCAAGAACAATACAAACAGTATACGAGGGCTGTGCTATTCCTTTAATGAGGCAAAGGCTAAATTAGGACACCCTCCAACAACTTTCTGGGTGATTGCATTAATGAGAAAGGCATACATACTTTCTCCTTAAAGGTGTTAGCTTTCCGCAAATACTCCCGAAGACCAAACAAGAGTTTCAAGAGTTCACAGAAATGGTAAATAGAATTGCTACCAAAGAATCTTTTCCAACCTCGCTATAATCATGGCCCCATAATTTTATTGTTCAGGGTGCATACTTACGCACTCTTCCACAATACTGATGTAACAAATTACTGATATATAATATGGTACATTAAAAAAGATGATCATCCAGAATCACCCTCAAATCGATGGAACCGTGATGGCCATTTGCAAAACACTGTGGAAATCTCAGACAATTTTGCTCTTAGAACTCTGTTGTCTATAGAAGAGTGCCATATTTGCAGATGTCATTTATAAGGTCTGGCCAATACTGCAAGAGAAAATTAATGTCCAAGATGTGCCTAAGGTTCATTGGGATGTTATGGATAATCGCCTGTTTGAAATCACACTTTCTGTAGAAGAATTCCCTCTGTAGAATTTCACTGTTACAGGGTAATAGCTTCTCTTAATGTAAACAAACCATCACTTTGTTTAGCTGATTCAACCCTACCTAATCATAATAGAGTTCTAGTGGAAATTTTTTCACACGGTACAGATGAAAAAAGATTGAAGCAAAATTATATATCTGAGTCTGAATGCACAAGTTGCCATAGCCCGCTCACCTGAGTGGCAAATAATGGTGTATGGTGAAATAGAACTGTAGTTGTTAGTATACAAGCAGAGAATTTAAAACACTAAATTTAAGTGATTTGATTACCTGACAAATTTCTGAAAGAAACAGAAGTCCAGTGGACACGGCAATCTGTTACAACATTCTCAAGCATGATAAGGTTTTACTTCTTAAAAATCAGTCTAAATCACACTAGACCTACATTCAGATCCTCTCAAACCTAATCATCCTAAATCTAACTGAATGCATGCTCTCCTTGAATAAAGCAAAGTTCCATTTGTTCTCATAAGTATCACACATGACCTAAAAGATAAGGCTGACAGAACTGAGATGGTATAAACTGTGCACACCTGGCAACATGATGCATAGTGCTACTCCCATATTACGGTTGCTCCCCTTCATAGGAACTATACTCAGGAGACCATGAGACATATTTTTGCCGTTCATATTGACTTTCTGAGCACCGTAGGAACAGACCCCGCTATTTTTTGCTACGCAGATATTCTTTTAGATAAACTGAAAACCACTGTTAGGCGTAACGCGTCCTCTCTGATCACTTGACTAAGATAGTGCAGCATCCGGCTATTCCAAAACCCCTTAAACAGTGAAGAAGGAATATAATTTGATTTGCGGAAATGATGGGACAATGAGCCTTCTGCCGTTTATTTTCCTTTTTTTATTATCATTATTACGGGTGACCTCAGTATGCTACCTATTCCTGTTTATTTCTTAAGCACTTTGTTCAATATTGCTATTGTCACTTTGTATATAAATATTATTTCTATTCCTCAGTATATACTTATATACTGGGATTTTTTATTGCTTTGTTGTCCACGTCCAGTGAATGGTGGTGGTGTTTGTTGACATTCTTATGTCCTGTTATGTATGTTCCGGCTATGATCTCAACATTGCTTGTTTTGTTTCTCTTTTGGTTTCATAAAACTGCCGATGATGCTGTTGTCATCATCATTCTTAATGCCAGGAAATATTACAGCAGCTTTAATGTCTCTTACCTAGAACAAAACTCAATATCATTAGCCAACCCATCGCTGCCATTTTTATCTGTGTTACAGATACCTGCATACCATATCTGTATATTTCAACCTAATTAAATCTAAGTTTTCATCTTCATTACCAGTGTATGAGTGTAGTAGTATAATCATTTTTCTTTCATGGAATCTTTATTTTTCTAAGTTTATATTACCTTGAGCTGAAATAACGATTATGATTATTGTTATTGGGAAGACATCCCCAGTGATGTCAGTGTAAATGTATATTAAGAATATACATAAAACGTTTTATATATATACTTTTAATACATAATGACATTGACACTAGTGTGGATTTCGTCACTCATGCGATTATTATTATCATTATTATATTATTACTATTATTATTATGCTATCAAAGCAAGGAAGGGTATCCATGGATGATAGTGCAATGACGAGTAGTGAGTGATATGGGCGTGGGAAAAGCTGGGTGTAGGGGCGGGGGGGCGGGGTTGAGTATAATAAAGCGGATGCTTTTGTGGGAGTGAGGGTGTGCATGGGTGGTACTACATGGGCGGTGTCTGATGACAAGTGAAGGGAGTACACGTCATTGATAATTGACTGACGAGCAAAATATTGCGTCGTAAAATTTGATCTTCTAGAACGTTTTTAAAACTTGATTATTATCTATTTGTTCTTTGTTTGCAATTGTTTACTTGTTAATAAGGCTATCTATATTCATTTGCTGTTGTTATCTCTTTTCCTATTCTTAGTTTTTATTTCTGGTTTTCTTCTATTCTGAGTGTCATTGTGGGTATCGTTTGAATGTTGTTATTCCTATAAATATAGATGAATAAAATACCCAAATATCATCATCGAAATATATTAGAAGAATCAAAGAGATCTTTCGAAGACTCGCTCGGATGTCCCCAATATTCAACTCTCTTATGAGAATTACACAAGAAAATAAGAGTTTCTGACTTATCTTATATTTCCTAGTGATTAGGAGAATTTAGAAATATCTTTACTCATGGTGAATATACATCCTTGTGGAATGCCTCTACAGAGACAGTAATAACCCTGAGAGAGAGAGAGAGATGGGGGGGGGGGGGGGAAGAGAGAGAGAGAGAGAGAGAGAGAGAGAGAGAGAGAGAGAGGAATATTTCTTTCGATTGGCATTCCGTAGCAGGTGATTACAGGAGATTTTCTGTGGCTTGTTTACGGCCACAGCTCTTCTTGCGATTGTGGGACGCAAGCTCCGCAGGTGGCTCTCAAGGAAGTCTTTGTTCTCGATGACTGTCTCAGTCTCTGGTGCAGCCAAAATCAATATTGATCGTCACAGACTCAGTCTTTTCATCCTCTTCGAATGTTTATCTATCTAGCTTTTCATCTTTTATTGATATATTTATATATATATATATATATATATATATTATATATAATATATATATATATATTTTATATAGGTATATATATGATATATATATATAGTATATATATATATATTTATATATATATATATATATATATCAATTCAAGCTACAAATGTCCTTGTAATATCTGGAAATTCACTTTACCTCCCAATGAATATTTTCATATATGTACCGAAGGGGAATTTTTTTAATTGATAATAATTTCGTCCCCCCATGGGATCGAACGAACCACCGTCCAAGTGGACGCGGGACGACAAAATCAGGACAGTCAGTGACGCTATCCAATCAGCCAACAGAGACGCGTCACTGACTGTCCTGATTTCGTCCCCGTCCACTTGGACGGTGGTTCGATCCCATGGGGGGACGAAATTAGTTATCAATTAAAAAATTCCCCTTCGGTACATATATGAAAATATATCATTTGGGAGGTAAAGTGAATTTAGATATTAAAGGACATTTGTAGCTTGAATTGATATATTAAAATGGATCACGGTTCGATGTGATAATTATTCATATATATATATATATATATATATATATATATATATATATATATATATAGTCATATATATATATATAATATGTGTGTGTGTGTGTGTGTACGATATATCTATGTATATATATATATATATATATATATATATATATATATATATATATATATATACATATATATATATGTGTGTGTGTGTACGTATATAATCTATGTATATATATATATATATATATATATATATATATATGTATATGTATATATATACATATATATATTGTCACAGTTGCAATGCCGGGATTAATGCAAATTTACAAAATCCAAAACTGTGGAATTTTCAAAATGTTCGCAACCTACGCAACTGCTGACTATAACATGCAGACTATGGAGAGACAAGTGAGAGTCCACCCGTTTCAGAATAACTTGAATCGTTAGCCAAGAAAAGGACTGAATATAACACGTACTCTTTTCATAAATTGCTATAATTTCTCAAAGGGAAATGGGAAGATATTAGTACAATAAAAGGAGCATTAACTAGCTCCATGGCACTGATGATGTAACTTCTCTTAATCACAATAACAAGGCAAAGTGCCACCACAATGCAAGCAATCACTTGTCCTGCAAAGAATAAGGATCACGAACTATAATTAACAAGAGCTCTACGTAGTGGAGCACTGTAAGCGAGCTTGAGAATCACTGGCATACAGGGATATGATTCCTCGATACAGGCAGAGTTGAGTGATCGGCACTGTCGATCTACAGAGGCAGGCACACAACGGGGCAGTTTAAACTAATCTGTAAAGCATTCCTGCATTTAAATACTAAGTTAATATCGATAGTTTTTTGTTTTTAAAAATGGGTACAGCAGGAATGAAATTAGGACGAAATGGTACACAGAGAATATTCTTAAATTCTTTGTTAATACTGGTTGGATAAGTAACTGGAATAACAAACATAAACATGATTGTGTGCATATATATATATATATATATATATATATATATATATATATATATATATATATATATACATGCATTATGCTACAAAATTCCTTTAATATCCTATTCGCTCTACCTCGGAATTAATATATTTTCATATATGTTAACCGAATGGGAATTTTTTAGTTGATAATATTTCGTCCTCCCGCTGGTTCGAATCCACGGGAGGACGAATTATTATCAACTAAAAAATTCCCACTCGGTTAACATATATGAAAATATATTATTTCGAGGTAGAGCGAATTGGATATTAAAGGACTTTTGTAGCTTATGCATGTACTATACGATCAATCACGGTGATGTGATAAGAATATATATATATATATATATATATATATATATATATATATATATATATATATATATATATATATATATATATATATATATATAGCGGAGAGAAAGCCAGCGTGACCTCTTAGTAATGAGGACTGGTGCAAACTGCGTTTTGTGTGGTATTAAAGCCAGTTAAACCTGCCACTCTGTGGCCACAGCCACCGTCCCCCCCCCCCCCCCAACCCCCCCCCCCCCCCCCGGACCCCCCCCCCCCCCCCCCCCGGAAAGTCTGAAATTCCACTTTAGGCAGGAATTCCCCCTGGTTGAGAATCACTGGCCTAGAAAGAAGAAATTTCGTTCTCACAAGACCTGTGTTCCTAAATTGTGTTTGAGCCAGGAATAACTGGCTCCTACACATCAAAGACCGATTTGTAAAAATAAACTGAACCTACTCGGAAGAAAAACTGTATTTAGAAGCATTTATTGTTACTTTCTTGGACAATATAGCATAAGGTAGGGTAATCTGTACATCAAAGTAAAGAGCAAACTGGATTTCTAATTTCCGAATTCTTGTCTGTACATAAGTGTATCTATAGCTAAATAACAACTTATCCGGAGGGCTTACAGTTATAAAATTGTATGATTATTATTCAAAGTGCTTAGCAGTTAATAAGAATTTTATACTTTGTAGTTGCTAGTCTATATAATTAATTTAATTTTCGTTTGTATTCTATAATTTACATTTTATTACATTTTTTAATGGAAAGTTCCTTTGTATTTTGTATTTATTTGTTACATTTTAGTAACGATAATGTCTTTATTGAGCACAAGAAAATGTTTTCCTTGTCTTAACAATATTATTTATTGTGAAGTTTAAGAGAGGAACGGCTACATAGAAATTCTCAACTTCTCAATAAATAATATTGTTAAGACAAGGAAAAACATTTTCTTGTGCTCAATAAAGACATTATCGTTACTAAAATGTTAACAAATAAATACAAAATACAAATGGAACTTTCCATTAAAAAATGTAATAAAATGTAAATTATAGAATACAAACGAAAATTAAATTCATACTATAGACTAGCAACTACAAAGTATAAATTATTATTAACTGCTAAGCATCTTTGAATAATAATTCATACAATTTATAACTGTAAGCCGGATAAGTTGTTATTTAGCTATAGATACATCTTTATGTACATACAAGAATTCGGAAATTAGAAATCCAGTTTGCTCTTTACTTTGATGTATAGATTACCCTACCTTATGCCTTATTGTCCAAGAAAGTAACAATAAATGCTTAAATACAGTTTTCTTCCGAGTAGGTTTCAGTTTATTTTTACAAATGGTCTTTGATGTGTAGGAGCCAGTTATTCCTGGCTCAAACACAATTTAGGAACACAGGTCTCTGTGAGAACGAGATTTCTTCTTTCTAGGCCAGTGATTCTCAAGGGGGCCAGGGGAATTCCTGCCTAAAGTGGAATTTCAGACTTTGGGGGGGGGGGGGGGGGGGTTGGCTGTGACCACAGAGTGGCAGGGTTCAACTGGCTCTAATACCACACAAAACGCAGTTTGCACCGGTCCTCATTACTAAGAGTCACGCTGGCTTTCTCTCTGCTAGCTTGTGTTAGTATTTTGTTGAATATTATTTGGATTCACCTTTTGAGGCTGACAAGTTTGGAAAGGGGGCTGGGAATGAAATTTTGACATATGGTGAAAGGGTGCTTGGGCCAAAAAGGGTTGAGAACCACTGTACTAGACCAACATTTTCAGACACAGTTAAGTACAGCTAAGTAGAAGACCATACTCACTGTGGTTCTGTCACGAGTTCGAACAGACTTGGCCTCCTATTTTCCGAGTCATTGTACATAAAGAACAAAAAAAAAAAAGAAGTAACTAGAGCTGATTAATAATTCATATGCCATACTGTTAACACTTGAATGTTTTATTTCTCCTAATGTACTTGACAGATGAGCAGTCATTTTTACTTTATTATTCCAAGATTTAGTTCTGAATACAATACTCGTCTGTATTGTCCAGTTTATGTTTTATTAATGTTTTGGTGCTGCTTGCCACTCGTATTTTAAATGTATTTTCATTTTGTTAAATCCAATTCCGTTAAGTTTGTTTTATTAGAAGACACCATTTTCCAGTACTATAATAATAAATAATAATAATAATAATAATAATATAATAATAATAATAAATAATACTAAGATAATAATAATAATCTATCAATTTGTAGAATGCTCAATAACCCTCGAAAGCTTCCACAAGGATGGGGAGTCTGAAAACCATAGAAAGTAGACCTAGGAGAAGGAGGTTCGAAAGTTCTTGGGACATCACTGTTGGCCACTGTCACTCAACAAATCCCTGTAATTTGCTGCAAGTTTCGCTGAAAACTGTGTTATATGCCAGGCAAGGGCTTAACCGGTATTCATTCTCCTTTTATCCCGTTTCAATCTGACGTGAGATGATGGGCACCGGCCTGTCCCCAACAACGAAGGGTAGGGAACGGATGGTTTGAAATGAGAGACGCCCTCAGATATTGAAGGCCAGTATGGTACCTACTTTGCCAAAGGAGCTTGGTGCGTAGGGCTACTGAAGACGAACGTGTGATAATTTTGTAAATATAACTTAGCGGTCACCCTGTCAGATAAGTTTATAGATGTTTATATGACTAAGACGCCGACAATACTGAGTTCATTTAATTAACTGCTCTTTCACTGGTAATCATTTGCAGCTCTTCTCTCTCTCTCTCTCTCTCTCTCTCTCTCTCTCTCTCTCTCTCTGAGAAAAATTCAATATGTATAACCGTGTAAATACTGCATGGTAAAGCATTAGCTTTTATTTTCATTTGCCCACCGAACGCCTGTATGGTGTCAGTCCAATCATCTGAAAATCCATTTAGTAGACAGCATACATATATGTGGCGAGTAAGAATAAGTATTTCAAGGAGAAAAAGAACTTGTACTGGAGAGAAGTAAATGTAGAGAATGGTTAATGATCAATAGGGTTTTAGAATCAATGACGTAAATGGAGACATACTATCAAAGAAAAAAGTCCTGAGTCAGCAGAGTAAAATTTTAACAAATTGTCTAATATACAGGATGTATAAGAAGCAGATCTGTTGAATGAAATATGTGAATGTAAAGCGGCAGAAGTAGAACAATGAGTTTTGGAGGAGGCCGCTCAACTAAGAGCTGACTCTTGGTGAGTAAGGTACTAGTGTTAGATAAGGGAGATATTCCAAAAGAATGTAACGTAGTGGAATGAATAATTGTTCCCTTGAATAAAGCGAAAGGTCTCGGATGTCAGCACGCGAATAGTATGGACATAGCATTATTTATCTAACTGGGAATATGTTAAATGGAATTCTGATTAAGAATGCAAGACCGATAGTATACAGATTGGTGATGAGGACTTGGACAGCAAGTAGCTGTGTGCATCAAGTATTTATGCAATGTGGAGATAATTAATCGAGAGTGATTACAGAGTTGCGTAGTTAAGAATTAAGTTTGAACCGTAATTAGACGATGCAATAGACAACTCTGAGAAGGACGGATGTTTGCAATTTTGTGGAATAAAATATGTTCTTTGAATGAAATGAGCAGTAAATCGGAGATAATGAGAAGATATTATACAGACTAGTCAAAGATTCTTGAATGTGAGCATGTTAAATAAGAAAGTTGAACAACATTCTTGGCACCAGAGAGGTTATGAGGGTAAATGGGTGCTTTGCAGATTCAGCGATGAATGGGATTATGGACTGACGAAGAATGGAAATGAACGATTCATTTGTTCGTTTTAAAGTAAATAATTCGGGCAATCTAGGTGACTCAAGGGTTTGAATTGCATGAAAGGAATTTATTGGCAATAATTCTCATATTAAATTATGATGTTGTCTGTGGATAAAAGAAAAAGGTGACAGCAGTTAAGATTAATTTTGTTGCGTAGTGTTTGTTCATTTCGTAGGGTTGAGTGGTGGTCACTGAGATGCAACGTACTAGATGTGGCGAAATAGTGACCCACACAGTTTTTAGGTGGTTTTGGTTGCATAGCGAACAGAGAAACTTGGTTGGTGAAAAGGGTGCATAATTCAGAAGTTTTGAAGGAAGGGGAAAAGAGAGATGAAATTAAAGATACTGACTATACTCTGTTTTTTCCATCTGTCCACCCGCCTGTGGTATTTGCATATGGTAACACTGCGTCCCGGGCTTTGGATAGCTACATTCAGCTTACATTCAACAATTATATTAATATCCTATTTCGAATATTAACGGTGTAATTCGCATACAGTAAATTATTAAAACACTTTTCAGTAACAAATGTACACTCAGATATCCTTTTATTTACCTAAAACTTACACATAGCTTAACTATCTAAAGCCCGGGACGCAGTGTTACCATACTCAAACACCACAGGCGGGTGGGACAAATGGAGAAAACAAAGTATAGATGACATGTAAATGTATTGGAACAAAAGGGGTTAAACCAGTATGTCCAAGAACTGATATGCATAACTTTTCTGAAACTCTGCGTGCCTAGCAACCCAGAGTGAGGTCTGGAACTGTTACCCATAAAGGTATTTATTCACATCTGGTCCCGGGGATTCTGGATGGAGACATGTTAACCAAAATGTTCGCTACACTGCTGCCTTTAATCATTTT